>NC_018393.1:1610571-1910571 GCF_000208865.1 Neospora caninum Liverpool
CCTCTCCTCTCTTTTCTCTTCTCTCTCTTCTCTTCTCTCTTCTCTCTTTTCTCTTCTCTCTTTTCTCTTCTCTCTCTTCTCTTTTCTCTTCTCTCTTTTCTCTTGTCTCTTTTCTCTTTCTCCCCTCCTCACTCTTGTGCCCCGTCGCGCTCACTGGGAAGCGTGTCTCTTTTGCGTGGCCGCTATGGCGTCCATCGCTTCTCGCGGCTTCCTGGCACGAGTCGCTTCTCTTTCATGCGTTTCCTGCGCCTCAGGCTCATCCTTCCCTGCCCTCTTGTCGATTTTGGCGGGCGCGTCGGTAGACGCACCCGCACCCGCCGAAAACGCCGACGTCGATCCTTCTCTCTTTGCGCTTCCTCTCGATGGAGGAACGACAGGAGACGATCTCCTCGCTCTCTTTGGGTGATTCGGAGAAAGGTTTCTCTCCGCGGCTCTTCCGCTTTTCTTGTGCTTCTCTCTGCTCCGTCTGTGCTGCCCTCCGTCTCTAAACTCTTCCCTCTGTTGTTAGTCCTGGTGACGCATTCGCGACAAACACCGCTGCTCTGGGGAGCGAAAATGGTTCTTTTGCTTTTGTGCGCCTCAAATAGCGACGGGCAAAGTGTTAGACACGAAGGTTCGTGGAAGAGAGGAGACGCGAAAGAGACTAAAAGAAACAGAGCAGGGAGATGACCTTCCGCTATACCGCAAGTAACTCGCGTTTGATCTATGCCTTTCGCGCTGTCGCGGTCTTGCGCGAACCGTTTCCTTCTTCTTCCGCCTTTTCGTGAGCCTCTGTAGTTCTCGACGTGTGGAGAGGGACAGTCCAAACTCTCGAATTTCCGTCGTTCCGCGACATGTTTCGCGATTCTCCTTTGGTTCCCGTGTTTAGACAGCGTGAATGGCTGTACGCGTCGTTTTCGACGAAGGCGCGATTCAGAAGTCTTCGTGCTTCGTCTAACGCACACGCAACAATAAAGCCGATTCGCTTCTGCTAAAGGTACTCGACCGCTTCTTTGTTCGCGTTCGTTTCTGCATGCGTCCAACAATCACACACAGCTACCCCATTTATACACACATCTATACATGGTAAATAAAAATGTATCTATGAATATATATGTATATATATGTCGATGTGAACAAACAGCTCAGCGAGTAGTGTATTTTCTCCAGAAAAGAACAGAAGTTGTTGAACCTTTTACAATAAATTTTAACACAGGTATATAAATCTGTACACAGGTACCCATACATCTGCACACGAATATCGCCTTAGCAAACAAATAGACATTTATATGAATAGGTATGTCCGTTGCGAGCGCGTTCATTTACACCTAAGCTTCTGTTTTCCGAGAAGACATGGATTCTGAGTATCGGAGTTTTGGGCGACGCAGCGGTCGAAGGTGCGACAGGTTATGCTGTGAGGGTGGAGGGTGTTCGTCAACGTGGATGCTCCACAGACAGCGTAGCGGCATCCGGCTCTCTTTCTTGGTGAGGCTGAGGGTTCTAAACGGCTGCCTGCGTCGCTACCTCGAAAACGTGGAAAACGCGCTCCCTGTCCACGCCCATCACGAAACACCCGCTGCCCGGACGCTCCCTTCGACACACACACACACATCCTTCATCGCTGCGGCAAACGTGGTGAAGGAGCGGTGGTATGTGCTCCGGTAAGGGGTGCCCAGACGCAGGTGCGACGCCATTTGGTGTGCAGCAGAGAGGGACGTGTGACGCGAACGGCGGGGGGGGGGGGGTGTGGTCCCGCGGGCACGAGCTTTGTCGGTAAAACAAGGTTTAAAACTTCGTGACGCGACTGTGCATAGAGGGAGGAAGTGCGAGAGAGTGCAGAGAAGCGAAAGGAACAGATCGAAGGGAAGCGAAAAGCAGAAGAAAGACGGAAAGAGACGCAGGGAAGGAGAGAAGGCCAGAACGGAGCAGCCGGTCCCTGCGCGGCAGAGGCAGCTCGAGGCGACGACTGACCACACGCGCGGGAAACAGCAAGGGCGGGCTCGAGGACAGATGCAGAGACAGGGAGATCGTGGTGCCACGGGGAGACAGAGAGACGCGAAGGGAATCGGCACGGGCGAGCAGGACGAGAACCTGAGGAGGCATGGAACGGCGAAGGGAAGCCGGAGACAAATCAGGCCTTCTCGGTGTCGAGAGACGCGGCGGGGCGGAACGGGCCTCCGTCAGGGGCTCTGTAAGCCGTGACCGTCTCCGCGAAAACCTAAGAAAAGTGGAAAATAGAACAGAGGGACATCTGGGATAGGGAAATCAAAGAAGAGGCGGAACCATACCAGAAAGATCGAGACAGCAAAACCAGATCACCTACAAGCCCGATGACACACACGCCACTCCTACAAGCATGAAGGCGTCTAACCTCGGATTCACAGCCGACATGTATATATATATATATATATATATACATATATATGTATATGCCTGTGTATGGAAAGACGTAGCACGACTTTTTCTAAATGAAAATGCATGTGTACGCGGTTACTGCTCCTTTGCGTGGTGGCGTTCGCGAGAGAAGCAGAGCGACAGGGAAGAGCACAAGACACACTTCCACAAAACAAACGGCGCTGGCTGCACGCCAGAGAAAAGTGAATGCGAACAATGCGGCGGAGCGACGCGGCAAAGGAAATCTAAGCGCATGCAGTGTTTACCCTCGAAGTATCGACGCGGCCTCGCAGCTTGGCGCAGAGCAGAAAGCAGCCTGCGGAGATTGCCAAGCCACACAGCAGACAGAAGAGACAGGTTCAAAGGGAGGCGCACGTAGTGAACCTGATTTCGTTCTCTTCTTCCCGCAAAGCGTTTACAAGGACTTGGGAGCGCGCACAGCGCGGGCACAGGCCTTCGCAGCGGGACCACTCGAAGCCCGTGTCTTGAGTGCCTGGGAAAACGTCGCTCTCTCTGGGTGCCAAAAGCTCCCATGGATCCCAGACCATTATGGCTAATGTGTGAGCGGATTGCCTCTGATGCGCACGCTCCCCACAGGTCAGTAGTGCGGGATTCCCTTTCCCGTCTCTCTCTCGCGAATGTTGCGGGTCACTTCGGCCTCGCCTGTTTCTTGGTCCTCTCCCTATAGCGACGCCCGGTAGAGAACGGTCACACGTGGAGCTGCCTTCGCTGCGTTTTCTCTCCTTTTCAAATGGCGTCTCGTTCGCTGCCTCGCCTGCGCGCTGCCCCCGCATGTTTACCTCTCCGTGCAGACGCCATCGGTTGCCCAGCCCCTCTATCCGTGGTCAGAACCAAGTACATACGCAAGACAACCCATGCGCATACAAACATCAAGTCGCGCATACATAAAATATATATATACATATATAGGTCTTTGAAACAGTCACGTGCATGTGTAGAGGGCAGTTGGCGCCTTTTGGCCTTGCCTGCTATCTTGCGGTGAAGAGAGTAGATTTCTGGGGGAGGCGGCCGTTCTCGGTTCTTCATGACCTTTTGCATTTCCTTGTGAAGAAGGGAAAAGACCTCGGAGTCTTCGAAAGAATACATGGCACTTTCACCTGCCTAAAGGGACAGCAGCGGAGCGCACGGCGGCTTGCAGCGCCTTTTTTGAAACCGCAGGAAATCGAGGCCAGGCAGACGCAGCTTCCGCACAAGTGTCAGCCGTTTTCCGCAGACTCAGAAATAGCGGGAAACTCCACCATTAAAAGAGCCAGAAACCACGCACAACGCCTGCGTCTCCGATCTGGGGAACCAGCTGCATCGCGAACAGATCAGATCCTCTGCGACAGGGTATACAGATGTGTACGTCTACATGGATATATACACACATAGCCAAAGATGTATATACATATATGTGTGCAGATACAGGTGGTGGTATAGGCCGTATGAACGTGTGAGGGTTGTGTATTTGCAGTACAGACGTGGAGATATCAGTTTCGGATTCGTTGTTTCGCGTTCTTTCTTATCGACCTGGAGGGAAAGGCTTCGCGGAAAAGTACATTCGCCCAACACATCATGCACCGGCACGCGGAAAACCGACAGGCAGCCAGAGACGCGAAGCGAGACACAGCGAGGAGACAGAGAAACCAGGAGCGATGAAGCAGGCAGGCCAGGGCTCTCAGATTGAAAACACCTCGCGCATCCTTGTCCTCACGGAACTCATGCCTCCCTTTCTCGCGGTTGACTCTAGCCTCACCCGTCCCTCCGTGTCCCGTCGGCATTCAAATCCCCACCGTGCTTGGCTCTGATTCTGCCTGGCCTTCGCATCTGTCCTCTCTTCTCCCCTCCCCTTTCTCGCCTCTGTCCTCACCTTTGGGGGCCGGAAACAGAGTGCAAAGGCGAGAAACACGTTGCCTTGCGCATGCAGGAATTCCGCGGTCGAGCTGCGGCCGAAGAAGCCGAGCTCCCCAGCCAGGCGCCTCACGACTTCTGCTCTCTGAACGAGGCCACGCGGCAAGCACTCTACTTACGAAATGGAAGGCAGTATCGAAATCGAAGCAACAGAATCACCGTTGACTGCTTATCGCCGTCAATGTACATAGCATTACATCCACAGACACGAAAGTGGTGATGTGTCCTCTCTCCGTTTTCCGCCACGCAAGCGTACAACGCGCGTGTCCACAGCAGAGCATGTGCAATGTATCTATCCACAAATATATATATATATATATATGAATACATCCGAATATATATATATATATATACCTATGCATGCATACTTAGATCTACGTATCTACGTCTAGATGTGTACGGATTTGTGCACATAGGTATACGCGTCCAGAGTCTCTTTCTGCAGCGCGAGGACCTATGTTGGTAGCAGTTGATGAAGCTTGAGTCTTTCCAACATGATACGAAATTCACCAGTCCTGCGAAGCGGCACCCCTTCGCGTGTTTAGGCCCTCCAGCTTGGAGTCTGAGGTGGTCAGATATTCTTTCGCTTCCCGCTTCCTCGGCTTACCTCCTCAACCGCCGCATGCAGGAGTTGCAGGTATTTGTCGATAAACTGAGGGTCGTACGTGCGTCCTGAAGGCGAAAACGGTGCGGAACACAGGGTTTTTCTCGAGTTTTCAGCTGCGATGAGGCAGGGCGCTCGACACACCAACGTTCCCTGGCACTATCCTCCCCATGCGACCCACCTACCGATCCGTCCCTCGCTAACGATATTCTTATTGATCTATACATGTATCCGCTACACAGAGCGCTACATCTACATATGTATATGTATATCTACCTATATACCTCTTTATGTAGATCTGTATCTATCTGTCTATGCATCCACCTATACATCGATTCACGGGTTGCTGCATGCCTCTCCACTTCAAGATTCGATGGACGATATGCACAATCCGGACCACGGAGGGGGGGGGGGGGGCGAAAGAGATTTGCGACAGGCACTAGACGCACGAGAGCGGCAAACGTATATGTGTCCACAGGGTGTGACACGGCAGGGCCGAGCAGGTAGGGAGAGGCGCGAAGGCTGAGGGATGACGGGAGCACAAACCGCGCAAGAAGGAGAATTCACGCACCGGCGCCAAAGTCGATGAGCGCGACAGAGTCGGAGTCCGGGAGGTAGAAGAAGTTCGACGGATTCGGGTCCTGAAAATTGCAGAAACAAAAGCGGTTGAGGAACCCTCAGTCGGTCAGGCACGCCCGCGCCGTTGATCGAAGCGCCGCAGTTTTCCAGGTGCGCCCGAGGGGTCGGCCTCCAGAGAACGCGGACCAAAAAGTCGGGAAGAGCCCACCAAGTGCACGTGGTAGACTTCTCAGTGGACATCTGGTCCTTCGCTCAGATGTTTACGTGCTTGGTGCTGTGTTGAACAAAAAGATGCATCCTCAACAAAGGCTTTGAAGATCCCGAAAGCAGTAGTCCATCTCGTAGATACTCCCCAGAGAACGCGTAGAAGGAATCCTGTCTCCGAGATTACCACTCCCAGGGCGATGGTACTTTGCTGGGTTTCGAACGGGTCGCCTACTTGCGTGCGCCGCGTCTCGTAAAGTTTTCTCCGTCTTCTCTGGTGATCGCTGCAGATGTAGACTTACGGTGTTCATGAGGCGGTAGAGGAAGATCTCTGCGAGAACCAGGCGAACAAGCCTCTCGGAAATGCTGTCTCGCACGTGCTGCGGAAAGAACACGGCAACACACGACGCAGAGGCAGAGGCACTGAACGCTCGCGAGGGACAGCAGCTGAGAGGAGACAGGTCTTCGAAGCGATGTGGGTGGAGCGGTGTCCGTAGCCAAGATTGACAGGGCAGATCGGCTTGTATTCGGGCCCACCCGAACGGGAGAAACGCCGCCCGAGATCCGCCGCTCACCTGGGGCATTTGCTGGCCAACTTGCTCCAGAGAAAGCTGCGCAGAAGCACGAAACACACACAAAGCCTCGTCGCTGCCAGTGCAGGCCAGGGGAATGGACATGTTTCTCTCGACCAGCGAAAAACGTATCACCAGCACTTCACCTGCCGAGTTGGGACATCCCAAACCATGCTTGCATGCATGAGTGCGTATCTCCGTGTGACGGAGGAGTCACGCTCACATACAGCCATATATATATATATATATATATATACATACATACATACGCATACGCAAGTAGATTGAAAAGTATACGTTCCTCTGCTTATCCTTCTGCCTACACTGCATTCATGGATCCTGCGTGGCCACGCGTATAGAGATGCAGAATAATATCTATGTGAACAGAGAGGCTCCAGTTTATTTGTAGGGCCATAGGTGTCAACAGATCGAGGGAGAGACGGATTCATCTGTATGAGACGCCTGAGCATCTATACAAATCTGCTGGCCCCTGTGGCCATACACACACATACATTTATGTGTTACGCACACAACTATCTGTCTGTGTTCCCACGTGGGTACGAAAAAAAAATTGACATTTAGTCAACCAGCCGTCTTCTTCGTCGTACCCCCCGGATGAACTCTGTCACGAGGATCCTCTTGGTGGAGCAGTCAGGAAAGACCCGAGGGACGTAGAACGCATGCGCAAAGTCGCGGTGAAGGAGCTCTCTGAGCGCACCAGCAGAACAGCGGCAAAACCGGAAGTCCTGGTTTTTCCTTTTCTGATGTCTCGCAGCACCTCTGCCTCACTTCGTCTCTCTCACTCTGGTCTTCTGCTCTCACGCGTGCCCTCCCAGGAAATGGCTACATCTCCGGTGCGGCAGCCTCGACCCCTGGAGCCTTCGTTTCCCAACTCGGCGACGCCCTCCCCCGTGCGCCACTCGCTTTCGCATTTGGCAACTCCCTCGCGTGTCTCTTGTCTCTCGTTTTGCGGGGTACCGGAAGTGTCTGTAGAAGGCCAACTCGTTGCCGTAGTCGCACTCCGCAAGCAGCTCCGCTCTCATCTCGTCGCAGAGAACGTCGAGGAAGAGCGAGCGAGGAAGCAAACGCGTCCACTGCACCAAAGCTTTCAGGTTCCTCAAGTCCGACGCGATTGACGAGGCGACACCTGAGAAAAACCTCCGATGCCGCTATACGCCATTCACCGAGGCATCTCTCATCCACAACGCTGTGGAGACACAACGAGCTCTCGAGACCTCTGTCCTCCGGGCGTTTTTAGGCTGGCAGCGGCGCACAGTGAATGCCTGCCTCTGAACACTCCTACCAAGTTGTGAGTAGCAGGCAGATGTGTAAACATTCAAACATAGACATACACATACACAGAAAACCTACACACATCTAATCTATATATATATATATATATATAAATCAATGGATATATAGAGAACGTTGAGTTGGATAGGTGTGTGTTGCTGTTCAGTCATTTGGGTAGCCTTGAATTGGAAACTGCGCGTGACGAGGCTGAAGCGAGGCATGGAAACTGCGGGGCCTGAGAGGCGTGTCTTACCTGGAAACTGAACTTTGACAGCCACTTCTTGGCCGTCACGGAGTGTGGCGCGGTGGACCTAGCGGGAAGACAGACAGGAGAGTCAGTGAACGAACAGCCCTGCAAGCAACCTATTCTCTTCGCAACACAGATGCATGCAATTTCCGTTTCAGTAACCCAGATGCCTTCCAGAGCTTGACGCGGCTAACGCGTGGCATGCGACCAGGCGTTTTGAGCACGTTGAAGCAGCAGGTTGACTACTCGCATGCATCCTTCGCAAATCCCCCGTTGGCGCGCCGCTGCATACGGGCGAGCACCTTTTTAGTTCGCTACACGCCCGCTTCCATTCGTGAAACCATCCACGCGGCCACCACGCTTGCGTCGCCTAGGATCGAATGCATCGAAGGCGAAGCCACAAAACGACAGAAGCAGTGCACAAATGCACTAGGGAAAGGATCCAGCTGTGTATGTCCTGACACATATACAGATATACATATACATTTCAAGTAGACAAACGGAGAAGCGAGAGACAGACGATGCAGATCAGGCCATCAACGGCGGATGCGAACGGAAGACGCCCCTTGGCGCCGGTTCAAACCTGGCATTTGGCGTTCTCCACTGTCTCGAAAAGAAATCATTATTTGCCTTTCTCCTCACCTGTCCGATAGACGCCGCAGCGAAGGGACGGAGCGAAAAGGCAGCAAAATGATCTTGCCAATTGGCGCCTAGCTCTTCCCGGAGCGTCTGCGTGAGCGCATGCAAACGAAAACGTTCTGCGGAGTGCTCGGACCGAAACAGACCGGCGAGACGACCTCGCTGGAAGCGGGGAGCGAGAGCGTTATGAGACGTCGGTGAGACGCACAGAGAACAGATCGAGTCCTTCCATCAAAACAAAGACATACTGGGACACATAACGGGAAAGGAGCGACAAGCATCTGCGACAAGGAAGCGAGGGGACACGAGACAGGAGTGCACTGGAGAGACGCCGTGGAATCCGTTCCCAGCCGCGGAAAGGCCACAAAAGAGGGACACGACCCCCTGCTGGGGGCTCGACGACATGCGGAAATGCAACAGCTCACCTGGAGCAGTTGTTTCTCAGGCATAATATCTGCGCTGTCCCTGTAGGCGGCATGGACAGGGACAACAGAGACAGATGAAGACTGCAGACCCCACATGCACATGCGGCGTGAGCATGCCACTGCATCGCTTGTCGCTCGCCTTCGTCCTCTTGCCTGCCTGCTCTCCCTCGTTTCCGTTTTGAGCCGAGACCGCACAAGGCGTGGACAAGCATTTGACGCGGGCATACCGAGAAACAAAAAGCGAAACGAGGTTGCCACAAGACCACAAGCAATCCCACACACGTGGGCGCTCGAGAGCTGTACACCTCAAATCGGACAGAGAGATTATAGCGGCGAGGATACTGCATGCGACTCCAGCTTTGAGATACAGACTGAGAGGACCTGGGAGGCAAGGAAGGCCAAGAGGCGCGAACAGGCACCGGCACACGCGACGGCGAGTGCCTCCACAGAACGCGACGGAAACGGAGCGGCTGCTCGACTGCAAGTGGGTGCATGCGCTGACGGCGAACACAAAAGTGAGACAGAAGCCAGAGGCGGAAACGAATCCTAGCACTGTTTCCTACCTCGTTTTCTTCAGCGCTTCCGTCAGAACGGGAGGCAGGGAACCCTCAATCATGCTGCGAGCACGCATGCACTGACCGGCAGGAAGGATATCGATTTTCCCGCTTTGTCCCCGCGCTCGACAACGACATATGTAGATACTCGCACAGATGTACACAGGTGGTTTTGGCGCAGAGACGTATCTCTACGCATTAATGAAGAAATAAATGTCATAATCTGCTCCTCGTTGTTCGGGTAAGGGGCCGTAGGTAGCGGCCTCTGGTGCGAAAGTTGAATCGCGTGAGACGTTCGATGAAAAACGCGGTTTCTGGTTATGCCGGATCAGATCACGCGACGGCAGATTCGGCAGCTTATCCTGCGACACGTTTCCGGTCCAACGGCATGAGTCGCCGACAAGTCCCTCACCGCGAAGACAAGACGCTCAAGCAAAAGGTTCAAACGTGCAGCCACACTGGGCACCACGTGGCCAAGAGAGTCACAGAGAACAAACCATAGCCCTTAGCCAGCACTCCGGTTCGCAGCAAAAGGATGATCGACACCAGCTTCACAATGTAGAACCTGGACAGGTTTCCTTCATCTGGTCAGTCTAGAATGTACATGTTTCAATCGGAAACGTGCAGCCTAGATACGCAGACTCGGCCACCTGTTTCGCTCCACTGCAAAACAAATCGGTCCCTCCGCCCGTCCCTTCCGCCGACAGGCCGAGTCTCCCCAGACGGCCTGGCTCCTCCGCTTTTGGCAACTGGGTGTCGAAAGAAAGCCTCCCGGATTACCTTACCTGACCATCTGCATGAGTTTCAGAGCCGCACCTCGCATGCGGCACATTCGGTCTGAGAGAAGCGTCGCCACCCGCTCATCGTTCAGAATCTGGTCAATGACGCCGACTCCACTGACGCTCACGGGGAGTTGCTCTTGGCTTCCGTGTCTCGCTGTTTGAGAGGCGGAAGAGGGTCCGCGGCCACGCGTGGTTCCTACCGGGGCTTGGCTCGTCTCCTGGTCAAGACGTGACCGGCCTCGTTGCCCCGAGCCCCATCTTCCGTCCGGTCTCGCTCCCTGTCCTCCGGAAGAGAAAGGCGCGTGTTGGGGCGACCTACGGACCGCTGCGTCGTGTTCGATTGTCCGGCACTCGCTGTCTCTGGGGCTGTCTCCCCCCAAGTGTCTTTCGCAGCATCTCTTTTGTTGACCTTCGCTTGCCACCGCCACGGCGACATTTGCGTCGCCGCAGTCTCCAGCAGAGGTGATAGGCGTCGCCTGTGTAGGGCTCACAGTCTGTGAGGCGTCGCCGGCCGCTCGCCCTTCGCTCGCTTTTCGAGAAAACCAAAGCCGAAGCCGCTGGAAAAAGGTCCGCACCGCCGGAACAGAGGCGACAGACACCAGTTGAAGAAGGACAGAGGAAAAAGCTAAAAACCGCCACACGGGAGTCGAGGGGAGCGAGCGCTCGCGGAGGACAGTCTCCCTTTTCTCTTGCGCCTGAGCAGTTGTGGGCCGCCCGAGTGAAGACGAAGCACCTGGCGCACGAGAATCAGGCCTCGCAGAAGCAAGAGCAGAAACGGAGGAGAGCGAAGGCGACGGAGAAGGCGCCGACAGTGGAGAGTGGCAGGGAGGACAGCCAGGGGACGAGCGAGACGAAGACGATTCCAGACAGGTCACAGCCGACGCACCAGGGGAAGACGGAGACATGAGGTCCGACTCCTCACATGTATCCAAACGTGCTTGCTTCCAAGAAAGGAGCTGTCCCTCGAGCTCCTGAATGCGGCGCATTTGCGTGTTTATCAAGCGCTCGTGCTGTTCGAGCCGCTTGGATAGAACCTCCAGAATGCGATCGTGTCCTTCGAATGCTGGCGATTGGCCTTCGCCGAAAAGGAGTGACGCCTGTTGCTTTGTTTCTCTATACGCCGGGGCCTCTCCTGAAGAGATCAAAGGCCTCGGCGGATCCACGCCGCCTGCTGGTTTGTTGCCTCCCACATCTTCGGCCGATGCCTCGCCGCCACGAACAGCGGCGGTGAGGGGCCTCGCCTTGGGCGCCACGGGCGCGATTGGTCCGGAGCCGGCCGCGCGCGGGCTCGGGAACGGGGACGCAGGCAGAGACGGCGGAACGTACAGGGACGCCTGGAAGGCGGAGGAGCTACTCGTCGCTGGCCGATACGCGTTCTGGGCAGATAATGCATTACGTAAGCTTTCCATTACGTATGTGCTGGCGCCACCAAACGACCGGACCACGCCTCCGGTCGCGTTCCACACTTCAAGACGCCTTCAGAGAAACATTCGATGTGAGGGTAGTGTGAAAAGGGTCTGTGGAAACACGCGTGCGCACTAAGAATGACCTGGAACACATAGATGCACGCACACTGACCCTCACACACCAACTCCGCACACAAGCTCGTCGCCACTTGAGATGAAACGGCATACAAATATGGGCATATACAAATCGACCGGGACACAGATGCGACAGCTAGGGGCATCCAGACCATGTGTACACCCGATTGCAGTCCTAAGCACGTTCTGTTGACTGCTGGTAAGACGCGCCAGCAGATGCCTATGCCAGTGTGTCTAGGCGCTAATACGGTCGTTGTCGCTTCTTGTCTAACCTCTTCCTGTTCTTGTCGTTTTCGCCGGGCTTTGTACAGCTCAGGGTGGAACGCGTGCCACTCTAGGGGTTTCAGCACCAGCGCCGTGACAGTGTCTTGTAACGCGCGCCTCAGAGGTTCGCTCTCCGACTCGAGCGCACTCCACAGGCGGCCAGCCACCAGCTCGAGGAGTGCGAGACGAAAATCTTTTTCGCCCCGTTTTCTGTAACTTCTTTGGCCCCGCGCGAAAGCGCCTCTCCTCTCTCCTTCCTCTCGTTCCTTTTTCCGCTTCGTTTCCTCCTTCGTGTCTTGTGCTGGAGAGAATGAGGAAGGAAGATGCATTTTCCCTGCTTCCGCACTAAGACGTAGAAGAGAGGCAACGACGCTCCCTGGAACCGCGTCTGGCAACGACATACACAGGTGCATTGCTTTTTGTGGCAGTTCGTTAGTTGCTGCTAAAGAAAAGAGAATGCCGGCAGCGTGGGAAGCTGCAGCCAACGGTTGACGCAAACTTTCAGGCGTCACACTGGACAGCAAGGGAAGGCTGGCAGAGGGGCCAAGGGCAGGAGACAAAAAGGAGAGAGAAGGAAGAGAGAGGGGGCGAGAGGCCGCTAAAGGAAAGTGCGACGAGGGAGATGCGCCTGGACGGGGAGTGGGAGAAGCCGAAGGCGAGGGAGGTGGAGGGAAACTGTCGTTAGAAGCACTCGACGAGGCAGAAGGCGAAGCCGGCGAAAAGGGAACCCGAGAAGAGGAGCGAAGTGGCGGGGAAAACGCCACCGCATAATCACCCAAACTGGTGTCTCGGTTTGTTTGTCCAGCAGATGTTGACGACGCAGTCCAGCGTATGCGTGCGTCCAGTAAGTCTGCTTTTGCCGGCCGCCCGAACGTGTGCGCCGTGGCTGGGATCTCACGAGAACCTTCTTTCACAGCCTCAGCCTCTTTGCTTCGCTGTGCAGCCTCGAAGTCAGCGCCGCCCAGCGTACCTGCCCGAGCGGATGCCTGTGACTCTGTGCCTGAGGTAGCAGAGTGAGAGGACGCATCGGACGAAAGTGTCGAGGCGACAGCACTCGAGCCGACAAGGCCATCAGCCGGTTGGGAGGAAACTGCACGGACTGTTCCACCCCTTTTAGGCGAAAGACATTTTGCGGTGCTCCTGGCGTGGCTGATCCCGTCCATCAAGGAGGCGGGCGACAGATGTCCGCAGGTGCTTGAAGAGCTAGCGTCGAGGTGAAGGTCACCGGCGTGCCTTTTGTCTGCCGCTCTTGTAAGATCCTTTCTGGCAAGCCTTGCCGTATGTTTACTCCTTGCCACAGACTTGCCGATGAGTTCTGCTGGCATGTGTCGCATGACACAGAAAGGCGCTTCATGGCCAAACACGCGAGGCCTCCTTAGCTGGGGCTGCGTACGGGGTGCGGCGTGACTGCGTCGAGCAAGCGCCCGCCGTAGTGCAGTATATTCGCATTCTCGGCTTCGGATGGATGCTTCTGAAGGTGTGCATGAAGGAGGCGAGCTCGACTGGCGAACAGCACACCGACGCCCCTCGCGGGTCCAGGGGGACGTACACCCCAGAGAGCAGACCCGAGCGGGGTTGCCGGCTTCCGCTCGGAACGGCCAACAGCGCGCAGACGGAGAAGACAATTTCCGAGGTAAGCGGATGGGAAAGCGTAAAGAGGAAGATGCCAGTCTTCCATACAGGGCCTTTCCGGAAACATCCATCGTCACGGTTGGCTACTGGTACGGGACGGATGTAAGGTTGGCATGTTTTCGCAGCTTGGCACCCGCCGCCCGCGCTGCCGCGTGGCTGTCTGCCTAGTTGTTACTGATCAGACGCAGCCTGACAGACACGAGCACACGCCACAGAGGCCAGCTGTTTAACCCGTGATGCGAAACAACACGGGCATGGATCGTCCAAAGACAGCAGGTCGGGCGCAGCGCAGATGACCCTGAGTCGGGGGTAGCGTCCGGAAAATGCCACCGGACACTTGCCGGATAGAAACTGTCGTATAGTGCATACAACGCCACGGACGTTCAAACAAGACAAACCGTCACTCGAAGGCCTGCATAAGACCCACTCAAGCGAATCGAGAGTGAATCTCCTCGAGACTGTGAGGATTGCGTGACCCAGGCAACGGTGACTGGGCGGCGGTGCATCGAGTGGGACCGCAGACCCGCTGCTGTGCTCATCGGCAGTAAAACTTTCTAGAAGAAGAGAGTTACCCGTGTTCACTTACGAAAAAGGGGGTTGAACGAGCAGATGTACTCCGAGTCGCCTCAGAACGCGACATCTCCGGGCAGTTTTGACAGCGAATAATGTGCATGCGCAGATAGCGTCGCTTCATGATACTTTTCGAGGCATATGGCAGGAGTCTCCAGCGGTCGTCTAGACAGTTCGCAATTTTTCCTCCCGTCACTTTTTTCACGCTCAGGACGGCTTTGCCCATTCGTCTCATGAGCGTACTTACAGGTAAGTAGGGAAGAAAAATGGAGCGAGCTGCCTTCCGCAGTTGAGCCTCTGCACTACAGTGTGGCCGTGTCGCCTGTGTGTCTCCTCGGACTGCCGATTGTGGAGGGAACGCAGCCCCGAGGTGTCCAGCTAACGATGCAGGATCAATAAGCAAAACCAACTGTCCTGTCGATGGAGATCTGCTACGACACACGTTTCTCTGAAACGCTCTAAAAACGTGGATCCGACGCGGTCAGGGGCACCCCGTTTCCAGGTTGTCTCCTGGAAGCAGTGACCGTTAGTAGAATCAGCGCTGAGTGAGACGAGAGTGAAGAGAAAGAACAAGTGTTCCATGCAGCGCACCACACTTTACCACTTCTTTCAACACATCCATACTGCGATCAACTTGTGGTGTCAAATAAGAACAGGCAGTTAGCGGGATACAATCAAATATTTGACATGGCTTAAGCTTACGTTCTTTCTCGGAGTAAAGCCCCGATTTTTTCTTCCGTTACAGTTTGCGCGGTTCAACTCGAGACCACACCGCGGACCACGATGAGTTGTGACCATATATAAATATGGAAATCAGCAAAACAACTGGCAAGAGTCGTTGCACTAACAGTAACCGCACCGTCGCTCTAGACAACATAGGACATATTTAGCTTGATCGCCGAACTGGAACACAAACTCACACGAACCCAAACACATGAACTCAACTGCGGCCGCTAGCAGTCCACTCTATTGTCCTTGTGCGGCCGCCTGCTGTGGAAGGCGTCGCGACACACAGCTGCTGTAAATCCGCCAGGAAAGTTCCCACGCTGTGTGCTTCAGTCAGCGTTTCTTCATCCGTGGTCTCTACGAAAGAGACATGTCTATTTATGGAACACACCCGAGACACAAGGCACTCGTAGCTTTCTTCGGCATTGCTTTCGCCAAACGAGATAGGCACTTGCACTTCACAAAGTAACGGTCTCCGTCTGCTGGGACAGTTTCTTCGGAGCTGGACAACTGAAACTGAAAACAAACAGCCAGTGCAGCGCAGGACTCGGACGAGCGATCTCACGTGCGCAGTCCGTCGCTCGAAGCCCACCAGTGGTTTCCGGCTTCACACAAAAGACGCTCGATGATCCTTCCTGGCTCTGAACAAAAAAGGGCCATTTTCACTAACTTTTACTGCGCATTCGAGGAAGCGTGCTTCTCTGTTTCATACCAGGGAATATCTATTACACTTTAACCACCAGCCAACCGTACCGAACTTTTGCCAGACGCAACAAGCTGAACCTCGCCATGGTGGGCTTACCCCACGAGGGCTAACTACCGGCTGCCTTCTTGTCGGGCAAACCACCGGACCCTGTCAGGTCTGGCCAGCATTCTCACTTCGTCGGCCACCTCCGTTGTTCGGGCTTTCCAACCGAGAAACGGAACCAAAAGGTGTGTGTTATGGCTTTATATTTGGTCAGTTAAATGCGGCAGACTCTCGTGGTGTTGTGTAGAGAGGAAAGGTGGGGCTCGGCCGTGGTCTTGGCGGTAGAGGGAATTGGGAAAATGAGCGAGGCCCGGGCCGAATGCACCTGTTCTCTGAACTCGGGCAGTGTCTGCTTGTCTAATGGACCCGCAAGCTCGTGCTGACGTTCGACATGGGTTCGAATCATTTTTCTGTAGACAGGCGTGTCCGTGGCACTACCGTCTAAGGATTAACAACAGCAGAAGCCGCTTCCTCCATACACAGAGTTGCTGATAACCTTGCAGTACTTGTTCTGGGCAATGGACTCTTTTTCGGGGGGAACTCCTCGTGACGAGTATTAGACACATTCCCTGGCTGGGGGCCGCCTTCCGTCTTAGGGCCAATCGCCTTAACTGTCGGCCACCGCATTTCCTCTGTTCGTTCCAGGTTATCAACTGTCCACTCGATTATATCTCCTGCCTCGGTGTATCGCTTCCCTTGCCCCCGCATCCAGAAGATTCTCTCTGGGAACTCCCAGGCTTCAGTTGTGCTGCATGTTAGGGAAGAGGCGGAATGTCACACTTTTTAGCGTCAACCTCTTTGTTCTCCTGGCATAAATTTCCTGCCCCAGGAACAGGAACCCACCTTTCTTGAGTCTTTCCTGACTCTAAGGACAGGGGGTGTTGCTTCAGGATGCAGGCAGATGGATTTGCTTCCCGGTCCGTTCCTATGACAGAGTTGCTCACTGCCCGTGCCACCCTCCCACCTGACGCTCTTGCATAGGAGTCCACTCAGGAAGATCACCCCTACGCTGAATGTTTTCTCCAGTGAACTTACTGCACATTGTTCCCAGGCACACATCTCACGTTTCTCGGTTCGCGTTGTAAAGAGTCTCAAATGTCCCTTGCTTCATTCACGACTATGAGCTGTTTCCATCAGCGCCCAACTGAAGAACGGACAAACGCGTCGTCCTTTGGAACTTCACTTCAACCTTCGTTTGTCCGGGTGCGACTTCTGACGAAGAATACGACGTACATCTTGCAAACGGAGAAAAAAGAATGGAAGCCCTTTGACGAATAGGTATGCAGAAGAGCTATGGCAGAACTGTCGCGTACGCCAGACGCGCTGGCTGACTCGGTTTCTCACGAGATCCAGGGGGACCTTGGACAGTCTTCTGTAGCTGCCGTGAATCTGCCGGATGATCGTGAGCTTGCTCGGACTTCAGGAGGAGGCCAAGATGTTCGCCTGCTAATTCACAGTGCCACACATTCCAGTGCGTCTCCTCAATCGAACGCTTTGGGCTCGCACGACGAGCAGCGTTATCATCTGCTTCCTCTCCCAGAGAGGGAGAAATCCAGTCGCCTCGGACCAACCTCGCATATGATTTTAGTGACCGTCTTCGTTCTCCTCGCTGCCGTAATCCTTCTAATCGCGTCGTGTGCGCTGGCTGGCAGGTGAGATGAGTGAAATTATTCTCACAAACGCGGAGATCCCCACATGACCATGGTTGTTCGTTGCCTCCGCCTGCTGTTAGATGTGGTCTGCCTTGCCATGTGCTGCCATAAGACGCATACCGTCTTGTGTGGCTGTCGCAGAGCTCGCTGGAAGCACTCGGTCCTCCTTACACACTGTCTGCTGGAGCTGCACATCGCTGTAGTCTTGCTGTTCCTGGTCATCGGACCTGCGGCGACGCTTCTGTGGAGATTCTGTAGAGACGAAGCAACTCCGCGTAAGAGGGGAGCCGTAGAAATTGAGAGGGCAAGTAGCCACCGGATTGGGAGTACTGTCTAACACTGTTTCTGGGGGTTCTTCGGAGGGGGTTCAGGGTTGAGGCAAGAATACAGAAGAAACGTTCGAGAGCCTTCGGGCGTAAGGTAGAGAAGATATGACCTGGTCTCTGATCAGTCTCAATCAGTGGGGCGTCCAGTGCTGCGGGGCAATATGAAGACACACCATGGCACAGCACGTCAGGCGTCCTGTCCACCTCGCTCTTTCACTAGCTACCTTCGCTCTGTTGTTCGTGTTTCAGAGAAGGCGGAAAGACGTGAACGCGTCACCTCCGTCATCATTTCCTCCTTTGAGATTTCAACAGCGTTTGCATTCTTATTCGTCGTCGTACATATTCTGTACCTTCCCCCCCTGTCGGCATTTGATGGCACCGGACACCAGGACTACTGGCCCACCTCTCTCTCAGCCGCGTCTGTACCGTGGTCGACATCTTTCATCTCCATTTCCTCACCTTCCTTCAACGCTCTCTATGACGTTGGCCGTGGAGAGGAACGTGTGAAACACCCCATTGGCGCTACTCACGGCCGAGAAGCAGCAACCGATCAAAACAGTCCAGACCCTCTTTCTCACGGGAGTGTTTCGGGACTCTCAGATGGCACACCGCCCGCTGCGAAAACGTTGCACGTTACAGCCAGAAAGAGTGACACCCGGAGAATGGAACATAGACGCATTCCCTACTACTCCGAACACATGGGTGGTCTCATGCACCGGCACGAGGAGCTGTTTCGTCAAGGAAAACAGCTTTTGTCTTCTTCCCAAGAGTCTCGAGCACGCGACTTGCCAAACCTCCGCCTCTCAAGCTACCCAGAAGATAACTTCCACCCTCAGTTGAGAGTTACGGGAAGAGGGAGCCGAAAAAGCTCGAAGACCGCGCAAGTGGCTCACTCTCAGAGCTCGCCACAACGTTGGAAAGCCACGCCGTCCCCTGAAAGGCCAGGCAGCCGTCGCGGCGGTAGTCTCCGCTCTGGACCTGCTCACACGGCAGGGACACGCGATTCTCGTCAATCAGAGAGAACGACAAACCATAGACACGATGCCGAGTCCGTGTCGTTTGTGGAATCCTTGGTATCAAAGGCTGTGGAAAACGTGCTTTCTCATCCTGCCGGGTGGAATCAACTAGAAACTGAGTTATCCCGAGACGTCGCCACGAAAAGCTGGCTGTTGACGATGAAAACGATCATTTTAATTGGGACCGTGAGCTGGGTAATTTTCATGGCCGTGTCCGGAGTCCTAACACGGATTAATAGATCACTGAAGTCACAGGCTGCAAGGTAAACTGTGTTAAAGGCTGACAATGTCTGGGAGAAGATTGACATTGACACATGAGGGTCTACATCGTTCAGAATCGCTGGGATACGCTTCGTTTTCGGGCGACGCCGTCCTTAGTAACAAGGCTAAGAAAACTAGCTATCCGTGTGCCCTAAAGGCGTGGAGAATCCTGCTGTTGGAGTGGGAGATGCATCTTGTCATCTGACTGGAGTGCAGTAGTTACTAGCAAGGAGTAACGTGCATGTCTCAGGGGCGCGCGAGATGACACTGTGACTCAGGGGCTACCCCGGTTGCCTTATTGAAGGGCCCTTACAGTTCAGTGTCCTTTCGTTACCTGTGAATCAGGGGACGTGGCCTTTGCAAACGACAATATGCCGTTCGGTGTCTACGGTGCATTGCAGCCAATTCATTATTTGCTGCTCTGTAGCGGCTCTCGCTGGGTTCCTGGCCGCCATGCTTCCGCTCCTTGACATCGCCAGACAGCCCGGGCCCGATGCTCCAGGATACGAGGTAAATCTCAGAAAATATCTCAGTGTACCAGTTGGCGAAGTGTTGTCCTTCGCATTGCGCGCCACGGGATCCGACAGCGGGCGTAGCGGCACCGTGCGAGACATAGCGCCGTCAGCTTACGCTTCAGACGCACGCGCGTGGCTTGAAAGGGTATTACCGCAAAACCTTGGTACTGCGTACAGGGTTTCTGGTCGCTGGCGTACAAAAAGGGTCGTTCGCCCGTTTGCCTGCTTTCTTGCTTGCCTCCAGCGGCTGCCATTTGGTGAGGCTGCACCAGCAGCGTTGGCTGCATACCTTGTCGTTGACGGTATTACAAACATTCTCACTGAGCCAGAAATGGAGGTAGGCAAGTTGAGCGCAGCAACCAGGCCCCTGGGCACAGCGTGCACACCAAGCCGTGGCACGGTTGAGTCGGCAAGCACCACACGGATGGTAGCTACTGCTAGCCCATGTTCACTTGCTACACGCGAACGGGACCAGCCTGACGTTGCAATGCGAAGATAGTTGGGCCGCTGCGCGTAGCGTTAGAGGGGACTGTGTAGACGCAATTCCACGTGCGCGCTGTCTCATCAGCTGTTGCGCAGGGCAGAAACACATATGAATGACGGTGCACCTGGGAGCCGCAGAGTGACTATGAGAGCAAATGTGTGAGAGGCGAAGCAGCAAGTCCATCAACGGGAAACAGACTCGGCCTATGCAATGCAATATCACTGCTCAGGAGGCAGAGGTTTTCAACCTATCAGGAAAACACAATCGATCGTCACCGATTTTATGGTGTGCTGGTTACAAGTCAGGAACCTGACACCGCAGGACAGGAAATACCCGTGACGCCAACCAGTCTGTCAGTTTCAAGCCCCCAGGAGACTGAGTAACTCCTTCCAGCATCCGGTTTCTTGGAACAGGAGATTCGTGCCGATGGGGGACTCCGCGGCGAGCCACGATGAAGATGGCAGCTCGAGATCCGTTTTGGGGCTGGTCAAACTACAGATGCATGCAAGAAAAATGTTTCACAGCTGATACTAGACCGAGTGTTTTACGAACTGGAACTAAACACATTTCGGAGGAGTCCAGAGGCAACACGAGCTCCAGCATACGAGACGGATTGAATCATATGGTAGAAGACTCCAGAACAGAAATTTGACGCCAGTTACCCCAGAGCATTTGATCTTGCGACGTGCGACCCAGAGAGTGTGGAACGGCGAATAACTGCTTTGAGATAGACGTCGTGGCACAGAAGTCGCGTCTCTGTTTCACGTGCGGATGGAACCAGCCGTGAACGGATTGGGTCCTCAGGCACTCCTTCATTGTCTTCCAACGGCAAAGAAAAGGCGAAGACCGTTGTTAGGAAATAAAGGTCTCCCCTAAAGATTAGTGACACCAAGAAAACTTGTGACGCTTGGCTGTAGTCTCCTGCGAACAGTGATTGTATCGCTCTCGACTCCGTCAGACAGACAGCTCCAGTAAACAGCTGGACGACTCGTCTCCCCGATGCATTCAGCGAAGATCGTGAGAGCAGCCGAGATTATATCGCTGCTCATCCGACGGCTGACACATGAGGAGGGTACCAGAAGAGACAGACGAAAAAAAAAATTTGCGGCAGACTGCGCACACATCCTCATAGAGCAGACCCAGTCACGAGATATCATTTAGCGAGGCTCAGCGTAGGAAGAGTATCGGTATGCCCCGTTCCGGATAGCTTGAAGCTGCGAAAGAGTATAAGACAGTTTAAGAAGGTTTTGTCTTTGACTCAACGGCTATTTGACTGTTTTCGTGTTCTAACGCAAGAGCTGTAGAACAAGCGACGCAAACAACGAACACAGGATACCCTTCACAGAAAAAAGGTAGAACCTGGTTCCAGCAAAAGAGATGATCCCTGAAAGACATGCCACACATCTGGCTTCAAAAACGAGCATTTTCCGGTGCTTCAGTGCTCTTTCGCAGTACGCGCGGGAGATTCACACTCGCGCACGGATCTGTTTGCACCGGAGCGGACACCACCGCTAGACATACGAAAGCAGCTTGTACACCGGAACTTGCGAGACGCTTTTCAGGTGAATTTGTCCTGCTTCGTTCTCTCAGGAGACCTCCGCTTTCTCTACAGAACGTGCCTCTCCACTCCGGAGTTCCCTTTCTGCCGTGCCTCTACAAGCCACAGAAGGCGCCGATGCCGTCTCTCTTGACAGCGATGGTCTTCGATAGGATTCGTCGCCTGCCGCACGATTCCCACAGCCAGACCCCCAGGCTAACCTCTCGCCCCCTCTCACTCCAACGGAAAAGGAAGAAATGTGACCGGCGACCGCGCAATCGTTGACACGGATCCGGTGACAGCACCGCGCTACCATTCCAGGGAAGAGACAGCTACGCTGCCTTCTCCCCTTGTCCCCCTTGTCATTTCTCTCCGCTTGCCTTTCCCTTCTCGAGTCCGTGGCACATCGCCCGCAGGCTTCTCGCTGCGTCACCTAAACCCGTCTCTGTTTCAGGGAGCTCGACCGTCTCCTGGCGCCCTGCTGGTCTACGCTTCGAGCCCCGCCCCACCGGAGACCGACTGGGTCTGGCCTGGCGCGTCTGCGTGCCTGCCATCAGGGACGGCGGGCGAGTCCGGAGCGGGGCCTTCTTCGACAGGATGGGCGGTTCCCCGAGACCTCGCGGGGAGAAAGAAAGAGGAGGAAAGCCCAGGTAAGGCCAATCTGTGGGCAAAACGAAGCCGCGTACCCAAGAGACGTCGTGGAAACACGGGGCAAACGCACCACGAAGAGGATCCACAAGAAACGTATCACCTCGTTCTCCCTTAAAAAGAACTGACGATATGCCAGGGATGTGTTCTAGGTTGAGTCGGAAAAGGCCGTTTGAAAGCTGTTTTTGTAAATGCTGCCGGCCACCAAACAGGAAGAACATCTTGTGAAACCTACCGTCGGTGTGCGACTAGCAAGGAGTGCAGAAGGAACTCTAAGGAACGCGCGAAAACGTCGGAAGTGAACAAGTGAACAACCCAGCACCAAAGAACACGGCCTCTCTTCAAGGGTTTTGTCTCCGCAAGCTGATTCCACCCCCCACATCCTTGCACACCGGGCTACAAGATTCTCACTTGTTGACAGGAAGCAGCCTCGTGATGACTCCCACAAAGCCACGCTTGGAACCCCCGCTCTTCGCCACCTGCTTCCCCTCACCGCCCGAGCACTCATCGCCTTCCGGCCCCGTTCGACCTCGCTGCGAATCCTGCTCCTGACACGCCCCCGTTGACTCCAGCGGTGTCTCCTCCGCTACGACTGGCGATGCTGGAACCGCGACACTCGAGGGCCTGCGTGTCCGGCGAGGGGAACCGCTTGGAGTGGAAGAAGAAAGCGTAGAAAGCTGAGGACAGGATGAAACAGTGCTGGTTTCCGTTTCCACTGTTGACGCTCGCTTGTTGCAAGGCGTGAGATGAGGCCCTGTTTGAAGGCGCTTGCAACATCGAGGGGACAGCTCCACCAGCCTCATAGCGATTGCCTCTTCTCTCTCCTCTCCAGTTAAGCGGTAACAAGGTAAGAAGCCTTCTCGTTCAGCCTCATCCTGGAGGTTCTCTGCATTCAGGACTAACGCTTCTCCACTATTCCGCCTTCTCTCCGTCGTCTCCTCGTCCGCTGGCTCCTCGAGGAGTGGCGAAGATCCGTCGGATGAGGCCCCAAACGCCACAGCTTGTTTCTTCTCAGTGCCCTGATCCTTGGCGTCTGCCCCGCCCTCCTCGCGGCGCTGCTCCCCTTCCCCCTTTGGTGCGCCTTCGCCCTTTCCCCACGGCGTTCCTGTGCGCCGAAGTTTGCTGGGGAAGCGATCGAAACTACACTGACCACGTGCGGAAACACCACAAGCCGGTTTGGGAAGTTTCGCTCGGTTTGCGCGGGATGCACGAGACGACGGAGACACAGATCCTCTCCTCTCCTCCGTTTCAGATTCC
This sequence comes from Neospora caninum Liverpool, assembly GCF_000208865.1. Taxonomy (NCBI): domain Eukaryota; phylum Apicomplexa; class Conoidasida; order Eucoccidiorida; family Sarcocystidae; genus Neospora; species Neospora caninum. The sequence continues at coordinate 1,633,932 of NC_018393.1, forward strand.
TCTCCCTCGTTGCCTATGCCACTCCATCCCCGAACAAATGACACAGCCTCCAGCGATTCACAGGCGCTCGGAAAATGTGCACGAAGTTCCGCGCACACAGATCTCTCTCTCCGCGTCCTCCCGGATTCCTCCGTTGCTTCTGTGCGTCTCCCGTCCTCCCCTGAACAGCGAAGAGCGGCCGCTGCCTCTCGGCCGTGGAGAGAAGAAGCTTTGGGACTACGGGGAGGAAAGGAAGTCGAGGGGCTGGCGAGCTTGACCTCGGACGCCTTGGCAAACGGGGCGCGACAACCTGCGTCTGCCCGCTCGGGGAGTTGCCACGCCGCCTCGGAGGCGAAAGAAGCCGGCGACGCATTTAACGCGTCAACCGGAGAAGACGGCGGCGAGCGCGCATGCTGGACCGTTGCACTGTGCGCCACGGGAGCTGAGGCGGACCCTAGGATTGCCTCGGCGTCTGCGCCGTCCGAGAGCGACGACGCCCGACGGCGAAGTGTCTCGCCTTCGCCTTCAGGCCGCAGCGGAATCTGACGGGGAGAAAAGGGGCGAGGGAGCGAGGGCCTTTGTCTGGAATCAGCGGCTCCGCATGGTGCGGCTGACGGCGAGGCGGAGGATACAGTTCGCGAAGAGGAGCGGTCTGATAAACAATCACCTAGGGAGAGGGAGAAAGCAATCGAGCGCAACGCAGCCACAAAGTGGAGAAGAACGGAAACGTGGAGAGCTGACACGAGAACACAAGGGCACCAGAAGCGGACAAAAAGAAGGGTGGGACGGAGGAGAGAACGAAACGGAGTGGTTAAGCGGAACACCTGCTAATCTAGGACATGCGCAGGTTTCGAGGGTGCCGACGGCCAGTCAGCTGCTACCCCGCCGGACTGTTTGGAAGAACGAGAGGATTCACCGCATGAAACGCGCTATCGGTATGCGCGTGGAGAGAGGTAAGACGACAGAGAAAAAAAACAGGGGTCCGGCTCCGTCTCTCGCGTTCCGGGTTTCCCGGCCGCGAAAGTCTATCGTCTCCGTCTCCTCTTCGGCATATCATGCATTCCCTCGAGACCCAGCCTTCGGCCTACCTGCCGAAGACGAACACCTCTGTCGAGGATCTTCACCTTCCTCTCCTGTTCGCTCTCGCTCGCGTTCTTTCCTTCCTCTCGTCTCTGAAAAAACAGTCGGCTTTTCCCCGTCCTCTGTTGCCGCCGATCGGAGAGTAGGATCCGGTGGAAACGCGCAACCAGGAGACACTGGACACCGTGGCGGTTGGATTTCGTTTCTCCTCCCCTCCCCAGGAGAAGCCGACTCGTCTGGTGACTCGGATGCAGCCTTCCCCCCCCCCACATGCCTATCGAATTCTTCTCCCGCTCCGCCCGCTCTGCCGGGTTCCTGTACCGTCCTCGCCGCCTCTCCGTTTCGCTTCCCTTTTGCCTCAGCACTGGCAGGGATTTCTGCGGAACTCCAGGAACTGCTTCCAGATTCACTACAACCGGTCCCTGCCGATCCTGCGCACTCTTCCCTTTTTGTCTCGTGTCCCTCTCCTTCCCTTTGGGTGCCTCGCTCGCCACCCGCCTGACGTCCGGGATGTTTCTGTTCCTTTGTCGTCGCTCTCTTGCGCTTTCTATCCTCGTTCTCCTCACGGACGTTCACGTCTTCGGAAGCGCCGGAAACCGCGGAGAGTGGCGAAGCCAGGAACTTCGACTCTGTCCCTCTCTCGTTGTGTTCACCGTGACTGGAGACACCAGGCGTGTGGGCCGCCGAGACAGAACCAGTTGCGAGACCACCGGCTACTGGAGACAGAGAGCGAAAAGAGACACTCCCGCTGCTTGCCCGTCTGCTGCAGCGAAGTGGCGAGAGCGTGGCCTGGAGCCGTAAGTGGCTGTGGAGGGGAGAAGACTCAAAGAGCATTTCTGCCTGTTGCATTTCCTCCGTTTCACCCGCGTCCCGCTCGCACATCCTCAGAGACGGAAACGGAGAGGAATGAGGTGAAGAACCGCGCGGCCGGTGCATTGGCGACGAAGGGGAAAACTCGGGCTGCTCTCTGCTGGCGAGAGAAAAGACGGGCTCGGCTGCCGGCTCTTCACCGCGAGGCGGAAGGGGATGCGAACACGGCTGAGCTTGGGGCAGAGAAGCCGCGGGAGGACACGAAGAACCGGGACAGCCGACAGAAGCGTCAAATAGGTCTCCATTCACAGGCTGTGAACAGACGCCCTCGTTTTCTGTTTCGTTTTGGAATGCCTCCCTGTTCACTCCCTTCTCCAATGCTAAACGTTCGCTTCCCCCCGAAACAAGGCACACGTCTTGTCGTTTCCGATACGTTTCATCGCGGGATGGCCAACCGTCACTGGACTGCCGTGAAGCCGCCCTTTCCTGCGTCAGGTCTTCTCGCCTGGCATCCTCTCCACACCGCCTTCTCTCCCTCTCCGACTGTGCCCCCGAAGGAGGCATCTCGTGACTGTGTCCTCGCGCATGCGGCACTCTTCTCGACTCGAGACCCGCGTGTCCCTTCTGCCGTTCGCCGTCCCCAACCTTGTGCGATGCCGTCTTCGGCTTCCTCACCGTCGAAGTCAACACTTGCATTTCTTCGTCCTGCAGGTCGCCTCCTGGCCGCCGCGGCGGACTCGTCCCGGATCTGCCGCGTCTTCCCTGTTGCTCGCCCCTCTCTCTCCCGCTCGCGTCCCCACCCTCCCTTTTCCCCGAAGAAACCGAATGACGACGGCTCCCACAGGGCGAGGGGAGCTCGTCCCACGACGAGAAGGCAGAAGACACCCGCTGCTGCGCGGCGCCGAGTTCCGGTGAAAACGCAGTCCGCTTCTCCCGGCTCTCGTCCTCGGTGCAGTCTCCTCGCTGCGCATGCACGTGGCTGCCTCCGCGGCCTGCAGCCAAAGCCGCGGCCTCTCCGTACTGAGCTCCTCGCTCCTGCCGTTCGCTTCTCTCGTGATGTCTCTTCTCCTTCCACATGCCTCCGTGATGACTGACTCTGTGGAGACCACCCCTATCGAACGCCTCGTCCTCTCCCTCTTCCTCTTCCGTCAGAGTCTCGACCAGCGGGTTTCCCTGCGCTCCGTCCTCGGGAACAGCTGCAGCCGCGGCGGCCGCTGCAACGCCCGCCGCGCGCGCCTGCGCCTCCGCGACTTCCTCTTCCTCGGCTTCGCGCATGAGCACCGCAAGATCTGCCGTCAGAAGCTCCTGCGCAAAAAATGCGTGCGAAAAGAAAGAGACGCACGGTTCCTTTCGGTGTTTGCCTTTCCCCCTCTTTTGACGCGCCATGTGGCGGTGCCTCACCCTCGCCGGCGCATGCAACGGCAGCGAGCGCACGGGGAGGCACGGCCCCGGCCGTTCTCCGCTTCTTCTCACCTTCCCCGCTGGTTTCCTCACCTGGAGAAGAGCGTCTGGCACCTGGACCTTCGCGGCCTGTTTCACCAGCATCTTGCCGACTTTGAAGTCGTCGCAGCCGCCTCCGCTGCTCTTCAAAGACTTGAGAAACTTTACGACTTCTTCGAACCTGCAACCAACCCGCATGCGATTCCAGAAAACAAGCGGCAGGGAAAGTCGACGACGCCGACACAACCTCGCCCCAGTCTCTCGTTCCCTGGATTGTCGATACGCGGCGATCGGTTAAACCGGCGCAGAGTTTCGCGGCTCTTCAGCGACCCGAGACATTTCAACCTACAGACACCGTGCATTCTTCACGCTCAACCGCCAACCGGCTAGACAGCGTACATGCCCTCTGCGTTCTGGTGGAGGAAAATACAATATAAATACAAACTCATACTCTAAACTTCTAAGTAGACAAAGCTAACCTCGAACCATTTATATTATACGCCTGTACAGGCGAGGACAGGCGTCGATCGTGACAGGTGGGAACCGATGGGAACGTGTGGGCACAACCGACTCTCCCATTCTGGCAACGGCGTGTAAGCGCAAATCTCAGTGGAACGACGTTTCGCCTCCGACGAGCTCGGGGCGACGCTCACCGTAAATGAATGATGAAGCGCGTAAGAACTTTGAGAAGAGCGACTGCAAGTTCAAGCAGGCCATGAAGTCCTTCTCCCAGAAGGAAGTCCCAGAGGACGCAGACACTCCGAAGCGGCAGCGAGGTGACAAACAATGTTAGGAACCTGGCAAACAGAGTCGAAAGAACGAGACAACATTCACCGACAAAGACCCAAAACATACACCCGTGCACTCATAGAAATATATATATATATATATACATGTACATGAGAAAACAAACCATGTACGCAGCTGCATTTCTTTCTGCAGTCCTAGAAGCATGTTCTGTTTCGTATGTATTTTGTGTGCGGACACCTAGGAAACAGTTGGTGTGTCTGAATTGAAGTTAGGCGTAAACAGAGGCCCTGACGCCAGCACGCAACCCATGAAAACAAGAGTTCCGGTGTACACCCTATGGCCCGTCGAGATGGCGTACCACTGGTGAAGATAGACTGCAGGAAGGACTCCCTCATCGAGGAAGTGTTGACGAAGCTCTGGGAGTTGCTGAGAAGCCAGAGTGTCGAAAACTGTGGAAGCAACAAAACCGCAAGGCATTCGCAAGGTGTCCTGGCTCTCCGCCACGGTTTCCTTCTCTCAGGGTCTCGATGTGTCCCGCGTTCTTCCTCTTCGTTTGCCTCTCACTACTGCTTCCGCCCTCCACTGTTTCTCTACTTCCTTTCGCTTGATTTCTCTCTCGTCTGCTCCCTGCTGTGTGTGTTGGCCTTGTCCGGCTTCAAGCCCTCACTTCCCTTGCTTTTTTCTCAGGGCATGGACCTGTTCGTTTCCCTGTCACCGCTCTTGTATCTTCCTCGTTCTCGTCTGCTCTGCGTGTTACCTTTCATGTATTTCCGAAGAAGAGGAAACTTCTCCTGAAAGAATCCCTTGAGTCTGTACCGCTGCATGAGCGCGCGGAAGACGCAGAAGGCGTCGAACTCATCGAACGATGAAACAAGAAGCAGAAGACCTGCAATGAAGTTCATGCCTGTACACCGGAAAGCACCAAACGGGCGAGCAGCCGTAAAATCCGGACAGCAACACACACCGGGCCCATCCTCTTGTTTCGGTGGATGCCGTTCTCGTTCACTCTCGTTTCGGTCTTCCGAATCAGTCAACTGTATCGGTGATGTACGATTATCTACCTGTCTGACAAGCCGACGACGATGACCAAAGGGCTAGCGCAAGGAAACCCAATATATATATGTCGGGTTTGGGGATACGTGTATATACACGCAGTTTCATCTCTACAGGTGGTCGCACATGTGCCGCTCGTCTGGCGGTTGTTTTTTTTTTCGCCACTTGGTGAGGTGGGTCTACCCGACCTTGGCAGTAGCCGACTTCGGGGTGTATGTTGGCAAAGGCGTTGAGGTTCCGACACAGCAGCGCCTGGGCATCCTTATCGAAAACTTCGACATCTGGAAACGTCCGGGGCACATCGATCATGATGAGCGCGAAGAAACTGGACCTCCTCTCGGCTTCTCTTTCGTAAACTCTTCGGCAGTCTCCTCCAGCTCTACAGCAGCCGACTGCGTCTTCGTGCTCTTCCCCGCCTGTCAGTTTCCTCGCCTCTTGGCCCGAAAGACGACGCCGATCATGTCCCTCTCTGCGACCCGCGTCCGTGGCTAGAGACCGCCTCCCTTCTCTGCAATTCCCCCCCGGCCCACACGCTGTGTCCAGCGGTTCGCCCTCTTTCCCTTGCCCTCGTTGTCTCTGCGAAGGCGCAAACGAGGCCTCCCCACTGTCGGCTCTCCTACACTCTCTCTCAGTCCGGCCTGCGGTCCCTGGGCCCCCTGCGAGCGGCCTCTGTGGGCTCGAGAACGTTCTCGTGAGCGCAGACCCAACACCGCCCGCCGCCGGCGAGGAGACACAGGAAATCAGAGGCTGAGACTGAGGATGGAAGCCGTGGCCTGGAGCCCCCGAGGCGTCGACGGACTCCGAGGTAGGAAACGAGGACGAAGGACAAGCACATCGATGCTCAGGAGGCGGCAGGCAGACGGCCTTCCACGCGTTCCACCTGTGTGAAGGAGGCACCCCTCTGAGAGACAGAGAGCAGAAAAGACGAAACGCGAACGGCACACGAGAAATCTCGGCCATGCAGCGAGCGTTTTCGTGAAAAGCTCCCCAACACACACTCTGGCGACATGGGAGACCGTGAAAAAAAGATGGCATGCAAAAATATCTCCACAAAAAGACATGCGTAAACATGCATGGATATATATATATAAGGTTTCGCTCTCGTGCGTGTTCCACAAGGGTCGCATGTGTATGCATGCATACAGGGAAACGTGTACACCACCGTAGAGTAGATGAAGGCGCTCGGCAGAAAGGCCTCGAAGGGAGGTGGGACGCCCGAAGGCTTACCTTCTGAGTCGTCGAAAGAAGGTGTGACGGTGCATGTGCATAAAATGGACCAGATTGCGGTCTTCCATGCTTTGCCACTTTCTCTCGCCTCTCTCCCCGCTGGCTGAGTTCTTGACTCCAAAAAGTTTCTGAAGCAAGACTCTTCGGCGTGCGGCCCGGGCAGCTGCGGCAGCCACAGCGTCTCCTTCTTGTTCCTCCGGCCTTTCACTTCCTCCTCTCCGCCTCGCCCACCCCACCCCGCCGTCGATCTCCCTCTCGACCCCGCCGTGGTCGGACGAAGACGGCGAGGCGGCGGCAACTGCGCCGTCGCTGTCACGCCTGGACTGGGCCCACCTTCCTCGCCGTTCTTGAGAGGCGGTCGCGGGGTCGGCCGCGGGCGACGAATGCCGCAGGCGAGAAGGAAAAGCGGAGCTGGAAGAACTCGACGAGGAGGAATGCTGCAAGAGTTCTTGTTGCTGGCGGCGATTGTGCTGGCGCTGTTGAAGGAGGGACTCACTGGGCGCAGGAACCGATCCTGAGAGAGACGTCCGCCGAGGGCCACTGCCCCCGAAGGACAGCTGCGTCTTTACATCGCGTGGCAAGTCGTCCGCAGCCATCGTCCTGTCGCGGCACGACACATCGGCGTCTCTTCCTCGGCCTTCGTCACCGCTCCCAGTCTTTCTGTGGATACCCGGGCGGCCAAAGTGGTGAGGCGCTGCTTCCTGCTCGGTATCTTCTCTTGACGGCGTTCCCTCTTCTACCGGTCGGCCGACAAGAGGCGGGTGCATCTGACTTTCAAAGTTCCCTTTTCTGTCTCCGTCCTCTCGAGCAGACAGCGGCGAAATTCGCTCGTCCATCCGTGGACTAAGCGTCGGAGACAGAGAGCGCGAGGCTGTAGGGACAGGGTAGGGAGGAAGACCACCAGGTTGAGCAACCGCGTGACGGGACTCCCCTGCACGTTCGCCCAACACACCGTAGGTGAGCGGCATACGGGAAGATCCCTGAGCGACAGCATCTTCACGAGGCGAAAGGGATTCCGCCGCTCCAACCAGGGAGTGACTGTCTCCACTGCCAAGTTGTCGCGGCTCAGAGGCATGCGTTTCACGTGGGGGACTCCAGAAACGGGGATCCCCTCGGAGATGATTCGACTTTCTCAGAGACCCACTTTGACGCCAGCTGCCAGACGACGGAGCCACGGGCGGAGGTGTACATACACCAGACTCGTCAGCTGCTGCGTCATGAGGCGGTAACGCTTCGGGAGTTGTGGAGGGCCAATCGCGGTCAGGACCTGAGCGACTACCGTTGCTCACGAAAGGGAACAAGCTTTTCCCAGTCCGCTGCGGCTCCCTGTTTTCGCCGTTGCCACTCCATACTTCATCTAGCTCACGCCACTGCTGTTCGCCGCGCTTTTCCCCATCCGACTCTTCCAAATGGGCAGCGGGCGCCGAAGCGACTGTTCCCCGCTCGGACGCCTCTTCTAGAGCGACGTCTTCCTCTTTTGTGTTACTTGGCCCTCCAAGGCCAGAAAAGGAAATAAGAGCACTGCCGCTCCATAGAAAACTCATTCTGCAGAGTGAACCTGGGCGAAACACAGCGAGGCGAGACGTTCACCCCCTCGGAACAACTTGAGGTCTCGCCGGTGTTGCTACCCACCTTGTGCCGCACGCAAGCTGTCCCCGAGCATTATCTGGCGCTGAGTTTTTGTGTGTTTCTAGGAAGGCTCGATGACAGACTGTGAGGAAACAATCAAGATAAACGGGGTACGAGAAAAGAGGCAAACAAAATGCGCCCAAAGATCGTGTCATGCGCTCGAGAGCGACCTCAGTACTGGATTACAACGGAGAAAAGCGAAATGCTCCTCCAAATCCGTTTTTGGAATCGGCATGTGCACCTCGGAAAAGAGAAAAAGCCGACAGCAAAAGCTTTCCCGTGTGTTTAGTGACAGCAGATGGGACTATGGAAAAGGCTGCGCGGCGTATACCTTCGCAGAGAACGGTCAAGGACAGCAACGAAGTATAAACAGTCTGCTTTACGGCGGCCACTTCTGAATGTCTCGTAGGAAAGCTTAAAAGGAATGCGACAGCGAAGGTTTCTAGACGAGGAGACAAACAGATGGACGAACGGCTGGCGAGTGGACGAAAACGTACAAGCGTGGGTTTGCAGGCAGCAAACTTTCCCCGGGAAAGGCAAAATCGGCAGACCTGACGGGCGGTTCACAGCTGCTATTCTTTTTTGCGCCACGCAGTCGAAAACGAGGGAACAGGGGTAGTAGCCAAGTGAAGAAATTCATCTCACCATAAAATGGAAACCTGATGTCCAGTGCTGCTTCCGCAGCTGTGTATTTCACGGTAAACAACACGCGCACAAGCCGGAGGGGGAGGGGGACGAGGAGAGTGGTAACTCAACTTTCTCCGTTCCCTCAGAGTTTTCGTGCTTTCCAACCTGCTCAGCACGCGTTTGCTTTAGTAATCTTGCCACTATGCTGATGGACAGTTCACGGACAAAAATTCTGACAGATGGAAAAGCTGTCTCATCTAACGGAACAGAGAGGACCTCTGGAAGTTGACAGACGGTGGCAAAGCAGAGAGCTTTGGCACACATGTTCTGAGGAACACGCGGGTGTCTGTGGCCTCGAGTCTCTCTCAGTTCGTTTCGGTGACTTTTCGCACCAACAAGCGCGTTCTGGCCGCTAGCTCGTCGCATCCCGTCCAGACTTTGTTATTTTCCAGGCACAGTTTTTTGCTGAGAACCCTGTCGTAGGACATTTCTCATGGATAGGAGCAATTGCAGTGTGGCGCACAGAAAGGAGAGCGGCAGAGACGTCTCGTTAGATGACCATGACTTTTCCCGTGCGCGTTGCCGCGCACGTGGCTTCCTCATCTGTGATACAGTTCCTGCGTGTTTCTGGACGGAAATGTGCTTTGTTTCGTGTTTGCTGCCTCAATTTCCCGTAACCTGAATGGCGCTTTTGAGTCTTTGTTGGCACGTACAGGATGCCCTACACGGGGGCAACGACGGCAAGCTGTGCGAGTCTGTGTGGAGGTGTCTTGTTCGCCGACACCCGAGAGAGGGACGGAAAATACGCAGGCTTACGTCACTCATTTATGCGTATATGTTTAGGCAATTCATTGACATAAGAAAAGGAATAAGAAACTGCGCACTTTTTCCACGGCACCTGCAGTTTATCCGCCCAAGTTAGAAATTCCAGTTATGGAAACATGCATTGCATCACGACTCAGTCCCGTCGAGGGTACGCACCTTTGAGGCAGAAAAGGCGCAGAACGGCCAATAAAAGTCACGCACCGAACAGGGAAACGAAGAAGAGGAAACGTGTGGCCTTTCTGGCCTCCCTCACCGACTGGATTGCTGCGCATTGAGCAGTTCCCATCCAAGGACCCGACAGGCCTGTGCTTTCCACGCCTAGCTCTGTGTCTGAGCCCCTCGATGACATTAATTTTCCCGTCCGCACACAGAAATGCAAGAACCGGCGGTAGGGATTCCGTGTCATGTGCCCCTCGTTTTCTCCGGTTGGCCTCATTTAAGCAGTCGGATAGCGCCGACTCGGGCATGTACATAAAAGCATCGGATTTTAGAGCCGAGTGCAGGCAGCGAGAGTCCAAGCGGCAACACACTTTCACACATAATCTTAAAGTGCCGAGGTCTGTTGAGATGAATGCGCCACGTGACCCAGATAGAACGTTGTTTACAGGCTTGTGCCTCCCGCTCAATCTTGGGCACTGTCCCCCTGAGTACTTTCGAGGGCAGGGAAAGGTTCCGCCTTTTGCCCAAGCAGTTTGTCAAACCCAGCCAGCTTTTTCTGAGAAAGTTTATCTTTCAGGAAGTTCGTGAGGCTTCCAAACTTTGACGAACTGACCTTTCTGGATGTCTCCGACAAGTAACCGGGCGGTCTCCATTCCGGCCCTTTCGGTGCTGTCGCGAGGTGCCTGCCGCTGTCACTTCGCCTTGATGTGGACAATTCTAAAGCTCGGGGATCCACGACGCCCATGACCGGGTGAGCGTTGAACAATCTGTTGTAGTTTGTCTCCCTGCAAGCAAATACAGAGAAGCACAACCGCTGGGCGAACGGTCAGTTCGACCGTCAGACATACAAGGGGGAACCAGACACACATGCCCCAGAAAGAAAAGGCAAACAGCAAGTTATGTTTCGCGCTCAGGTGCTTCCAAAACGACGAATGAACGCGACACACGGGACGCAATAGTTTGGCCAAGCGCACGCTCTTGAATATATATATATATATATATATGAACGAAAATCCAAAAGATTCCACAGACCTCAGGCACGGGGTGTCTCTCGTACACAAGCAGTAAGAAAGCGAGCTCCACCACGGCAGCGGCTCTTTCTTCTCCAGTTTTTTGCAGGCTGATAATCTGAAGAGGTCTCTTGAATTGCCTAAATATTTTCAGTGATCAGGCGTGACTCACGATGCCCGTACCGGTTAAGGAGCTCGAGCTTGTACGTTTGAATTTTCTGCTGAAGAGTGTCCATTTGGCTCTGAAGACACCCAACAGTGGACCCAGCGTTGGCAAGGCACTTTGCGCTTCGGTGCGAGACCCCCGATGTTTGCGTGGGCAGTCGACATAGGCAGATATACACAAGCTCTCGAGCATGTTTTTGCATGTCTAGCAGGGTATCTGGTGCTAGAGACCGACTAACCATACATGTTTATGCACGCATGCGCTGCCGTAAAAATAGCCCTGCACACACTCCGTGTCTATCTACTCCAGTGTGATACGTAGATACACACATGGATATACTTCCTACCTCGCAGTAGACGAGCCTGTCATTAAGAAGGGCAATGAGGTTTACATCTTCATCTCTTGGAGGGCGACCCTGGAGCTTCGAGTGAAGGGTGCTCAGCTCTTCTCGTGCCCGCTCGAGATTCTTCGAGTGCTCTTGTTCCAGGAATTCCATTTCGTACTTCTTGGCTTCCAACGTTTGCTCATATACTGCCTTGGAACACACGCGGAAAAAGAAACCCTGATCGAACTACTTGGCCCGGTTCTATCTCGTGTCGACTCGTGGGGTTCGCTTCCGGTGCGCTCGAGTCGGTTTCCAGTGCCCACGAACTTCTCCCGTGATCCCTATCAGGAGCGCATTTTGTCTGTACCTCCTATCAGGGTGTACGACACCCCGCACAGGGAGAAGAAGGTCTCAGGGTTCACGCTGTGGGTATTAGTGACAGAGAGCAGACCTCAACCATCCTCATTCTTCGAAGCGTGCAACGGGAGGGAATGTATGAAGGCTTTCCATAGAAGGAACAACCAGGTGAAGGATTACGCCTCAATTCGTTAACAGTCCCCAGGAAAGTGCGGCCAGAACCAGCCGGTACGATTATCCGCAAGTCTGAGATTTTGAAGAGGAAAGGCAAACGATTGCGCATTGGAGACAAATGCATGTAGATACGTCTCTGCAAAGATTTTGCCGTCGACGGGGCGACAAAGAGAGGAACGCCCACAACTGAAGATGCGGTGAACAGTTGTGCCACAGTATCAAACGGGCGACAGTATAGTTTGCTGTACGCCTGGGCACAGGACATGGCTGTTCCCGATATCAAGTCCGAAAGCGAGATCTTGATTGTATATGTTTATAGTGTGGGTAGGATATAGAAAAGCATGTGACTGACAGTATATATATATATATATGTTTTTAATAGAGGCATGGACGCACACAGCCGTGGACGTGAGAGACGTTAGATGTCAGACCTAGTAGCTGGGCATGCGTCTGCTGCACTGGAAGGTAACAAACGCCGGGGAACGGCTGACCGTGGCTGTGCCTTTTGCCACACGACATTTACCTCCATAGCAGCGCATTTTTGACGATGGATCCCCTCAATTTCCTCAATCTTTGCCGCATGCTCCGCGGTAAGGTTTTTAACTTCTTCGACGTGACGGTTCTGCTGTGATCTCATCTCTGCGCGAATATCTTTAAGTGTCGTGTCTAGCGAAACCACTTCTCCCTGAAGAGTCTCAACTGTCCTTCGCCTCTCCTCCGATTCCTGCTCAGACGACGAACAGAGAAAAGAAGAAGATGCAGAAGGGGGAGGAGAAGAAGAGGATTGGAGAACGATATAACAATAGAAACGTGACCCACTGTCCGTAAACGACGGCATTAAGTCTTTCAGCTACGGAATGGTGCGTAGCGACAACGCTTACCTGTACCCGAAACGAAGAAAAGCTGACACTGTTACCTAGGCTGAGGCAGATAGAAAGCACTACACCACTTACAGCAGGCGTCGTTATGTTGCCATTTTGACCGCCAGTGAACCATCAAAAAGCTCACTGATGGTCAGGTAGAAAATCTAAGTTGTCGATTTGTATCTTTATATGCGTTTAATTCAGTATGCAGGAAAATCCGTATATGTAGACATGGACTGATGGCTCTATAAGGAGAGAAGGCGTGGCACTGTGCTGCTCTCTCTCTACTCTACAGGTGACTCATGCATTTTGGGCTTACTTTGTTGCTTTGTTCACACTGTTGCAGAAGTTTGTTTTTCGTCGCCTCAAACTGCTCGACCTTCTCTTGCATCTGAGCTTCTATTGCAGATATCTGCTGTTCCATGCTGGACTCCAACCTTTCTCGCTCCTCTGCATGTGCAGCGCTCGCGGTGTCCAGCTGCTTTTTCAAAGCCTGTACGCGCTGTTCTGCCTGCAACGCCACCGCAGGCGAAGGCTCGAGGAGGTAATCATTAGACTGACACTGGAACTAGGTTGCGCTACCAGGCAAATATGACGTCGAGGCTCGTCTTTCCCTTTGTGCAGCAATCACACAGCCGTAGGGATGCATTCCCGAAGGATACGTGCATGCGCATACTTCTATAGGTACATGCTCGTGTAGATTTCTGATGCATGTAGAAGCAAAACCAAATTCTGGGAGGAGACCTTTTCATAACAAACTGTCCCCTACTATTTATTCCAGGTGCGACGGGACCGATGTATCCTGTGGCAGTATTTTTCCTTTTCAGTCCTACCTGGGCATCACACTTTTGTTTGAGATCACACAGCTGCTGCTGAGTTTGTTTAATTAACGCGAGTTTCAGATCGTCCAGCTCTGACCGATGCTCCCTCTTCAGTTTTTCGATATTTTCGACATGCCTCTTCTCCTCGATTTCTAGCTTTTGCTGCGCTCTCAGCAATTCTCCATCATGTTCTTCTCTTAGATTTTCCAAGTCTCGCATCCACTGCTGCTTCTCGCACAAGTGGGATTCTCTCACTTCTTCCAGTTTCACTTCCGTGTCCTTTTCCTGAAGAAGCGAAGAACAAGGCAAACCTATGCGTCTTCGTCCTTTTCCGTAGTCAAGAATAACCGGAAAAATCTATTCTCGTTTGCACTGAACACGGCCGACACGCAAAACAGCAGAAGTTGAACTCCTGACTCGTCACACGCGTCCCCTGCGTCACCAAGAGATGCAGAGAAGCTTCCAATCGGCGGGGTACATGATTGGCTCTCGAATGTTGCTTGTGAACCTCGGGGGGTTTTGTTGCTGTACACCTGGTTACAGATGTGAAAAAGATGGCACCATGTGTAGATGAAAAACGTGGTTGAGCGTAACCGTCTCTGGTGAGACGGACGCGGCGAAAGCTTTGGTGTGTCCGTCGGCCCACGAGTTTCTCCTTTTCCTCTCTCAGGTCTCGAACTTTGATAACGAGAGTAGTTACACGCTCGTCGACCTCCTCCATGCGGCTCTTCATGTTTGCAGTTTCCTTCCGCAAATTCTGCTCCCTCTCCCAGGCTTCGGCTGCCTCTCGCTTGCTCGCTCGCTGGCTTTCCTGAAGAATGGCCTCGATCTGACTTCGTTGTTCTTTAAGTTCCACAATGGTTAACTGTAGGTTTCTCGCCTCCTCCTCGTGAGCCTGCGAAAAAGTGGAAGACGCAGGGGCTTCCAAAAGAAGAATTTGAAGCACCCCTTCTCTACACCTATAAATATCTGTATCTATCTGTATGTATATATGCATATGTATACATATGTCCAGCGCCACATGTATTTGTCCTGTGACCACAGACTTAGATGATCCGTTTCCTGTGCATACGTAACAAAAACGCTCCACAAATCCTTGGGTTTCAGAAACTATTTCAGCCAGCCTGATACGAGTGCCTCTATCGTCATCTTGGCGTGAATGCGTACACGTATAATATCGGCCATTTCGGTTTGTTTCCTGCTCAGCTGGACATCCATTTCCGCTTTAGCCTGGGCCGTTTTCTCAAACTCGTCTTGAAGCTGAGACAAGGTACGCTGCATCTGCGCGAGAGACTCGTCTTTCGACGTGTCAGCGAGCCTCGTCTCCTGCTCCGCAATCGTCCTAAGACCCACGCGATGACAGACATCGGCCAAAAGTATCGTTTCTCCATGGGAAACCGAAGCCCTGTTCCCTAACTGCTCACCCCTGAAGTCGACAACTTCAAAACTCTGCTGAGGAAGAGAGTCATGTCAAGCGCAGCTCAGATGGAGCGAACGGAATAGACTACTTGGCTCAGATCCCCCAGACAGGTTACGCTGCACAGGTTCCGTTGCACAGAGTGTCCCTGACACAAACAATGCAGGCAGACGAGATCTACCTGCGAATTCGCCGGCAGCTCGCAGCCCGAAACCGTACCTACCTTTGAAGAACTGAAATCTGTTCTTCCATATGCTTGATTTCCTCTTGGTGTTGCGAGCGTTGCAACATAAACTGCAAGGAAGCCAGCGAGAGAGAGGCTGAAAGATGCTGTTTCTCCCTCTGTGCCTGGCGTGGTACCATACGTCGGCCAGCCGAGCGGTTTTGAAAGGAAATGCGTTTCACGAAACACAGAAATTCTATCATTAGTCGCTGCTAGTACCTCCTGTTTTCCCAACGAGGCAAATGCCTTCCCGAAGCGACTTTGACCAGAACAGGATGCTGCTGCTAACGGGGACTGAAATCCACCGGTGTTCGGCAACTGAGGCTTACCGACTCAAGGGCCTTGTTCTGAGCATCCTTGAGCTCTGCCTTCTCCATATCGTGCGCCTTCGCCTGTCGCAACCAACCCAAACACTGACTCAAAAGATGAGCGCCGCCTCCGTAAGGGAAGCAAGACGTCACAATGTTTTTCTCTGCTTGCTCGTTACCCCTCGCTGTGGTACCGCGAGAGTGAGTATTCGGTGCGCTGACAATCCTACACTCCTCATCCCAGCGCTGCACTGGACTCACCGCGTGTCGCAAGAGGACTTCTGTGAGTACCTCACACATCCTCGACAGTCTGCGTGATACTAGGCATTGATGCACTGAACCACATCGTGCGTTTCTCTAAAGCCACCTAGAAGGTTTGGCTACGAAACAAGCTTTTATCGTAAAGGAAGTTTGCCCCGTTCCTTCACTTGTTTCCCAAGGGTACACGTTTCTGCGTACTCGTCAGGTACCTGAAGATGATCCGTGACTGCATGAAGATTGGGCATTCGTCTTTGTGACTTTGAAATGCAGTTTCTGTTCCAAAGACAAAGATGCACCGAACAGCTAACCGTTTCATCCATCGCGTCTTGCAGCTCTCTGCAGCGCTCTTCAGCCTTTTGAAGTTCTTCCTCTTTCCGCACCCTCTGCACGAGCAACAAGCGCCGGCGTCTTGCCACCAATAGGTCTCGCGCGTTGTGTGATAAAAGAGAGCTGCGAACTCTATCGCTTGTTCGACATCAGCACGGACGTGGAAAACGGCCAGCTGCATGATTGCCTCAAGTACGTCGAAGGCGCTCGCACGCAAACGCTAGTATCTTCCTTGCAGCGAAGCGAAAGCAGACGCCCCCAGAAGACCTGGAGCTCGATAGCCTGGTCGGCTTTTGACATGCGCCTTGCTGTCGACAATAGATATGCTGTGCATCCTGTGCTCTATCGAACACAAAGGAACCTGAGGTTCCTTTGGATCAGACAACCCGGAAGCAAAAAAGGCCGATCCTCACGCTATTCGGTCACGCTGTAGTAGTGACTGGGCTTACACTACAAGAGAGCTTTAGTGCCTACCTTAAGTTCAACATCCGCGTACAACTCCTTCAGTTTATCCATTTGCTCGAGATCCATCTTTAGTCGGCACACGTCCTCTTCCAGCCGCGGTACTGTCTCTTTCTCCAGATGGTCACGCTGACGCTTGAGCGAAAGCAGTTCCTCTATGGGGCACGAAACACAGGTCTTTGCTTCGATTTTGGGAACTGCCATCCCCTTAGCACAAGATGCAGGAGAGTTCCCCTAGACGGCAAAAGCCTTCAAACAAAGTGAACAAAATACCCTTTTACGCAGAGTCCCAAAACCATCCGGGGATATATATCTGTTCCCTTCCAGAACATGAAGAGCCCATCGCTCACAGTCTTTCCACCTTTAAGGAGATCTAGACACAGATGTACACACGCTGAAGGACACGCCTGCCTGCTTCTGTAGCAACCGTACGAAATATGAAAATATCTGTATAGTTGCACCTACGTGTGTATCTGTTTGGAGGACTACGTGCACATGGAGACATACATGCATGTGCCTCCAAAATGAACGCAAACGCATTCGGAAAATGCTTGAACAAATCAACCTTAGGTTTCTCTTTCTTTTTCACCCGCAATCTTTCCAGCCAAGGTAGAGGGCAAAAACCTGACCGTTGCCACTTTTGCTTTCCTCCACTGCTTTCTTTTCAGCTGCTTCCGATTGAACTAGCTTCGCCTTCAATTGTTCAATTTCCTGTTCGTAAATCACTATCAGTTTCTGCATTTCCGAAATCAGTTCCGTTCCATGGAGGTGAATCTCTTTGTCGCGTTCCGCAATTCTCTCTCCGAGCATTGCGACTTTCTCCTCGCTCTCCTTCAGCGCCACTTCTACTTTGCTCTTTTCGTCGGCCACAACCTGGTTGGAACGCTAGTGATGGAGGAAATCAGGAATTTACACACACTCGCACGCTTGTCCCGGCTGTTGCATGAGGCAACGCGGACTCCCTGTGTGCTTCCTGGGCTGTCTAGCTACAATTTAAAGCTGGAATTATCCTGACCGCCGTTCATGAGCACCCAGATACGAAGGGAATACACAGCGAGGTGCTAGTACCGGTTACGGATGGGGGTGTCTGCGCCGACTAGCGCGCGAATAAATCGTGACACAAACGGATATACAAAGGAACAGAGGCCAATTGCCTCTCTTAATGGGACGATCCGATATATGCTGGTTGTGTGTGAACCCTGCAAGTGATTTTTCTGCACTCTTTTTGCGAGAGGAGCCTCACTTCGGTGGCCAGCAACGCTTGCTTCAATTCCTCAATTTCCTGGTTTTTTTTCTCAATTGCTTCGTTCAGGGAGGCGCCGCTGCGTTGCAGCTCTTTAATCCTTCAGGTGAGTCAGATCCAAAGCGAAGAACAGATAGGAAGACGTGCGTCTCTTGTCCGTTGAAAAGTGGAGTCTCAAATGCTCGCCCAGACACCGAACAATCTACATTCTACACACACATACGTCTGCGAGATAAACACTCATGCAGCATGGCAATTAGCAGCACATACCGACACTTGCCAGCTACGGGTGGATAGGTTAGGAAAACGTTTGAAGCAATTAGAGGAGACCCGGAGAGGAAGCAACTCATTTCCGGGAGGCTCACGATTGTCATGTCGTTTTTGTTTGACACGAGAGAGTGTACCATGAGATGTGTCGTCTCCCATCGCCTTTTCCAACTCTGTTCCCTCTCTGGATCACCATGTTGGAACTCGTATGGCTGCAGTTCTGAACACGATCACGCGTTT
The DNA here is from genome assembly GCF_000208865.1 of Neospora caninum Liverpool. Lineage (NCBI taxonomy): Eukaryota > Apicomplexa > Conoidasida > Eucoccidiorida > Sarcocystidae > Neospora > Neospora caninum. The sequence continues at coordinate 1,651,975 of NC_018393.1, forward strand.
TTTCCGAAGCAGTATTTCTGAATACGGGGACGTACACTCGTTGACCCATGTACATTAGAACTGCGTGCAAATGTAATCTGAGGAGGCGCGCTTGAACTTACGGTTCCTCAGTAAAGCGCATGACGCCACAGGGCTTACGTCTGTTCATATTTCTCGGCGGTTTCTTTCGATGCCTGCTTCAGATCGTCGGTCTGTTTTTTCGACAGTTGGAGCGCATTTTCCAATGCGGTGAGCTTAGTCTGGGCGACCTCCAAAGCCCTACCTCGTCTCTCCGACTCGATCTGCGTGTTGTCCAGTAGACTCTTTGATGAGTTGAAATCTATCTCGACTTGGCTTTTCTCTTCTCGTAGCCGGTCAATCACCTGCTCAAGTTGAAATAAAGATGCGTCTGAGCGTCCGGTTTCGCAAATCGGTGAATCTCGACAGCCAGTACAGGCCTGCGTAAACCAGCGGTGGGGTTGTCTCCACGCCAGACAGAAAGAACCCTCAACTCGTTCATGTTTTACCACCACTGCGACTCTTGAGACAAATGGGTAGTGCAACTCCCGGAAATGCGACTGACCTCTTGTTGTCGTCTAACTTCCTCTTGTAAATTCGCCTCATTTTCTCGGTTTTGGTAGAGAGTCAAAATCTTCTCTTTGTTTTCATGTAGGCTTCCCAGGGCTTGCTTCAATTGAGAAGCCCACAATCTCGCTTCTTTTGTCGCCTCGCATACTTCGTCTGGAAGGCATCAGCGACCGCAAACGACCTTTCCAGCTTCCAGTTAACTCATCGTTTCTCTGTGACGTGATATGGGGACAAAATAAGGGCGGCAGCGCTTGACCGCACCTCAACACTGAAGGCCTTGCTGGGGGATCACCAAATCTTGATTCAAGGGCGAAAGGCGTAACAGAATGTTTGAGGTTTGTTTACCGGCAAAACCTCTCGTCAGAGTGAAAGAGGCAACTATCTCATAAAACCAACAACTCGCACGCCACTGTGTAATACAGCGCAGTGACTGCGGCATACTCAGGTGGCCTGGTATGTGGATTTCGGTTGTAGGCTTTAATTTGCCCCAGAAAATGAAGCTCTACACTTTTCGCTGCCCGACGAAACTTGATAAGACTGGGGAGCCTGGTCCTGTCTCGTTGTTTTACCTGAGTACTGACGTGCACGAGTGGCGTACTCTTCCCTGCACTTTGTCACACCTTCTAAGCACTGCCGATGATAATTCTGAGCATCTGCGACCATGTTTTCCTTCGCGCTGTGGAGCTGCTCGAGAACCTCTTCCAATTCCTAACGGATCCAGTCCACAGCAAAACAAGCTTCCAAAATGAACACCGGGGAAGTGCCATGAGAAGAGAACTTAGGCTACTTTCCAGTGATAAAGAAAGCACGATGCAGGGTGGTTGTATCACCCTCGGGACAATTTGTACAAACTTGGCGGGTTCGCACGCACTGTGTCAAAGTAAGATGCCTGGCACTTCTGGAATGGTGTAACGCCTCCTTGGTAGCTCGTTATAAGTGTCCAGTGGTTATTATCTTGCAGCGCAGCGTCTTATTTGTGCCCTCATATTTTTGGTTGACGATCCGTATCTCTGTTGCTATTGTATGCCTTTCGTGTCACTGGTGTGGTAGACATCGTTGGCCTTGTGATATTGTTTGAACTTCTAACATATACATCGGCTCGAGGGGGCACCACAAGTCGAGGCGTGTACCCGGAGCCTTTCTGCGTTCTTGATATGTCGGGAACTCCAGAAGCTACACTGCAAGGGCATGGAACCACGACTTTCAAGTCGGCATTACAGTAATAGAACCCCGGACACACTTCCTTAACGACAGGGTGTGTACTAGTAAACCCAACCGGCAAAGAAGGAGGCTCGGCTTGCGAGGCTGCCCTTCAGAAAACATCTGTTTGCTTTGTCGGTGCGCCGAATACTGACACCTTTTCAGAGATCTGTTGTTTGCGGTGCTCTTCGAAGGCTTCAACGCACGAATGAAGCTTGTGATTCACGTCGGATACGATTGACTCCACTTCCCTCTCGTAGGCCTCGGAGACGGCTTTCATGTAAGCGTCATGTTCTTCATGTTTCACATTGAGGTGGAAAATAACTTTGGTTAATTGGGCCACTTTGCGGCTCAGTTTGTGCTGAAGGTCTGCTGTCTCCATCTTGAGAACGGCCCATCTGCTGTGTTGCAGGGACGCAATCTTCTTTCGTTCAGCTTCCTGGGATTCGCAGGAGAGCTGAGATACGGAGAACATGAAACGGGTTCTAGTTGTGCTATTTACTACTATGGAACCCAGAAAGAAGCAACTGCGCATATATATGGGTACATGCTTTTCATGCATACCCGGCCGAGTGGCAGGGGTTTTACGTTTTAGACTCAGGCAAAAGCGAGACCAGTGTGTATATGTGCACATGAATATGTAAAAAACTGTGAATCGACGTGTGCACTTCGCATCCAAAAGTATGTTTCCCTTCCCCAGTTTGAACGAGCGCATTCGTTTATTTCGTCTCTCCAGCTTGTGCTTGTTCGCACAAACGGCAACTAAAACCGGCTGGTATACCCATACCTGCTCTTGCTAGAAAAAACGAGATCTCCTGCAACATGCGTGTGTGTGTCTCGACACAGACACTCTGTCGCTCAGTCTTCGCTTCAATACTTTTAATCCATTTCTCTTGTGGAGCATTTCAACAATTTTTTTGGGTCTCCTCTACTTGCGTAATACAGCTCTCATTTGTAGGGATGCGCACGCAAACTCGTACGCCTCTGCATAAAAGAAGAACCGGGAGAACTATTTCCTTTAAAAACCCGATGGACGGCTTATACACCGCAAAAAGACAGTCTAGTCCGTTCCAGAGGACCACTTCAATTTTTCGGAAGATGGGAGTCGTGCACGTGTCACTGGCAAAATGCAGCGAAATCAGACCCGTGCGTCTTTACATAAGAAGCCCCAAAGTGAGTGTCCTGTCAATGTAAATGAAGCGCACGCCGACTCGCGTAAACACACACGATGTGGGGCTTCATCGTAACCTAAAAGAGCTACGCTATTTTTGGTCGGAAGTTAGCCGAAAAATGTATTTCAATGATGTCGTATTGATTGTATCCGGTAGCGGGAACTGTATAAATACATATACATTCAGGTGTGGTGGCAGATCAGCGGGGGATCTGATCTACACAAAATGAGCCTAATCGTCCGAAGAAGTGACGGACTTTCGGAAGGGATTTTGCTTGCCCCCGAGAAATGCAAAAGCTGACCTAAAGCATACTACTGCCTATGGGACGTTTTACTGCTATTATCTCTTTTCTAATCTGAATGTCAAACAACCAGCAATCACGACGCACCTACATGCTGTCTACATCTAAGTCAGAGAAATTCCTTCAAGGAAACACCTCAGTTCGCGGCACAGCCATGAAACAATAGAAACGTGTCTGACAGGCAAGACCCCTTATCTGAGATTGTGAGCACACTGGCAATCACTAGGCATTACCGCCACTCGCCGTTAAGGTAGATGGTTGAGCCATTTGGAAACAAAGATACAGAGCTAGTTTGAACTTGCGACATCAGAGTTGCTGATGTCGAAATCGATGATAAGCTGGGCTACTGTTTTTAGAAGACAGCAACTAGTAATGTTGTTGTTTCCACAAAAACATGTTCGGTTGTGGTGCCCCCTCAACTTAACCGATAGACATTCTACGCGTGACGTCATCGCGTCTCATAGGCCGGTAGCCCCATGTCCACTGGCGTCCCGAGTATTTCACTCAGCAGCGAGAAGAAACGACTGAGATATGCCGAGCTCAAAACCTAATTATAACCGCTTCGTCCATAGCAATTTCAAGCACCAAATCATCCCAGATTGGAACTGCTTGAATGGAAGGCTTTTTTTGAAAACTCTAACGAAACTGTTCCATTTTTGGGGATTGGCTGCTTCTCACGGAACAACGATACAACACGCTGATTTAGTGATGAGGCTTTGCTTGCGCAGTTCTGCACTCGCACGCAAGCTTCATCGTTCCATCGGCCGTTGGCTTTTTCTCATCCGGCCCTAGTTCTGTCACTGGCCGATGCGCTGTCTCAGACACAGCGTCCACATCTCCCCTTTCTTCTGCTGTCCGAGCTGCTGCCTCGGAAGCCACCTGGTTACTTTGTGGACTCGTAAATCTTGCAGCCAGCGCATTCCAGCCTTCAGCAACCTTGTCTCCCGCGTAGTCTACAGCTTCGCCTATTGCTGCATGTGACATACATATCAGTCGCATCAGTGTCAGATCCCATTGCTTCCAGTGCATAGGCTTGTAACCAGATATGCGTATAGCTCCACGCTTAAATGAGCTGCACTTGGGAGTATATACTACCAGTTTGACTACTCCTTTACATTTTGAATGCCTGTGTTCACCGGATCCAAGTTCTATTGTGTACCAGAGCGTAGTGAAGATGATAACTATTGTGGAAATAGAACCGCTTCTGCGAATGCGTGCGTTCAGACGCATTCATGTGCATGTATACCAATATACTGGTCTTTCTGACAGCAGCAAGCCCCCTTTCTCTTTGATGCAGAGTAGCCGTGGGCCACTCTAGGAGCAGTCATTGGGTTCCCAAGAGGTGGGCACGCTCCAAACCTATAAGCATTTACTTCAACGTCTTGTCCGTACCTGATCCCCAGCTTTTTTTGTCGGCGTCTGACTCTTTCTCGTCTGAAGATTTCTTGTGTGCGCCTCCTAATGAGAGGAAAAAACTCATAACACTTCGATTTCCCCCACATCTCGATCTTTCGAAAATATTTAGCGACGGAACAGTGTGCTTGAGCGACTGACTCGTGCTCACCAACGCAGTCGCTGCCCTCAAGCACCAACCTTTTTTCGAGGGTCAGCCAGTATCTTCATCAACAACGATCTTACCCGCTTGTTTCCCGTCTGGGCGCAAGAGCTCTATACAGCATAACAGAAAGCACAGGGGTCGAGATCGAATGACAAATAGGGAGACAAATACCGCCTGCCGCGAGGTTCGCCTGTTTGTACAAATGGAAGGACGATAGGGGCCGCGAAAGTTGTCCTCGATTGCTGCGACTAAGCGCTTACGGCTCTTGACGTGTCCGATAAAGCTCTCCAGGGAATGGTGATCTTCTGAAGAAAAGCAACATGCCCGTGGCAAGGGTGCAAGGCATCATGACAGCAGTACAGCAGCAGCTAGCTTGCGAGGCGTATAACCATTTGTGAGAGTCTGTATCTCGTGAAACACGTACTTTTGAACTTTTTCCACAGAGAAGGTGTATGATCGAGGTCCAGATGCTGCTACTCTGAAGGGAGAAACCACAACGCAAGCGCGGGTAAGGAAAGGTCGAGGGAGTTTTGGCAAGCATGGAGTAGGAATCGTCGAGAACATGTTTCTAATAGGTGTTCCACTTACGAGCAAACGGTTTGATCCTTTCCCGCTCTTCGTCAGTAACTTTTATATCTGTAATGGCATATACCACAAAGACGGTCGACGGGAGGTTCTCCTAGTGAGGGCTTGTGATCGCAGGCTGCGCTCCCCACCATATCTACCGGTGGGAGGAGAGCTGGCATACTCTTTGTCCCAAGAAGTTTGTCCAGAAAATCACCAACTTGTGTTCCTCGGGCTGAGAAAATGGGTGGACAGAAACAGAAATATGAAGTGGAACATGTCAGGCAAGCCACTCGGAAAGAGATCGCAACTGAGTTTCCTGTCTGCAGCCAACAGGTATACGAACTTGGGACCGACCTTGTTCTGCGTGCCATCTTTCTACGGTCTCTTCAGGGTTTAGCTGCGCTATTCCTGCGAATAAACCAACATTACTCGTGCACAGGGATGAAAAGTGCAGGCGTTCATACGCGGGAAGATCAAGGTACAGGCGCCGCACAACGTGGATATTTGTCGTTCCGCAATGTGGCTTACGTACTTGCAGCCGCACTGACTAGCCCTTCTTCGTCCGTCGTCGCATGTACTGAAGACAGCAGAGCGATACACCGCAGCCCCTTTTTAGACCAAGAACGAATTTTACTTACGATTCTTTCATTTTAATGTCAAAACGTAACAGCATCACGGTACGACAATTCCCTATCTGTGCGGCCACTACTCACTCCCATGCCCCGCTTGCTCAGCGAATGAACGCATATTTTCGTGCCCTTCTTCCGCAGTTTCACAATCGTCGGATTTCGAGCCAGCGCTGAGATGTGAACCTTCAGCGTTGGCAAAGGTGCCAGTCTTGTCTTCGTAGCCTCGGAAATCCTGACCTGTTGCTCGAGAGGGTCGTAGTGCCTGTGCCTCGTACAACCCTCTTCTCCCTTCGGAGAGGAAGAGAGAAAACAGCATTGTGGCACTTGCCACACAAAAAAGCTGATTCGGAAGCAGCATTTTCGTGAATTATTTCTTCTCAAAGAAACAAGAAAGACTGGAGGCCGGATTTTCGGCACTGTAGTTTTGATACTCGTTACTGGCGATCTGTGCAAACGGAACGAAACAGAACACTTGCCGCTATTTGTTACAGAGCAGGATTCACACTTGAAAAGTAGAGGCTGTTTTACCTTGGAAAAACACGCAATTCCAGAGGGCTCGCGCATGTACAAAATCCTTTTGAAAGGGGAAACTGAAAATTACTTGCGTTTCCCGAAGACAAGCAAGACAGTTCACTGTCTCCCACACGCGAGCTGGCTCGATCTCAGCGCAGTCCTTTGGTAACCGTTCTTCTTGTCTGGTGGCTAGTCAGTCTCGGATTTGTCTTCAATACCAATATACTACAGCTCCGCATAAAACGAGGCTATCGCGATGTTCATTCTTCCGCACTGTCGTTAATCAGTGCCTGTGCTTGATCCTGTTCTCCTATTCTGAGGTCTCATCCTTCCTAGACTGTCAAAGTCTATCAGACGTCTCTCCTACTGCAATCCTATTTTATCTTCCTTCTAACTTTGGCCATTGAAGGCTATCTCTACACGTATACCATGTGTGGAATGTCACGTATGCTGGGGATACTGCAGAAAATGAACAATGTCGTGTGTTGCACCGGGTGTGTGAAACCTTCTGCACATGTTCCATCGCATATAACTTCTCCTCGATATGCCATCGAGCACATGCGTTACACTTACATAAGGGAGCCGTTCCCGAACAAACGGAACGTGTTGAGGTGACCGAATCACGTTTCAGAAAATACAATCTGTTCAAGTTCCTTTTGTTTCCATGAACGGAGTTACATATTTGATTAGGTTCGCAAATTGCTCTCAGCACGATGAAACTTTAGAACAGGGAAAGCGCTCAAGTTTCTCAGATGAAATGCATTAAAACGCTGCATACGCGACAGTAGAAACCGGTGTTACAGACAAACAAATATCCGAAAGAAAGCCTACACACAATTCTGTAGACAGACTCAAACGACCGAGGTGCGCCAGCAGGAAGTTTCGTCCAGTTACGATAAACAAGAACGTTCTGTATTGTTATCACAATACTTCAAGCGAGCGTCTAGCGATACGGTTGCCACGTTGGTCTACACAGCTAAAGGAGTTAATGATGCCTTATCGTATGTCAACCTCACTTCCTGCTTCCGACAGTCCATAATGTAATTATCTGGGCGATACAGACATGTCATCCCGACCTAATTATGCACGCGAGGGGAAAAGCACGGCTCCGTACGGCAATAACTGAACAAGAACAAATCCTAGCGCCTGACGCGGTTAACCCCCGGGTCAAGACCAGCCCACCATATCCATGGAGTGAAGAGAGCACCCCAGTGGTGATACTGTTGGGACGTGTGCATACCCGTGCAAGCTTGGTGCCAAATAAATGTATCAGAAACCAGATATCACAGTACTCGCTCAAGAGTGATTCAGAATGAGTTTACCATGGCGCTCCTTAAAACTGAAAAACGAAACATCCTCGGTGTAAAGAAGGGTCGGCTACCAACAAACGGGTGCCGTTGGTAGTCCTGCTCGTTCACCCATGAAGTGCATGAGAACGGAAACATCCAGTGAGATTCCCAAGGATTTCCAAACAAAATACGGAGACCAAGAACTGGCCCGCAACTGCACTACGCTCCCTGTCACGTTCCCTGGACTTTTGAGGGAAGCAATATGTGCAAGCTCCTTTTTTACGAGATGTATTAGTGCCCCATTCTTCCGACTACAACAGCTTGAACAACCTTGTTGCATATCAGAAGTTTACGTTTTCTCTGTATAAAAAACTGTTACCTAGCCCGAGTTCTTTCTCGCGTTACAGGAAGTCCCTATGAGAGGAGTGAGGGTACAAGCAAAAGCTGCCGCTTTGCCTCAAGTGTTCCACACACTCTGCCACCTTTCTGACTAACTCCGTGTTGTGTTCCCGACTGAGAGCAATTGACTCGGCGCGCCGATCATTAAATCCTTGAGTCTCGCCACCCTCACGCTCACGCTCGTCAGCCAACCCAGCATCCGCCAAAACTTTCAATCTTTTCTGATCTAGCAACGAAAGCAATTCAGCTACACCTAAGCTCGTCAGAAGCTCAACTGCACAACAGCTACATCCGTCTACACCACCAATCTCCAGTTTCCCAACAGCGCCTTTTCGTCTTCTCGAACCCAACTCCATGTCACCAGCATTATCGCCCTTCGCAGTTTCTTTTACTTCTTCCTCTTCATATCGGCCGGCTCGTCCGCTCGCGTCTCTTTTCCACTCTCCTGATGGTCTTTCTTGTTCGTCGCCACTTCGTACGCGAACCGACGGAAACATTTCGGCACAATGACTGCTGTCACTTTCACACAGGGAGAGTGTGTCCAGTTCTTCTGTAGGTTTCGCCGAGCATGCCTCTGGAGACACTACGAAGTCTGCTGTCGTGCTGCTTCCAGCCTCTTCTCGTTTTCTGACTGCCTCGTCCTTCGCTCCCTGCGGAGCGTACCGCATATTGCCTCGTCCGGTAACGCCGTCAGCGGCTGTACCTCTTGCTTCGAATCCTCTTGCGCCGTTTGACTGAAGAACGGTGTGAGAATTCGCCACACGCGTTCCTCTGTCCCTTCCTCTATCTTGATGCCCGAATAGCCTGGTTCCCATGCGGTCGGAGCGCCACCGTTTTAATGCGGTATCTGCTGCGTCTGCTTTGCTGCAATTTAACATGCTGTACGATAGAGGTAGGTCTATGCGGGCGTGTTGGCCTGCAGCTACCTCGCGTGTTTTAGCTCGCGAGTTCCAGCAACAAACTGTGAGGGAGCGAAAACCCAAATGGCGGAGGTGGTGGACAATACTGCCTTTTGCCGCAGACGGCCTCCGGTGGTGTGAGTGACAGAACAGCCTTTGGGGACATACCCCGTCTGCGTGCAGCACGCGCTGCGCTACATACCAGCCCGCGTACAGAACCTGAAGGGGACACAAAATGCGAGCCGACATATACGCCTCGCGAAACAATAAACGCACAATTCGTCTTGGGAACGTAACCAGATTATATATATATATATATATATATGCCCGCTCTTTCGAGGCACGTGCCTTTTCACCAAATACTCGAAATATATGCGCCCAATTTCTTCATGTTATGTACTGTGCTATAAGATTGAACGTGAGGCACTGCAAGAAGGAATAGGCTTCCTAAAATGTCCAACATGTGCATGGCCGCGGACGTATTCGCTGAAAAATGGTTTGACCACTTGGCGAGATTTTTCTGCTTATCGTTTTCGCTCAATTGCCTCTCGTGGAAAGAGTTCATACTTCAAACGTAGAGAGAGCCTCGACAACTGGCCAAGCGAGTTTCGAACTCTCCTGGCGCATGAGATGGAAGCAAGCAGCTGTGAATACGGGGCTCCTGCGAAAGGACCATGACAGGGAACATGGGGACAAAGATGAGGTCAAAAGGTGAACAGAGCAGTGCTGGAAGAATACGAGAAGACAAAGACGGAGAGCGAAAGGGGGACGTGGTGTACGCTGAAGGAAGAAATGCGCAGCAAAAGGAGGACGGAAAGCGAGACTACGCAAGTGAACCAGACAGGAGAGTACCAAGCCACAGAGACCTAGCACGGTCCCAACATGGGGAATAACGTAGATGAAGAGAGCGACGAATGTCACCGTAGCGATACCTAGCTGCCGTATTTGTTTCTCCAACAGAGAAATGCTACAGCAGACAGTACGCTGAAAACTGAAAAAAAGAAATGCAACGTTTCTGCCTTACTTGGATTTGCAGAGGTCGCAAAAATCGGTGAAGTTCACATGAAGGCTGAGTAGGTTTTCGTAGTTTAGACGCCAAGAGAGCATCTTGATGAACCGTTGCCGGAAGATGGCACAGGTCGACCGAATCTGGTGTGAATACAGCAGAGGAAACCTCGGGAAATGATGTGATTAACGGAGCCTCTAGCAAGCAATGACTGGAAGTACCATGCTGGTCAGCGAAGAGCGTTGCCGGATAGACGATTGAGCAGAGGAAAGTCTTGCAAGCTTCGAAACATGACCACGGGAGAGGCAAGCCGATGACGTCAGCTCGAGAAGGGGGAGGCACACGCAGAGGAAAGAGAAGCAGTCAAAGAGGGCGCAGCCCAAGAGCAGAACTAGATACAAACGTTCACAGAAATCTCAAGTGAAGAAGCGATGGAAACTCCACATGAAGACTTGCTACGTGAGAGCCACGCAAGCAGCCGCCGCCCCCTGGACGTCACAGGATGGACGAGACGACAGAGAAACTGAGGGTAGCCGGGATCGAGAAAATGACCAAGAAGATGACGAGGACAGTCGATAGAGTGGAAGAAGACATGAAGCTAACGATGAGGAAGGGCAATAAACGTACGAAACGTAAGGCAGCAGGACGCCGTTGAGGTCAGGACAGAGGACGGGATATGCTGAAGAAGTGGATATGCGAGCAAGGCAAAGCGAAAGAGTAGTGAGACAACATGAAAGGAAGTATACATGACGATAAGAGTACAAGCATGTGGCGTACTCGTTCCTCCACAAGTACGGTTTCTGCCTCGTTTTCCTCCTTTGCTGCTCTGAGTTCACCATCTTTCATCTGCGGAGAAAATCGACACGGATTAAATAGCGCCTTTTGGAAAAGACAAAAACCTCATGTGCCAAAGAGAGACAGAGACAACAAGCATCGATAGTCTCCTCTCTTCCCGTTAAGTAAACGAACCGCCAACGAATACAAAGGACAAAAAACTGCAAGCGCACCACGTGGACGCAAAAACGTCTAGATGCATGTTGCCTGCAACATAGAGGCTTAGCTGGCGAGCTTTTGTCTACAGTCGCAACTCGCCTGCCTTCCCTGGCCTCTAAAGGAAAAATCGACTCTCACCCACCAGTACGACCTGTGGCTGGACGGAATTCCGTTTGTTTTCAATGGCCTTACGGCGCCAAATGTAGGCAATGACCTCCCTTCCCACCTATGTACATGTATGTGTTGTACTGTTCTGTAGCAATACAAACGTATACTTGTATGTGTTGTAGTGTTCTGTGGCAATACAAGCGTCTACATGTGTGTATGGATATTCTTTTTTTGCCGTGTACCAACGACGCTAGCAAACGAATGATATGCACCGTTTGTTTGTTAAATATCTCGCAACTACTCACCGAGACGAGAGACGGCAGGAGGGCAGGCAGCTGAAGATCCGCAGGCGTCACGGTACGCGGTAGCGGCTTTGGAAGGTTTGCACTGAGGAAGCTGAATATGGACCGAAAAGACACAAATGATGGGTCACATGGCAGATACGAACGCCTATTCCACGTCAGGGTCTTTCGAGGGGAAACAACGAACACGCTTTGTGGCTGTCCACGCTTGAGGAAGGAAGGAAATAAACACAAAGCTCGGAGCAAGTTGAATCGTAAATTCCTGCCATAGCCATGAAGACAAAAGGGGTACGTGAGCATCGTGCTTCTGCAACTCTGCAAAACAAAGGGGTGAAACTACGAATGCCACCTCAGCCATGTACGATAATCAAGTGGAGAGGTAGACGAAAGACGGAAGCCAGTAATGTCTTGCCCACCAATGCTGGCATTCCTAGGCAGTGGAAAGGAGTACAACGCCATGTGCACCTTATGGACCATATGAAACGAGAAGCGAAAACGCAGTCTAGGATCTAAGACGAACACAGGAGGATGAAAACACAACTGGCAGAGAAGCATTCGCATCAACCATTATTCATGTCACTTCCAAACTTGAGAACGCGTGGAAGGGAAAATGCACACTTGAATTTTCACGCTTGACAACCGTGTAAAGCCAGAGAAGGAGAGCTGCTTTCTCTATCATTCCTAAGCTCTTTAGCTGTTCGAAAGCATGGCAAAAAAATATCATCGTGAGATTCTGCGCTTCGAGAGCAAAAGCCTGAAAGACAGAGATGCTCTGCATTTTAATAATGCATTAGGAACTGAAAACGACGAATGTGTTTTTCCACAACTCGCGTGTGTACACAAAGGCACAGCAAAGAATATCCATGGTAATCAGCCATGCGTGGCACTTCCAACTTCAGGCAAGAGAGAGGAAAAACGCACTCGGAAATTTCACGTCTGGAAAGGTACGGGAGGGCAAAGCATAGGACTTCTTCAACTTCATCCACGCTCAAGCTGTGCGCCGCCTCCCATTTGCCGTATCCAACAAGAAGGGTGCAGAATGCTCGGTGTAGTTCAGCCTCTCTCTTTGACTTCTTATTTAATGCAGTGTCATCTTGATCAGGCCGCCAACTGCCCTTTCTTGGAATTCTTGCCTTCTCTCCAAGGGAAAGCAAGGAACAATAAGTAGAGGAGCGCGGAGATGGCAAACGAGAAGAACACCAAGGAGAAGAACAAAGACGTGGAGCAGAGGAGGAATCAGACGGAACGGAGACTGCTGTCTGACAGTCGCCTTGGTCAAACACTGTATTTTCTTCCTCCTCTCCTTGCCCTGTCACATTCGACTCCAGAGGCGTGTCGACCTCTCTCTCAGGCCAGCATCGACAGCGAGGGGGAGAAAAAAGCGTTTCTTCTTTTATCTCCGTCCTCTCATTTATTCCCTCACTTTCACCAGCCTCTCCATAGGCAGGTGACACGCACTGGCAGCAGGATCCATCACCGTGTTCAGGCTTCCTCGCCGTCTCACAAAGAGAATCTCGCGTGCCTGCCTTGTAGACCGCCCTCACCTCCGTGATTTGCGCTTCCTTCACCTCTGTCCCCTGGAACCGCATGGCTGGCCCCCCTAGAAAACGCCCCCTTGCTTCGACTCTTTCGTTTTGAGTTCTTCGTTCTTCTAGGATTTTTCGCATCAGAAACGGAAGCTCCCGCTTCATCTTTCTGAGCGACATTCGCGCTGCGATAATCGCTTCTGCTTCGTTCATAAGAAACCGCCGTTTCGAGGTGAAGTGTAGCAAATCTAACAGAACGTCTCTGTCGTCATCAGGCTGCTCATTTTCGTCCGGTGAAAATGCGGGAGAACCTATCGTTAGCGTTCTTCTCTCTCGTCGACTCGCCACGGTTGTCCACGTCTCACCGGCCGACCGTGCCCTTTCTTCTGTCGACACTATAGCACAGTCAATAAGGACGTCGCGACTCTGTGGCACGCAGTCCGAGTGAATGGATCCAACTGTCACCTTCGCGTTCATCGCCGGGGTGCCCTCCTTTTCGGTGGGGCCCCGTTCGCCGTTCCTGTATTCTCCGCCTACTGCTGCGGCTCGCGTACGGACGCCAACAGGACAAGGCACACGCGCAGGGGCCTTGGAATTCCCGCTTTCGTTCGGGAGACTGTTACGGCGACAAAGCAAAGCTTCAGAGTTTTCTTCGACATCCCGATTTGTGCGCGGAAGGACAGGGGCGTCAGCAGGTGTAAGATTAGCTGAAAAAGGGAACCCAAAGGACGAAGAATCAAGAGACGAAGACACAGCCTCTCCGGCCGCAGTTTGCAGCATCATGCGAGTCGACGGGGTGAGGTTTTGCCGCTGCTCAACGGCTTGCTGCTTAGCAGCCACCAAACAGGCAATTTCAGCTTCTCTTTGTTGTCGGTCAGACGCTAACGCAGGAGCTCCCATATTGAGGCCGCCACGCGAGGCTGGCAATGTCCTCTGCTGGCTACCGGCATGTTCACTCAATCCCCTTAATTTAACTCCTTTTTCTGTTTTGCGGTCATCACCTCCCTCTTCTTCTTTTTCGCTAAGCTTCGTCACTCCTTCTTTTGACGTGCCATAACTAGCTGCATTCGGCACAGAGGATAGAGGTGAAACACCCACTGGGTTCGTGAGCTTCCCGCTGTCACATCGCCACGACTCGCGGGCCTTTTCCTGCGAACCGGAAGACAGAAAAAGGAAACATGAGCCCAGTTTGGCTTCGCCGCTGCTCCCTGCAAGCACGCAAGACGGCGCCCCGAGACGCCTTTCTTCTCTCCCGATGGTCGTCGATCTATGTTCAGGCAGTTGCGACGGACTGGCAGAAGAAAACGCCGGTGGGAGGCATGTAAACGAAGAGGCATCCGCCGAAGCTTGATGATTGGCGAAACACGAAGCAGTCGATAGAGGCAGAGAACCCGGTCCTCCTATTCCTGTTTCGCTCCGTCGAAATCGCACCTCGCCTTTTTTGGCCTGTCTATGAAGGCAAGACAAATGTGGCAAGCATCGAAACCGTCGAAGTCGAAGGAGGGGCACCGGTCCCCATTCTTTGTCTGTTTTGCGATCTCCGCCTGCACAGGATCGAAAGAGAGAACTACAGTGAATTGGAGCGCCTCCTAAGTCTCGCGAAAACGCCTGACGTGACGGAGGAGGAAGCTCGCCACGCCCTGCAGCAGCCAAAGAGGCAGTTGGGTGATGGGCCACTGCGAAGGCAACATACCAAAACGGCACAAAGAAAAAGGGACATGTTGAGACGGTGGCGACACTCAAAATAACGAAAAACCAGGGTAAAGAAAGCAAGAGAGCGACGACGCGAGAGACGACACGGGGTAAGTCGGAGCAAAAGCGGGAGAGGCGACACAAGCAGAAAACTCGTGTTTACCAGTCGATATCGCGAGGTAGAAGCACAGCTGTATGCTCTGTAGCCGAGTTGATGCAGATAAAATCAGAAAAGTGACGTATGTCAAAATCAGGGATACAGACGAAGACAGCTGACAGAGGGGACGTCTCTCAAATATTATCGTAACCTGCGTCTATACCTTCCGGTGTGTATATAGATCCAACCACAAATATAAATGTACGTATGTGTATAGTACAGCTAACTGATCGTATCAGTGACTTTTTTTGCAACTGTCACTGCAGGGGCGGTCGTATGTGAGAAAAGCCGTAGGAAAACTTACCTGCAGAGGAAATCGCGCTGTAGATATCATGAATTCTCGATCCAGTTTTCCGAGGACGAGACAGCTGCAATCGAGACCCGCTTCTCGTCGTTAAGCACACGTTTTCCGTTCGTCCTCCCTCAATTCCGTCCCTTTTCTTTCTCTGGACTCGACCACCGCTTTGTCCATCTTCCCGTTCTGTATCTGGTTGTTCTCGTCTCCCTTGCCCACTTCCTTCTCTTTTTGCTTCGTTGTCTGCCTCGCCGTCGGTTTCATCTTCCCGTGATTCCTGTAGTTTTCTTTGTTCGTGGCGTGAGGTGCCGCTGTAATTCACCTGTACAGCATTGCCTGCGGCAACGAACGCCGGAGCTCCCCCTTCCCCGCCTGTTCGAGTTTCTCGAGTGCTCGTTCCCATGTGTCCTTCCCTGCGGCAAGTAACGTGCGCACCCTTTGAAAGCCGTGCTTCCCTCCCGCGTGCCGGTCTGTCCGTTTCGTTGTTGCCGCGTTTCGTTTCTTTGTCCTTGCTCGTTCGTACCTTTTGCTCTTGCGCACTGTTGCCTTCTTCTGTAATTGTGCTGTGCCAATTTTCTCCTTCCTTGTACTCTCTCGACTCGTCCCGCGTCCTCGTGCCTGTCGAGCCCTGCTCTACGTCTGCTCCTGGCCTTTCCTTATTTTGAGTCTCCTTCTCCTCTTTCGTCATTTGTCGCCCAACTTGATCTGCATATCGGTCGCTTCTGCGCGTCGAAATGGCCTCGTCTGCGGCGTCCGTTTTGCACCTCGTCCACGCCTCTCCTGTTCTCTCCGTCTGCTGGCCGTCACTCTTACTCGTTGTGCGCGTTTGGGCTACACATCTACGGTCTGTCGTCCCTTCCTCTCCTTCGTCCCTGCTAGTTTCTTCCTTATCTCTTTCTTTCCCTTCGTCTGCATCGTGTTCCATCTCTTCTCCCTTCTCCTGAAACTGAGACGACCAGACCCCAGCCTCACAGTAGGGTGCAGCATCTCCATCTTGCTGTGAAACGGAGACAAAACCACCATGTTCTCGTTCTCGCTGACAGTCTGGCGAAGACCCAAGTCCTTGATAGAAGGGACTCAATGCCTTTTTCGCGCGTACTTCCGCTACCGAATTTATCTCTTCCCGTTCCGCCTCTCGGCCTGACAGGCGGAAGCCCTGTTCTAATGCAGACAAAGGACGGTCGCATTCAAGCACGTCAGGAAAAAGACAGGCATCTCTAGCTCTCCCTTTCTGTTGTTCATTTGCTAAGCGCTCGTCTTCTCGTTCTTCGTCTCGACGTGAATGATGGCAGTCGTCGTTCGAAGCAGATCCAAAACGAGACATGCTATGCGGTTGAGAAAGAACGGACAGCGATCTCTCCTGCTCGCTTTCGGCATTTCCATCTCCTTCTTTGTGGGACTGAAGATGGCATTGACCTTTCACAAGCGATAGGCGACACGATGCGTCGGTGCTGTCATACTCATGGTAACCGGATTCACATCTGCCTTCCCCCAATTTTTCCATCTCCGCCATATCTTTTTCTACACAACCGAAACCAGGCCGTTCTGCGACCGGAGCTGCACAGCGACGAAGGTCGTCGATATCCTCGATGTCAAACGCTTCCTCGACGCACCTGGCAACGCGTCTTACGGACCGAAACACCCGAGACTGATCTTCTTCTGCTTCACCTGCTACGGCATTTGTCGTCGTCTCAATGGAAGAAAACCGAGGCGGCAATATAATTGTCAGGCCGAAAAAAATTCTGCCTTTTTTTCCATCTGGCGCCTCGCAGGATGGACCGCCGTTGGGCCGTTTCACGTAAGCGCCCGGTCCAGAGAAGGTAAGACACGCCTCATCTGCTCCGCTGCCTCTTTCCCCGTTACCGTCTCAAAATAGAATATGACAAATGGATGCCTGAGAGAGACACGACCCTGACAGAGACCGCCTTCTCGTTCACCTCGGATCTCCCATGGTCTCACGCTCTGCTGTCCTCTGGAGGCTGAAGTAGACGTGATTCACCGCCAGGGTGTATGAAATGCAGGGAAGAGGGACCCACAGGCTTTTCCTCCCTTGTTTTCTCTCATTGGTGAGGTTTCCGTGCTTGTCTGAATCACTGCCGTCACTCCTCGTGTACACGAGAGCCCTGCGTTTATACGCATATGCAGAGTTGAAGGAAGGCCCCACGCCTTTCGCCAGTCTTCAGAAATTTGCTGGAGTTGCATGTAACATCCTGGGCTCGTCGTCCCCCGCGTCATCACCTCATGCCCGCTGTGCAATGCTGACACATCGCCGGCTTTCTCTCTCCCCCTCGTGTTTCGAAACGGCGATACAAGGGCACCTCAACTGGCTTCCCGTCTTCCGCCTTGTTATTCTTGGAAGGTGAGGAAGCAAAGTTTTCATATACGAGAACTGAAGCCCGTATACATTCTCTCATCTCCCATTTGTTCTTTGGAAAGGCCCACGTCGAAAACGTGAATCACACTGTGACTGCTCCTCGCTGCTCCAGTCTCTGTCGTCCTAAGAGAGGAGATGCCAACCGATGAAGTTAGGAAATCAAAAATGAACATGTTCCCGCGGATACACAAGCGTTAATGCCAAGGCAGTTTGTCAGCTTGCTGGGGAGAAGTTCAGCGCAACGCTGGCGAAGAATCAAGCGGCAACTGATCGGGGCGGCGAGGAACAGGAAGAGGAAGCCGAGGAGGGGACATGAAGCACGAGTGCGCAGAACCAGTAGCCGACGTAAAAGAGGCGTGACACAAGGAGATGGAGACGGACACGGCACGAGACGGGGGAAGGCGACTAGCTACGAGAAAATGCAGAAAGCAGTAGAGCAGAAGGAAGAGGAGTCTTCAGCAAGTATCGTGTGGAACCGTGTCGGCCTCAAGCAGGCGGAGACGGTCGTGCAGGTAGGAGCAGAGAGGAGGAACGAGGCAACCTGAGAAATGATTCATGGATCCCGCAGTCCTTGGTCTTCTGGAAGAGGTAAAACGAAGGGAAGAGAGGCACGCGTGGGAGGTGTTTCCTCTTGCCAATCACCCGAACGTCTGTGGAAACACAGCAACTAGCTAACGCGGGGACGGGTGGAGGCCCCAGGATCTCTGTTCGCCACACCCAAAGAAGAACGCCCTTCCTGTGCAGCGGCGCAGAACAGCGAAATAGGTTAAGAGAGAGTGAACGAGTTGGCGGGAGTCGAGGTTTCTCGTTCTCTGCAGAAAAGCCAGACACAACCGAATGAAACGAAGCAGGTCGGGGTAGAAAACGAGAACGGCCGAGAATCGATCGTCACGACAACGGCCTTCGAAAACCGAAGGGGAGCGACGTTTTCAAAGATGGAAAGGAGGCCGCCGCGTGGCAAAACAATGCCCTAAAACAAAGTCCCAATCTTGACTGCGGTGATTCATTTCAGGACTGGCAACCCTACCAGAAAGTGAGTTTCCACCGGCAGGTTGTAGTCGCGGAGCTATGAGTTCTTAAAGCAAATAATTCAATCACAGAGCGTCACACTCGCAGAGAAAAGACAAGACGGAGAAAGACTGGAGGAACGTACGATGAGGTGACACGGGAATGAGGATCTAAGCCTGGAAAGCGTGCTTATCCGAGAGGCCGAGACGGCTTCGCGGAGGAAAACCCGGGCATGTTACCACATTCGCAAAATAGATTTATGGCTGCATCAGGCAGTTTCGTCCCCCTTTAAGTCCACGCTGCACGACACCATTGGTCACCCATGGTTATCGCAGTATCCATCAAGGCATGTAGCGAGCGCGAGTCGTCCAGGAGAGTGTCGTCGCTATTTAAAAAGCAAACAGCACAGTGCCTGAAAATGTCACAGTTCGAGCGCAGCATCTTGCAAGATTGCCGCAACTCTGAGGCGGATGTGAGGGAAATAACACATCTAGCGATCTGTGTGCATGTGCAGAAAAAGCGTGTTTCAAAGTGTTTCCTCCTTCATTGCAGTAGCACTCGAGGCGCCGGCTTGTTCGGGGCGTCTCGGGTAAGTGACACGAAGGTGAGACCCCTTTCGTTCTTCGATGTCACTCTTATGTGTTTGCTTGAAGAAGAAGAAATCACGGGAATGAATGTTGGCGCCCTGACAGGGTGGCTGAACAAGAAAGGCAAAAAGGCCACTCCGCTTCCTCGAGGAGCTTGGGCCAGAAGAAAGGAAGGAAAAAGCGCGTGCAGATGCTTTGTCTCTCCAGTGGCCCCCAGGCACAGACAGCGGCACTGACTGGTTGTGGACCTCGGGCGTGCCGTTGGTGTTCTAGTGACGGCCGACACGTTTCGGCTGAAAAGACGTGAACGTGGACTGTTCTTCTGCTCTGCCTTCGTCTAGATATTTTCAACGTTACTCGTGCGAAAACACCGTTTTTTCGAAGCCGAGGAGGGGCTGTTTTCAACCAGCGTAGTAGCACCAACAAAAAGGTGATACTGCCAATTGTGGCGGCTCTAAAACCCGGAAACGAAGAACCGGTTTTCTGTGCAAATCTACACTACATCCAGAATGCCTACGGGAAAAAACTGGATCTACAGCTCCACGTCAATATGTAATGTATTGGCACAAGACCCTTGCATGCCGTGCACCCGTTTTCGACTGCTGCGATGCCAACAGCGTCTGCTATACGTCGACACTCGTCAGTTGGTTTCCGCGGTGTCGAGAAAAACGCAGGCCTCAGCCAGCTACGAAGAGAAGCACAACGGTCTACGGGGACAGACACAAAGATCTGAAGATAGGTTTCACGTGCAACCTGAGGTGTGAGCGACAACAGGTGTCGACGACCCAGCAAGTATACAGCTTTAGTGAAGCAACCCGTGACATGCGCTGCTGTTGACGCCAGAACGAGGCGCTGTCTATCGCGGCCGACATATCGCCCGATCCTCGCTTGAGAAGAAACTGTTATGCTCACGGAATGCGAACGAATTCCCGGTACACACTGTGACGAAACAGGGATATTGGCTTGGCAGTGTCACCAGGATTGGACGCACACCAAGCGGCGGTGAAAACCACCTTTCTCGTGATAGCTTCTAACGCCATGTTGCGGGTTCTCGTCGCTTTCTTGGGACGCGAAAGTAGCAAAAAGATTCGAAAGGAGAGGAGCCCTACGGCGGGCAGGTTCGTCGTCTCGCTGATTTTGATTTTCCGTTTGTGATTCCGAGGCGGGAGTTAGACAGGACCCAACTCCGCGTCACGACACTCACCGCTGTCAAGATTACTTAGCTGAACCACTTGAAAAGTGCGCCGTTTTTATAGAGAGAGAAATAGAACAGAAGGACCAAAGAAGAGAAGGAAGACAAGGAGAGAGTGGCTTCGAAGGACGACGAAGAGAAAGACCGAAAGCAAGGCCAAGACAAACCAACAGAAAAGGAAGCAGCGAAGCCCTACGCATGCCCTTTTTCAGGCACATACACCCAGGACTGCACAGGAGGAAAACGGAGGGTCAACCAGCGTAGTGCGACGAGCAGTGTGTGGGAAAAGAGGAAATCTGAGCGCATGCGAAGACGACCCCAGCAGACAGGCGGCCACCAAACGGCGTCCCTCCCCGCCGTTCGGAAAGAAGCCCCGCTGTGGCGGCGTCTCCCACTTGCTGCCTCCGTCTTGCTACCCGTATTCGTCTCCATCTCACACAGGCTCGGCCCGCTAAGTCGACTGTGAGGCAAGCGCTCGTGACTCCTGGAGCAGAAAACGGACACGGAAACGAAAGCCACTTTCGCGCCCGGCACATCTTCTCTCTCCGTGCTCTTTCTGTCGTTTATCCATGGCACTGCCAAGGATAGAGACACGCGTGGGCATGCTTGAACATATACAAACACAGTTGTACAAGTCTGCATGTGAAACGCGTGCATGCTCTCTGCACGGACGTGGACAACTCCGAGACCCTCATCCAAATGCTAAATGATAGTGTCCCGTGCCCAAATATACATGTATGCGTAGGGCTCTCCGCCTCACATGTCTCTCTCCTTACAGATATGTGCATGTGCAGACACAGTGTATGTGGAGAGTGAAAGTGCATTACCTTTTCTTTTTCTCTTTGTTGCGTAGACACGTATTTTTCCAGAAGCAGTTGCTTCTTCCGCTCGACCAGCAAACGCGCAATGGTCTCCGCACTCGGGACGTCGACGTAGGACTGGAACTCGGGAGCCTGAAAAAACGCACAGCAACAATTTTCTGGTCTGACAAAATCTGCTGCGACTGCTCCCCAACAGGAGGAGTCCCAACACGGGCCTACATACAGTGTTCAGACACCGAGAACTAGAGTGACAGTTGAGCGCAAAGGCCATTTACGGGCCATCACGCATGCGAGAGAGGGGAGGATACTGTTCTTCGTTCGTCTGTACGATCCCTGCGCGAAGGCTGCTCACACACGCTGTGTACGTCTGTACATCGAAGCGTTGGCGGACGTACATCTGCACGGACATTTGTAGATATTCAAATCCATGTCTCTCCTGTCTCTCGTATCTGTCTATCCTATCTCTCTGTCTATGAGGTCCGTAAAGAGACCGGCAGACGAGGCGATAAAGAAACCGATCATTAACCGCACAGACACATGCGGATCTCTAGGCATGCGTATGGTGGTAAACGCGCGCAAAGAGGTTCCCCTGCAGCCCGTTCTTCTTCCACTTACGCCTCCAGAGGGTTGGGAACTTGCCGCCTGATCACGTTTCCTTTTCTTCGATTCGTCGTCGCTTTCTGCATCCGCGTCTCCAGCTAATGGAGCCGCTCGAACTCGCTTGCTGCTCTCTGATGAGCCGCGGGATTCTTGTCGGAGCTCTTCTTCCCGCACTTTCTCTGCCAAGAGAATCTCTCCGTCTTCCTGCGACGGACAACCGAAAAAGCGTAAGAAACGAGGGGAAGTGCATGCACTATACGCCAGGCGCGCGTTGTTCTGCTCCGCTTACACTATCCGAAAGCCCAGGGGCCCGGCCCGCCCCGAACGCGTAGGCCAGCGCAAAAGCTCGTCGCTGGTTGTCTCCCCTCCTTGCGAACGCGACTTGCGACTCCCTTATGAGACAAAAACGAGAACGACATCGAAGTGGGGGGCGAAAGGTTACACAACAGACTGACCAATGCGAGGAAACTGGAAGAGCTGAATGAGAGCCTAGTTGGGGAATTCTAACGCAGAGTCCAAACAACCGCCGCCGTCTTTTCCTTCGCCGCCCTTCAAAATCTTCACTTCCATCAATCGCCCCCCCCACTGCGCCTCGTTGTCGACCGACATGAGCACCGACCCTCTCTGTTTCCTGTCTCGGCTTCTCAACGTGACTGCCTACCTCGTCCCGCCACCCGTAGTAGTCGGGCGTGATGTTCTTGAAGAGCATCGCGCGCGTTTTGCGAGGCTTCTGCTGCTCGGACGCTTCCCGTTCCAGCAACTCCCGCACGCCCTGAAGACAACGCAGCCCCACCCGGCAGGGAAGTGCAGAAACGCAACTCGTGAGGAAAAGGCGGTACGTGCAGACGCCTCTTCACACACTTGCAGTCGTGCACAGATCCGAACACGTCAAAGCCGAAACACACACACGCACAACCACACGCAATACATGTACATTTTTTTTCTACAACCCAAACACACACATGCATATATATATATATATATATACATATGCATATACTTGGGCAGGCAATGTTTTTGTATGTCGAGAAGAAAGAGGTAAACGAGATGCCTCGCGTGCGCGACGGTTCTCACCTTTAGTTCCTTGGCAGCGCCAAAGTACATGTATCCATCTGCGCCGGCAGCGCTCATTTTACTCATGGCCTCCAGGGCTGTCGAGGACGCCGAGTAGTCTGGGCCTCCCAGCTGAGAGAAAACGCACAGAGTGGCGGAGAAAAGACGAGAAAACCCGTCACCTAAGGGCTGGATTGCCTTGCGGGATCCGCTGTCTTTTGAACTGGACTCTGCATCTCGTTAATCGCTTCCGGGTGCCGGGTTGCCGAGGAAACGACACCGCGAGGGCGAAGAAGCCGAGAACGAGCCGAGCCTTAGAAATGCACCGAGAGGAAGAGTTTCGGGCATGAAAAGAGGAAAAAGAGACGGCGCGAGAGAGAAGTGGAAAGGGGGGGATGCTTTAAAATGGAGAGAAAAAAGCGGGCGGGGCACACAGAGAATCCTGAGATGAAGCGCAGACTCCCACGGAAAAGGCAACACACATGGGAGGGGGGGGGGCGGAGAGGAGATGCTAATCCATGTGGAACGAGTGCGTGACAACAAGAGACATACAAAAAAAGAGTTTTCGGGAGAAGACGTACCTACAGACACAGAGAGAAACAGAGAGCGACAGAAACAGAGAGAGACAGATATTACACCGGAGCGAAACAGAGAGACAAGGAGAAAGAGAAACACAGAGGGAAAAAGAGAGAGATTGGGCCGGTGTTCGCCTCAGTTTGCTGAGGGGCTGTCTGCTTACGTCTTTGATTCGGAATTCCCATGCCTTTTTGACGCGAATCATTCGATTAATGTCATCGTTTAAATCGCGAATTCGATGTTCTCCGAGACTCGCGTCCTGGACCTGCGTGATCATTTTCCCGATCTCACGCATCACTTCGCTACGCCTGCAAAAAGACGACAGACGAGGAAACGGAACACCCGAAGAAAAAGCTCTTTCATTCCACTCAACCTCCGACATCTCCATACACACCACATTGCAAGCATACGCATATGTATATATATAGGTACAAGTGCAAAAATACACATGTACATATACAGACAAATAATCACGCATAGGCATATATTTGCTTGTATGTGGGGATGACTTATACGAGGCTGTTTGTCCATCAACTGTTGATATGTCTGGGGAAGTATGTGTTCAGATCCCCCCTGTTTCGGCCTTGGTGGACGGCGCTCTGGTTTTTCTCCCCGTGGAATTCCTCTTTTTTACCATTTCTCCGCCTGTTTCAGGTCCTGGCAGGAGTTGACGTCTCGGGGGCGTCGCTCGCGGTTTGCGGCGCCTTTGACGACCGCGTCCTTCACGGCGAGCCACTTGTTCAGCACTGCATTCGCTCTCTCCGCATTTCTCGCCATCTTGCCAAAGGAGAGGAGAAGCCGGGACAGACACGGAGAAAAACGCTTGGAAAGAAGCGGAGTATCCCCGCACGCGAACCGAGAAAGAGTCGCGCGAGCACGACACGGACAGCCCAAAGACGACGACAGGAGCGACACAGCCGCTGCGGGAGAAGAAAGGCAGAAAACAAAGACGAAAAAAGAAGATGGAGAGGAAGAAGAGGAGGAAACGGGAGAGGACGATTAGGAAGAGGAAGACGCGGAGGAAACAACCAAAGGAAAGACGAAGGCGAAGGTAGACGCAAATGGCGATAAAGCGAAAAAAGGGAGAACGGCGCTGAGGATGGCACCTAAAGTCCAGTGCGCTTGACGATATGAAGGAGGCAACTGTAGAAATTTGTGTTTCCCAGTTTCTCAAAAACCCCTCCTGGACGTTTTGTCTCGCCTGCTTTTTCGCCGCCCCGGCAGAGAGTCAATAGAGCCACACAGGCTTTTCACGGCAAAATTCCCCCCAGACAAGAAAGCCGAATTCCCTTCCCTTGGTTGCCGACTGAATGTCCCGGAAGCGTCCTTTTCAACCTAATAAGTACGGAGACCCGGAGAAGAAGGTGGAGAGTTCTCCCGTGGCCTTCCTACCAGTTTATTCACCCGGGACGAGCGCATGCACGTCGTCGTCGCGGTGGAAAAAAAAGAGAAACGCGGGCCAGCAATCTCCCTCTGCTACGAATCCATCATTAGTCGCCGTGTGCATGCGTTTTCATTTCCACGCACATTCTATTATAAACTGTCAAAGACGCAAAAGAGGCAATTCGGTCGGGAGCAGAGACAGAGACTCTCAAATCCACATCCCTCCTCCAAATCGAGGCACACAACAGGCTTCTAACCACGACAACGGACATAGAATCTTGTTCTCCTCCATTTCCCACTGGGCCTCCACAGCTAACGCCAGGTCCTCCATGAAGCCGTCACCCGTTCTGTTTATATCTCTTCGTATGTGTATGGCATATATATATATATATATATATATGCATCTTCTTTGTGGTTGTGTCTTCGGACGAAGCCACTCTACTACTACGTAGATGTATGCATATTTTCTCTCTGTGTATAAACATGTTAGTTATCTCTCTTCATATTTGTGAAATAATTATCTCTGTATATGCATGTTTGTGCACTGTCTGTGTAGGTACATGCATCGTCTCTCACCGTGTATATGTGTGAAGTCTCTCACACCAATTTGCGTATTGTGTGTCTGTGCGCGTCAGGCAGCCAACCCCAAGGCGAGCTAGCAGCTTATGACATGTTGCTGTGGAGAGTATGCAGTTTCGGTCTGTATCCCACGCCCACAGGCGCGCAAGAGATGACAGAAGTTGAGAGGACGAAACTAGGGAGAAGGCACGTGCATCTCCTTCCCGGTGGCAGATTCACTCAAAGGGTTGTACGCCTGCGAGACAAAAAACCCACTCCACCGTCTCTGTTGTGTCGCGCGCCTGAACTCGCACTTTCTCCCATTTTATCCTCCGAATGTGTTCTTGTGTATCTCTCTAGTGTAGGTACAACAGGAGTAGTTATGGGTAGTGCAGGTATGGGGGCGACAACCTTTGAGAAGCGAGACCCCATGTTTCGCCTCGTGTTCGCGGCCGGACGAGCGGGATTCCCACAAAGCCGAAAGCGTTTCAACGTTCCTTTAGCTTAGCTCCGCGCTGCAACCGGAGGCGGCCTAACCGCCCAAGACTAGACAGGACGAATCTGAAGAGTGTCGCAGCGACAGACGGTTGCTAGTCGCCTCCTGCGTCCTTGTTGCCATTCTCTCGCTCTTAGCACAGCCCTTGAGGGTGCATACACAAAGACATGAGTTGCTAGCTAGAGTCGACGCTGCCTCAGCGCACTGCTTCCTGCCAAAGATGTTTGTGCTCGCCCGACTCCCTTTCCTCTCTTCCCCGCGGACCGAGCAGATGCGTGAAGGGTGCGAACTGGGAAAGAGAAAACAAGCAAAGTAGAGAAACGCGGAGAAGGCCCGTGCGAGAGAGCTGCTGCGCCAGGCGCGGTGGGGGAGAGAATTGACAGAGAAAACACCTAAAATATTCGGAGCCCTCAGCCGCCAAAGAGCGGTCACGGCAACTTTGCCGAGCCACTCCAGCAGCAGCACGAGTCTGCCCTCGAACAGCCCCTTGCCGAAGTGCGCCGAGGAACGAGGGAGGCCTAATCCTGTCACCCTTTACTTGCAGAGAAAGAGTACTAGTCAAATCTGTAACACGTGTGCATATATATATATATATATATATATAGATATAGATATAGATATATTCGCGGTTTAGGGGTAGATGCATGTGCCCCTGTAGAGATAAGAATCGGGTCCAAGGACGTTTTACACAGACGATTGAGCGCAGAATCACGCGTGTTCGACTAGCAATTTCCCTTCATGTGAGCGTGCGACGCGCTCTCGTCGTTTCTCTGGCCGTTTTGGCATTTCCCACCAGACCAGACACTCTATAGCGCCTTCTTGGCGTTTTCACAATGCTTGCTACGCTCCGTTTTCGTTCCTGTGTTCACTTGTGCTCAGCTGCATCTGTCTAATTTTGTGTGTTCTGTCTCATGGCTTTGAAGAGCGAGACCTTCTTGGTCGGTTGTGCGGCGCCCTCTGCGTTTACGTGCTCTGTTTCTCTCAGGCTCGATCGCAGGCTTCCTTCTTCCTTGAGAGTCGTTTTGCCTTCGTCCTTGCCTCGAAATTGCATGCGGCCCTGATCCTGTTCTGCGCCTCGCTCTTCTCGCGCCTGCCGCTCGACAACTCGCTCCGATACTGCCGGCGACCACGAGCAAGAGCTGCACTTCTCGCCCTCTCTTCTCTGGCCGCCGAAACCAGGCGAAGCTGGCGCAGAGGAAGAAGAGGGAGACCGCGCGACGTTTTCTGGGATTGTGGACTGCGAGGCGGGTGTAGATCTTTCTCCTGATATGTTGGTGTCGGCATGCGGAGGGGTCTCAGGATTGTTGGGAGGCGGCCAAGCGACAGCGGTACCCTCGTTTTTGTGTTTGTTCTCGCTCTCTCGTCGGCCACCTCGTGACGGGGCCGTCGCGCCATTCGGGCATGGCTCGCCTACTGGGGGTGAGGGCGACGGACGCGCCTCCGAACCCGAATCCAAGTCTACCTGTCTCTGGGCGTCTTGTCTCTCGCCTGCGCTTGGCTCTTCGCGCTTCTGCTTTTCCGCTTCGGCCTCGTCTTCATCGCTCGTGTACTCCTCCACGATCTCCACAAACCCATCTCTGGTAAAATGTGCTTGTCCTCTCCGCCCGCTGGCCTTCTGGTTTTCTTCATCGGCGGACTCCCCTGTTGTGCCCGTCTTTCCAGGTGTATGTACACCCGAGGGCGTCGAGGCTCCCGCGCCGCGTCGCAGCCGCTCTTCTTCCCCAATCTGCAGCTGCATTCTTAGCTTCCTCACTTTGTCTTTCACCACTTTCTCCTGCTCCCGCAGCATCGCTTCCCGCCGGTGAAGGAGCCCCAGCGCGCCGCACTCCGCGCTCTCCTCTCGATTTCCTGTTTTGCCCGTTTCGCCTCTTGCAGCCGGAGCGCCTGCAACACCGGCGGAAGCAAGGGGCTTCGCCGGCGACGCACACGACGTGCAGGGGGCGCTGCCCAGACGGAAGGTGGAGAGATAATCCCCGCCCAAGTGCAAAAGCGGAGGCGAGGCCGAAGGCAGGAGGTAGCCGGGGAGAATGGCCTCAGTTGTCAAGGGAATGAAAATGCGCGGACAGGGCGACGAAGCGACGGAAGATTCAGCAGAGACGGAGGGCAAGGATGGCGACGTGCTCGCGTGTGGAGAGGCCGGGGAGACGCCTGATGCGGCGTCGCAAGATGGGGAGTGGAAGCACGCGGACAGGTAATGAGACAGGAGAGACGAGGCAGCCTGCGCAGAGAGGAAAGCCAGGAAGAGACAGGAAGCGAATTGGCGATAGAAAAAACGTGAACTGTTGACCAGGAACAACGAAAGAGTGGCCGCGCACTCTGAAATGGGCACCAAAAGGCCGTAAAGATCTTCAGAAAGTTGAAGATTGCTCAGAATACTTCCTTGTACGCATGCACATATATGCACCCGGACCAGGCCTGGCGGCCAGTTCTGCATAACAGCGCTGAAGGCAGTTCTCCGGGGCCTCTCGAATCCTTATATTGAACCCGAGGCGGGCGTGTCTTTCCTGGAACACGTTTCCTTTCTTCCCCTCCCTCTTCTCCCTCTCATGCTTCGTGTTCCACCACGGCCCGACGTTTTCTCTCGGAAAGACGACCCCTCGTCGATTCGACTCTTCCTTCTAGCCCCCATGTTGCACGTAAGCCACCTTGGTTTCTCCCTTTCTCTCATATCCCTCGCGCGTTTGCCGTCTCCCCTCTCCCCTTTCTTCTTCCGTTTCTTCTTCGCCTTTCTCTTCTTCGTCGCCCCTATGGGCCTACCTCTCTCAGTCTCTGAAAAAACGCGTGTAACACCAAAAAAACCCGTCAAATCTCTCTCCACTTCTGCCTGGTTGGAGCCTTAATCTCATCTCTCTCTTTGTTTCTCTGCCTCTTCTTGTCGGCACCAATTTTTGTGTCCTCTGCCTACCTCGTGTTGGGCGATTTGCGTCTCGAGCTCCTCCACAGCCGCTTCGTGCTGTTGCAACGCGCGCACCAGGTGTCTCACCGCCCCCTGAACAGACGGAGACAGAGAGGCCGGGGGGGTCTTGCTGTCCACAGCCATTCTGAGGTGAACAGAAGGCTGTGTTTTGTGGCTCTGGGCAGCCGACGCTTGCGGAGGCGTGCGGCGATGTAAGTCCCGTCTACTGGGGAGCAAAGGGGGAAGGAAGAACGAGGAAAGGAGGCGCAGGACGACGACGGGAGGCTATGAAAACTGAACCATGAAACTCACGACAAGAAAGGGTAGAGGGGTGCGTGGGTGGTACGAAAAGCTGCGTCTGAGAAGCACGGAGAGGCAGCGCCGCGAGTAGAGACACACGCATGCAGACACGTTCGAGGGCCCACTCCCACGGAGACGAGAAAAAGACGGAAAAGAGAAACAAAGACGCGCTTCGCAGAGGTGAAGAGCGCAGTGAAGAATGCTAAGACTGTATAAGAAACGGTTTTGCTCTCAAAAGCTTCTGTTTTCATTTGCCGTTGCGATAGTTCCCGTGCGCGGTAGGGTGAATCTGTCAGCCTGGCCTCTCAGAGTGGCGGGTTGGAGGACGCTTGCTTAACCTGAGAGAAAGTCTTTCGAACACGCTCTCGAGGCAGAGAGTCAAGGAGCTTCATCTTGTCCTTGAAAGAGAAAAGGAACGGAAACGGCCAGGGATGGCCGAGACCAATCGGTTCGCTATCGGAATAGAATCACATGCGCCACAGCCCCGACCTCTGCATGCGGTGCACACTTGACTGCAGCTCGTTGCACGCAGATTTGGCGTCGGAGATTTCCAGAGACAAGAAATCGGATAAACGCGCCCGCCTCTCCGCTTTCCTCTTATCCTTTTTATTTTCCTTCCAACACGAAACTCTCGGAGCCTCGATGGTTCCGTATCTCTGGTCGTGCCTCGCGTGCGCTGCGCCGGTGCGGGGGCACTTCCGTAGAAAGCGGCCTCGCAGCGAGGAGAGCTGAGAAACCGCGTGGAAGAAGGAGATCCAAAAACCACAACTCATACGCAATTTGAGGAGAATGGGGCGAATACGAACGCCTGTGGCGAGGCCTCTGCAGTATTGTTGACCGGAACCGTGGACCGCACTCTATGAGAGAATTTGGAGTCGTCCCCGAGTCAGGGAGATTGCTTCTCAAGCCTCTCAAGTGACCTCCGGAAGGTGGGAGAGACTGGAGAGAGAGCGTCCAGATCCCAGCTTGTCTTTTTTTAAATAACGAGAGAAGGAGACAGAGAGAGGGCGCCGCTGGTCTGTGTCTCTCTCTCCGTCTCTGATTCGCCTCTTTTACTCGGTTGCTTTTTTTCGATGTCGCAGAGTCGCTCTGACTTCCGGCGGACCAGACCCAACGAACTCGTTTTTTCCGTTTCTCGACTTTCTTCTTCCGTTTTTCGGTTTGGTTTTCGTCCGTTGCGGCAGAGAGAAAACGCGCAGACGAGCGTGAAAAGGCAATGCTCGGGTGTTTCTCGTGGCCTTCTCAAACGAGACGCAGTCTCCTCTCAATGGGGACAAATAGGTTGCTCCCCGTCGAGCCGCTCCGGAGGCACGTCGGCCGTGGAGCACGAAGAAGATCAGGCGGAGGGCAATTCACCCCGTCGAATTCTCCGTCGTCTTCCCCTTCTCTCTCTTGTTCTGCCCCCCCTCCCGCCTCTCCGACTGTCTCTCCGGCGTCCTCAGGTTCCCGATTGCCCCTCTGTCAACCATCTTCGCTTTTTTCTCCTGCGCCTTCTTCTTCTCCCTGGGCCTTCTTCCGCGCCATGTACATGCGGCGCCGGATGCCGCACCAGCTGTTGCTGGCAACGCGAAGGAGACCGTTCAGGTCAGCCCAGGCCTCGATCTCATCTCTGAATCGACAGCGGTCTCACCTCTGCTTCGCCTCCTCGCCGTCTACTTCTCCAAGGTGCGCCTCTACTCTTTTGTTCCCTTCGCCGTCTTCCTCTCCTTCCTCTTCTTCTTTGGCTTCCACTTCCTCCTCGGCTGTCTCGTTTTCCTTCTCTTTCTCTTCTTTACGTTGCCAGCATCACCCCATCTCCCCGTCCATTTCTCCTTCCACGCCCCTCCCTTCTTCACTCTGTTCCCCTCTGTGTCTTTCGTCCTTTTCCTCCCTCGCTCCCTCTCCCCGTCCCCCCCTTTCTTCGTCGTGGCCGTCCGCCGACGCTCGCCCGTCCCTCTGCGCCGCTCGCCCGTCCCTCTGCGCCGCTCGCCCGTCCCTCTGCGCCGCTCGCTCGTCCCACTCTGCTCAGTTCCCCACGCGTCTCTTCTTGACTGTCTCCTTCCCATCGTCGTCCGAGACGCGTCGCTCCACCGCCCCTCCCGGTGTGCTCCATCCAGGCCTCTTCCAGAGATCTGCGCGGTGCATGCGAACTGGGCTGTCCCAGGCTAGCTGCGCGAGCAACGCAGAAAAGGAACAACGCGGTCGGAGCGGCGATGAGCGCTCCCGAACCTTCGCCACTGGTCTAAGTCCCGCGGGCCTCTCTGTCCCTCCCCGGCCTCCTGATCCTGACATGACACAACCGTCTCGCCCCCGTCACCTCCCCGAGAGCGAACCTTGCTCAACAGATCCCTCTCTGTCTTCCGCCTCCTCTCCTCCGTCTTTCTCGTCGGAGTCGTCTTCTCCTGTCTTTGTCATCCGGCCGCCCACGGAATCCGACTTTTCGGACTCTGAGGCCGCGGAGCCAGGCGTGGCCTTCAAACCGCCGTCTGCGCTTGACTCTTTTCCTCTGCCGCCTTCGTCGACTCTTGCTTCGGATCCTGGCGCGCCGCAGTCGCCACCGTCGCCTCCCTCCTCCGAGCAGGCTCTCGAGGCGAGGTTTCCCTCGTTTGCCTCCCTCGATCTCCACCCCGTGCTGGTGGAGCGGCTGAAGCAGCTGCAGGTCGAGGCTCCAACGGCGACGCAAGTCAGCGCGTTTCTCCTCATCGACAAGGGACGCGACTGCGTGATTGTGGACCGAACAGGCACAGGAAAGACGCTCGCGTACCTTCTCCCGTTTATGAACAAAATCTACAAGCTGCACGACCTCCTGCTGCATGCGCAGATCGGTCCTGGCGAGGCGGCCGTCGGCCGCGCACGAGCGGCGACTGAAGGAGACGGGACGTGCGCGGACGGCGAGTGCGAGAGGTCGCTTTCTCGCCCCGCAGACGAGGCAGCCGCCGCTCCAGGGATTCTTGGGAGAGACAGTGCGCAGCTACACGAACGCGACGCGTCCCTAGTGAAAGCCAAATCCGTGGGACGCATGCTCCAAGACCAGCTGATGCGGCGCCAGGATGAGGTCCTGGCGCGTCACGCGGCGCTCTCGCCCACGCCGCAGGTCTGGGAATGTCTCCGCTCAGCCTCTCGCGGGTCTTCGTCACCTGCTGCCCTGGCCGAGCCGAACGCTCCCCCGTCTCTCCACGACGACGCGCTGCAGGCCGCGGGGCTCTCCCCCGACAGCCCCAACCCCCTCGGATCTCTCCGCCCCGCCGTCCTGCTCCTCCCCACCCACGACATGGTCATCGACACTCTCCACACTCTTAGACGGCTGGACGTTCTCGGCCGCATGCAAATTCAGTGCCTCAGTGGAGTCGAGCGAAACGTCCGGGAGCGCACCGCCGGCGCGACAGACGCGCGCGACGTGCAGGAGCTGCGTCGAAAGTTCCGGCGGCCCGATGCTGCGGAGGCGCACATGGACGGAGTCGCTGGAGACGCGGTCGCAGCAGAGTTAGGGGACGGAGCCCGCGACCCGTTTTCAGAGAGAGCGAGGAGAGCTGGGACGGCTGGAGGGCGAGAGAGCGCGGAGGAATCACGCAAGAGCTGGGCGAGTGCGACGGTTAGCGGGCGCGGCGAGAGGGACCGAGAGAGGCGCGAGGGAGACGCAGAAGATGGGCTCGAAGGTGAAGCGGACGAGAGTGCTGACCAAGTAGTGTGGCAAGGCCAGGTTCTCCGGAGGCCGCGGCTAACTCCCGACGGGAAGTTGGTGACGGAGACGCGCCCCTTCAGCCAGAAGAAGATCAAAAACATCCACGAGGTCCACGTGCTCGGAAGTGAACGGTCGGGCGTTCGCGAATCCTGGCGGAGTCAAGCGCTGCGCGGCGACGGCGCCGACAAGGGTGCAAACTCGCACAGGGCGGAGACCGCTCCGGACGGCAGGAGACGCCAAGGGTGCGATGAAAGCGACGACGAACCTGCGATTCAAGTTTGCAGCCTCCCCGTCCTTCATAAACCACGCATCAGGTGAGTGCGCGCGGGTCTTCTGCGCTTCGAATGGGCGTTCGAGAGCGTGTACGTTTCCTTTTTTCTCTCGGCTTCGCTCTCTTGAGTCGCCGTGTGTGGCACGGGCAAACAGCGCTTTCGGATGCTGGTCCGCCGCGGCTGCGCGAGTCCGCCTGCGAAGCTCTGCTGCCGGCGGGGTCTTCCGACCGGCGCTGCTCGGGTATCTCTGCTCCCTCTCGTGGGTGGCCACGGCCGCCGTCGTTCTCTGGCCGGACGCGATCGACGGTGCGTCTTGGTGTTGAGGAGGCGCGAACGCGTGTCTTCTTTCGCTCTCATTTCAGCCATCCCTGTCCCTGAGGCCACTTGAAACACGTCTCGCGTTGTTTCGTCGCACACACAGCAGGTCACGCAGCTCGTCCGTTCCCGTGTGTATCCCGCAGTCGTTTTCTTTTTCTCGGGTTCTGGCCGTCTTCGTTTCGGAGTTTCGTGCCGCTTTCCTGGTTTCCCGCATCTGTCTGAATCGGTATGGTCTCCGTTTTCTGTGCGGCGCTCGCTCCCCTGTCCTCGGCGCGTGCAGATGGGGCGCCGTCGACCTGGTCATTTCCACGCCGCACCTCTTTCTAGAGGATGTCGAGCGGTTCCGCGGGGAAAACCTCCAGCCATCAATGTTGATTTTGGACGAAGTGGACGATCTGCTCCGCGCACGGGCGTCGCGAACTCTTCTCATGGACATCCTCGGCTACTGCAGGCCTCGCGTACCCATTCCGGCGCCTCACACTGCCAAACCCGCCGTAGGCTTCTCCAGACAAAAACACGCCGACGGGCTGCCCGTGCATGCAGCCAGTAGCTCCGCGCCGATTCACTGTCGTCCGTGCACGCTGTCCAGCTGTTTGTTGGAGCAAGGCACCCTCCGACGGGTTTCTTCTCCTTTCCTGGCTTCGGTCTTCCTTTTGTTCCTGAGCGTCTCCCAACTGTCGCATCTGTTTTAGCCTCGTCAGCTACTCGACTTCGCCTTCTCTGTCTCTGTGTGGGCGCTCTGCGGCAGCGCGCCGGCTCGCTTGCGTTCTCTGCCTGGGCTGCCCGGTGTGTCTCCGCTCCTGCTCGTTTCGGCGCTGGGGCTCTCCCGCGGCTTCCCCTGCGCTCACCTCTGCGACTCGCTGTGTCTCTGACGGCTTCCGCAGCTCCCCGACTTCCGGCCCTGCCAAGTGATCTTCTCCGGCGCGACGCTTGCGTCCCTCGGGCCGTGTAGTCCGGGGGTCATGATAATCGAGCGCTTCGGCAACGCCTTCGAGGTTTCCCCGCGCTCTCGGCACCAGCTGCGGGACGAGGTGAAGCAGCTGTGGATCCGACTCAATGCGGAACGCGTCGGAGAACTCCTTGCCCTCGCCCAGCCTCCCTGGCGAGCGGCTGAGCCCCACGAAGAAGACAAGGAGACCAGGACCGCGGGAGGGCACGTGAACCTGGGGAGCACTGGCTCCGCAGGCGACGAAGTGGGCGTCGGCGGTCGGAGGCGGCGCATCAAGGGCGGCTTAATCACGGGCTCCGCCCTGGCCGAGGAAAGGAAGAAGGAGTTTCTCCTCTTGGGTGGGAACCTTCCCGTCTACTTGAAGCGGCGAAACCAGCCGAGCGACGAGGCCGTCGCTCTGGCGTCACGGCTCGTGGCCGAGACCTCGCCGCACACGAACGTGCAGCGGAAACTGAGACAACAGGTGTCCTGGGATCACCGCGTCGATATCCTTCTCGGCCTCCTCGCTGCCTTCCCTGTCGAGAGGACAGTCGTCTTCGTGAACTCCGTCGAGCGCTGCATCCGCCTCTTTGATTTCTTCCGGGACCGAGCCTGGCCAGTCGTCAGCTTCCACCGCAAGATGTCCATGAAGCACCGCACCCGCGCCCTCGCGCGACTGCTCGCGGCCCCCGCGCGAGACAGCAAACCAGAGAGCGATAGCGACACGGACGTCGACGAAGACAGCGAAGGCGAACGCTTCGGAGACTTCCGGGACCGGCTGGGCCGACCCAGAGGCCAGGCCAGCGACCGAGAGCTTCTTCCGGCTTCACTCATGATCGCCACAGACCTCGCGTGTCGGGGCCTCGATTTGCAGGGCGTGCAGCATGTGATCAATTTCGACTTCCCAACGGATGCACTGGCCTACATTCACCGGGCTGGACGGACCTGTAAGCGAGCCGGAGACAAAAGGGGAATGGCAAAAGGAGGCAAAGGCAGGGGGGGAAGGGAAACAGGGACAGCTGATAGCGGCGGCGCGTGGGAGGGAGCGAGGCCATTTCCGGTCGCGGTTTGGAAGCATCACCCCGTGTGCCCATGCTGCTTCGTGGCGCGCGTTTCTCTGATTCTTCGTTGGCCATAGGTTCGTGTCGTCCTGTCAGCGCCTCGTGTTCTTGGCGCGGTCACTCCACCTGGTTTGTTCGACATCTCGCCACCGTTTTCGTTTCGCCGTCTCCCTGCCTCTCCGTGGAGTTTCGTCTCGCCTGTCTCTGGCCCGAAGCGACTCGGCGGCTCCCTCTGTTCGCCTCTGCCACGCACCTTCTGCCTCGTGTGTGTTTGCGGAGTTTTTTGTCAGCCCCATTTACCTGCGCTGCGTCATCCAGTGTTCATGTGCTTCCACAGTGCCACACATTCTGGAACTCAATGTGTTACACTGCACCGAGGTCGTTCACGCTTGCGGTAGCACCCTGCGTAGACTGTTCCCCGCTCTGTTTTCTTCTCTCTCGGTTGTGCTTGAGCATCTGCTCCGCTCAGCGCGGCCTGGTGCCGGAGCATTGGGGCGCGGAGGTCCAGTGACGCGTTTATGGAGAATGCTTTGCTCAAAACTTCTTTTTACAAGTCAGCGACTCCTTCGCTTTTCCTTCGCTGTCGAGGCCCTCTCCGCCCCCTCTCGCCGTCTCCTCTCCTTTTTCTACGACCAGCTTCAGTCGCCGCCGGTCGCGGATCACATTTTGTGCTCGCTTCTCCTTCTGCCTGCGTGGAATTTTCTGCAGGTAGGCGGCCGTCTTCGTCGCGCAGCGTGGACGCCGCAGAGGAGCGCAGGTCCGGGTTTTGTCTGGTTAGCAATCTGGTGAGCGACGACGATTTCCCTCTCGCGTCGTCTCTGTACTTTCTGCAAAAAGAAAATCAAAACCTAGAAAGCACTTTCAGTCGGAAGGCATCCTTCAAGGCGCGTTACATTCGCCACAGAGAGGCGGAGAAGAAGCGAAAGGCGGAGGCGGGCGAACAACAGAGGCAGCGAGGCGCGGGGAGCGCTGAAGGCGAAAACGAAGCCGCGGACCTCAACAAGGGCGCCTACGTCGATGACATCGAACAGCTGTGGAACCAAATGTACCGCATGCAGTTCGCGCGGAAGGCACGCGGGGACCGAGAGCGGCGCGAACGAGGCGCAGAAAACGGGGTGGCGAGGACGCCGCGCGAGCGGCGCGGTAGGGGCGTTGCGGAGGAAGGCGCAGAGGAACCACAGGAACGCGGAGAAAGAGGACGCACGGGGGCAGAACCGAAGACACCTCCAGCTGGTAGCTCACCCGAGGCATCTGCGGCATTATGCAGAGGCACAGGGAAACGGCGTCGACGCCTGCGTGGCCAACTGGCAGAACGGGTATGCCCTAAAGGCGGGTTTCTGAGTTACCGCGAGGCGGAAGCGCGGAGGAGGCAACGGCTTGTTGACCGTTTGTTGACGGGAGCTGTATGGAGTGAAGACGGCAGGACGGCATGCATCGAGGCGCCCCGGTCTTTTTTTGAGGACGATGAGGAGGCCGCGCTAGTTGGCATAGCGGAGCAAAGGGGAGACCGTGGGCCGCGCGGCTCTTTCGGGTCGGACGGGCTCCTCCGAAAAAGGGGCGGAAGCTCCCCAGGTGCCCACGTGACGCACCCTGCCCCAGGCGGTGGCAGGCGCGGCGAGGAACAGACTCGGCTAGCTTGTGAGGGGAAGGCGCACGGCGCGAGTACCCTCCCCGAGGCGGAGGCCGACGGAGACGGGGAAGCCGAGCAAGGTCAACGCTGCACGGGCGCAAGGCACTCCGAGCGTACTTTGCATCCAGGTGGAAACAGAGTGCGAGCTTTAGGGACCAGTCGAGCGCTGCAAATGCGGGCGGCACTGTTTGACGATGACAGCGAGGACGAAGACAACCTGCATGCGCGTGCGTATTCTGCGCAGCTGTCTCCCGATTCAGCTTCTTCGCCCTCTCTATATCGCTCCTCGGCCATGACGCTAGACGGGACCTCACGGGATGCGAGAGACGCAGACGCTGCTGGGTGTAGCGTCGGCGCGCCGGAGCGCGCTGCGGAGGAGGCACGGCTCTCTGCAGGCCGCGAAGTGTGGACTGAAGAGGAGTACGACAAGTTCGTCGTGAGACGGTTTGAGGCTTACCAGGACGGTTGCCGAAATCGAGCTCGGGGTCACGACCCCCGTCTCGCGTCGGTGACTCGGCTCCACCAGAAGGCAGCGGAGATGAGGACCAAGATGCTCATGAATAATTTCGGCGCCAGTGACGACTTCTTTGACGAAGATCTCAAAGTGTAGAGGATAGCCGAGACCAAACGGAGGAAGCGCGGAAGAGACGATTTTGTGTGTCTTCCTTTGGAGGTGTGTGGCTGCTTTGGACAGGACGAACAAGAGGGAGAGACACCTTGGCCCTTGTCGTTCATTCTTGAATCCTTACTTCGCTGCTCTGCTGTCTGTCTTTCGGATCTTGGCTTTCCGGGTTTCTTTCCATATCTTTGGCGCATCGTTCCTGCCCCATAGGTTTCTCTCTCATTGTCATGTGATACTCCAGATCCGTCGTCTTTTCGTCCGCGTCCACGTGAGCTGCAACCAGTTGACACCCGAGCGTCCCAGACCATCTCAGTCTCCGTCGGTTTGCCTAGCTCTCCTCCCGCGCGTTTCTTTGCTAGCTGGCCGGGCTGACCCCTCTCATGATTTCCGGTGTTTTTCTTGTGCCGACAGTGACTCTCGTTACGTGTCTCCGTTCTTTGCCCTTCGGTTTCTCCCGTTCGCCCGCATTCCTAAGGGCAATCTTTCTCTCAAGTCATTTCAGGGTTATCTAGCCTAGCATCCACTTCGTTTACCGCTCGCCAGTGACTCGCAGAAGAGCGACGCGTGGCCGCCTCCAGGGACGTGGTCCCGTGTAACGCACATGTATGGGGCCCTCTTCATTCTAAAAAGACGTTGTTTTGTGTGTACACAGTGCTTACGCCTGCAACTTTCAGATGCGAGGTTCATGGTCTTGTACCGCAAATGAAAATTGCATATGAACAAGCTTTGGATCCTCTACGTCGGTGGGGTCCTTGGTATTCCGCAGGACGCCGCCTACCCAATTCGCTTAGCAATGACTGAGCCTAAGCGCATGCGTGCCGTCTACGGCCATTTTCAATTCGACGGGCGTTTCTTGTCCGGATGCTCCCTGCAGTCAATGTAGACAGGGTGGAAGCTCCCTTGAGTCACCTCTCACAGCTGGTTGTTTTAAGTCACGGGCCAAAACCGATAAGAAAAGTTATTTGGCTGTGAGCAAGAAGCTTACGCAGTGATTCATTCCACACTGCTGAACTTTGCGGAGTTGCGCGGGACCAGCGAGCAAAGCTCCCCCATAAAGTTTGCACCAGTGACAACGCAGCAGAGTAGCCGGGGGTCTCAATCATCGCTACGGGTTCTGGTCTGCTGCTTTTCGGCAACAGCCAACAACCACCCAGAGGGCGGTCCTTTGGTGGTAATTCCCTTTTCCGTCCGCACGTTCGTAGAGACTGTTTGAAACTGCTGAATCTCCTGTGTATAAGATGTGTGTTGTGGGAGGAACCCGTAGGTGCTTTGTCTGTCTTTCTCCGTTTCCGTGAAAAGGGTGCTTATTCTTGCCTTGTCCACGACAAAGCAACCAGCTGAGCAGACAGAATCCGATGTTCCTGAGCATTTGAGCCGATGGCTGGGCGACTTTGCCGGCGCTATATCGTTCTTCCACAGCTCCCCTCTGTGTCCTGGTCAACCCCCTCAAGAACAGTTTTCTTTCATTGTCGACGAACGAGGTACAGCTAAGACCCCACCTGTTATATACTGGATGAACGTATTGTACGCCTGGTATGGAAGGATCATACTCCACGCTTCTATAGTTCAACCGCCTGAGACTCTAGACTCTCCACTCCAATCCCCTGCATTACATGACCGTGAATTTGAAGCGCAAAAGGGTGAAAAACACCCGGTCGGCCTCTGTTCCTTCCTTCGAAATCCTGGCGGCGCTATCCGGCGCCCGGCGTCACACGAGACATCCCTCTGCGGGGGAAGCCGTTTTCTATTCTCGGATTTTGGGTCTGGAGCTTCGCTTCGTGCTACACAAATTAAAAAACTAGGCGACACAAGGTCAGCTCTCTTTCCACCGGTGCGGATCCCCTATGCGCATTACCGAGCAGTGTCTGCTCGGAGCGTCATGCTTTCTGCGCAAATTCTCTGTGGGATTATTTCGGTCTGTAACACGGCTTCGGGTTTTGTCTCGTGCGCTCCGCGCGTGCCAAGTGTGTGTTGAGAGCCTCAGGGTGTGTCTGGGCTGTTGCTCAAGTCGCTGGACACGTTTCCCCCTGCGGGCGCTGCTGGAGGAGAAAAAAGTGAAACTACCCGGAGTGCGCCTAATAGAGCTGTTTGTGCTCCCAGCTAGCCACCTCACCGTATCTTCAAACGGGGTACAGTGCAAATGGCGTCGGCGAGAACGCGACAGAGACCCAGGTACACTGCGGGCCCCGAAAACGCTGTCGCGTAGCGCGTGCGGAATACCGGCAGGATCGAGACTGCTTCTCGTCCTTCAGTGGACACAACGTTTATTTGCGCAGCTTTGTCGGGCACGCCTGTATATTTTTATGCGGCAGCGAGTCATTTTTTTGCCTTTTCCCTCGTTTCTCTACCCTGCCGCTCCTTTCCACGACCTTGACCTCCCCCCCCCCCCTACCCATGCTCGTCCAGCCTTCTCCGCAAGGTGGTTCATGCGTTTAGGGCTCCTGCGTTTTCCTTCCCCGCGCATCACCCCGCCTCACTCCCCAGTTTGCTTTTCGCGCTCCATACATTGAAGGGAGCAGGGGCGAAAAGCAGAGCTGCTTGGCGGAGGGACCACAGGGAAAGCACTTTTCGCCGAGGATCCGCCAGAGCGCAGTCGCGGCGATAACGCGCTACGCCTAGGTGATGGACGGTGCTCGGGTGACCAGTGCCGCCGATTCTCCTCGATTCCCCTTGTCCACTCGTTTTCCCCTTCTCCACTCGTTTGTATGCAGCCACTCCGCATGATGGGTGAGGTGCCCTCTCCCTCCGTGGCGAATTTTCTCTACATTTTTGGCGGTGAAACGGTCTTTTGATGCACGAGTGACGCGTTCTCCTCGCGCTGTCGCGGCAGAGCCTGTCGGGCTGGGATTCCTGCCTTCAGAAAATGGGGAGGGTGCTGTGACAAGAAGACGTTTCCACGCTACCTCTTGTCAGTTTCGTTTTCATTTCGTTTCTCCACCCAGGTTCTGGTTCCCGACTTCTGACCCAGAGCTACGTCCGCTCTCTGGTGCTTTTTCCGTCGTTCCACGGTAGTGCGCCTCGTTCCTGTCGCAGGCGCCAAGAGCAGCCTGCCAACTTCCGCCCTTTTGTCGTCCTTTCCCGTCAATCGCTGCTAACTTGTGTGGTTGGTGTTCTTACCTCCAGAGGTCTCTGTTTGCGAACCTCAACCCCGAGTTTTTGCCTCGCTTTCGCTGCGCCGCTCGTCTCTCGACGTGGCCCGGCATTTCAACGCGGTGTATGTACAGACTCTCCATACGCTCACACCGTCTCTGCATGCTCCAAGACTCCCCTGCCTGACCAGGCCTTGTCGTGCCTCTGCGCCGCGAGCGGGGTCTGCGTGTTTTGTTGCGCCTCTGCTCAGCCTGCTCGCCTTTTTGAGAGGACGTGCCAGGGAGGAGGCACAACTGGGGCGGCGTAGAACTCGACTGCCGCCTCCCGGTCACTCTCCTCAAAGGTGTACTCGTTTTTCGCCGGCGGGAGCACTCTCGTTTTCCTCTCGTGAATCGCGCAGGAATGACGCAGGCCGGTTCAATGCCCCGCAAGCCTTAGTTTGACTCTCAAGATTTTTTCCGGTTCCTGTGTAGGTCGACCGGCGTTCTGGTTCGTGGGCGTCCCGGAAGAATCGCCTGTTTGCCCATTCGCTTCTCGCCCAGTGCCTGCTTGCGCCTGTGCCGAACTTTCAGCTGATCCGAGGGGAAAAAGAGCGAGAATTGAACACAGGATGCCGCTCAACAAGCGAAAGGGGGGGAACCCAGAGGTACGCACAGAAAGGGAGGGAAACGGAGCGACAGCGAGGGAGGCTTCGTTGTTCCCGACGAACGGAAGCGGCGGCCGCAGGTGGCGAGCCAGAAGGCGAGCAAGCGTGAGGGAGGAGGCGCGACGGCAAGGAACGTCAGCGGCTGTGGCCAGCGCCGTGCCTGCAGTGCTTGAAACCCGACTCGTCGGGGAGGCGGAAGAAGACAGCGGAAATACCGGCGAAAGCAACTCAAAGCGGTCCCCCAAGGCGTCTCAGGGCTCCAAACAGACGGCGGACAGCATGAGTGCCGGCGAACGTGGACCCGACCAGCGAGGAAACAAACACTCGGAAAGACAGAAGGTGGACCCATGTGCGAGAGCAAGGGCCATGGAAGCGACCTCGAGCTGGGCGTACGGCAGAGGTGCCGCCAGCGAGACAGGAGACGGAGAGGAGGAGCCGGGAGCAGGAGTGAGCACTTCTCGATTGGAAGCAGGCAACGTCGGAGGGGCCATGTGCAACGAGACAGGAGTCCAGAGGACACCAAGCGACAGACACCCTTCGCCTTGTCCATCTGCCGCGCCCCGTGCTTCGCGTGAGACCGACCTCGTACCTTGTCTGCATTCACTTCCAGCGTCAACCCTCGCGGCATCTGCCGGCCCTGCAGCTACTCTCTTCTCGTCTCCTCTTGGAGCGTCCGCCTCCTCTCCTCGCCCTTCCGCTCACGAACCCACTGCATGCCGCCCTGGGAGTCTGTCACCAGACAGAACAGGCGCCACCTCTTCGGTCCCCGCTTCTTCGTCTCCTCAGTCTGTGCCATCTTCCTCCCGACCGCAGTTCTCTGGAGGGTCTCCTTCGCCTTCTTTGGCCTCGGCCTTCGCCTCGGCATCGTCTGCGAGGTCTTCTTTTCCTTTTCGCGCCGCGCCGAAAGACCGCCCACAGCCCGACCCCCCCCAGGGGTGTGAGTGGCCCTCGCCGGGGCCCGC
Organism: Neospora caninum Liverpool; assembly: GCF_000208865.1. Taxonomy (NCBI): domain Eukaryota; phylum Apicomplexa; class Conoidasida; order Eucoccidiorida; family Sarcocystidae; genus Neospora; species Neospora caninum. Next base: position 1,694,182 of record NC_018393.1, read on the forward strand.
TTCCTCTTCACGAGCTCCCACGTCTTCCTGCAGGCTGTGTCCTGACTCGCCATTGCTTCCACCCACTGCTCCGGGCACGGATCCTGCAGCGGCGTTGCTGTCCCCGGTTGCCTCGTCCTCCTCGTCTGCCGAAGAGGAGCCGGCTGTTCTCGCCAGTCTGCGGAAGGAGTTGACCTGCTCCATCTGCTTGGAGCTTCTGCAACTTCCCGTCACTGTCGACTGTGGGCACACGTTTTGCCGCTACTGCATCAGCCACAACAAAATCGATCGGCGCGCCTGTCCGCTGTGTCGCCAGCCTCTGAGTCTGTCTTCGTCGCTCTCGATCAACACGGTCCTGGCCAATCTCTTGACGCTTCTCGGCATGCGCCGCGGCAAGAAAGGCGGTTTCCCCGCCTGGACCCTCGTCGCCAAAGAGGCAGGCAACGCACCAACCGGAGGCGGGAAAACCGCGAGCGGTGCCTCAAGCGAAAGCCGCGAGGTGTCCGCGACGGGACCCAGCTGCGCCGGTTGCCTGTCAGCCGAACGCGGCGAGGCCGCGACTCACGCAGGCAGCATCGCGGCGACGGGACAAAGAGACGGAGCGATTGCCTCCCTCGGCGTTCCCCAGAAGCCGGCCGAGCCAGGCAGTCAACCGGAGCGCTTGGCAGCGCCGCAGTGCGAGGCGCCGTCGGTCCCTCCAGCTGACTCACCTCTCGATGCCTCGCCCCTCGCGCCCGCCGCAGCAGGCGTCAGTGGAGACGATTTGCTCGAGCCCGCGGTCGAAGTTCGCGCCCCGACAGCCGAGTGGTGGGCGGAGACCTGTGTGAAGCCGAAGCTGGCGATGCCGCTCGTGTTGCGGCTGCTCCTCCGTGAGCTCGGTGAGGACAGCATCGTCTTCTTCGACGACCTCGTCGGCTGCGTCGTCGAGGAGTTCGAGAAGAAGGAGCTGTGGAGCGCACAAAGGTGGCTCTTCACGCTTCAAGACCTCGAGACCTTCGCTCGGCTCGTCCGCTTCGACCGCGAAGACCAGCGGGCCTCGCAGGAACGCATTCGTTTGTGGGTAGAGGACTACGTGGACGCGATGCCTCGTGTCTGCTCGCGGCGCTTCATCACGGACCCAGTCAGTGGATGCCGCGGCCGAATCATGATGCGCGTGCTGCCGGATCCTCAACACAAAATCGAATCTCGCGTTGTCGACTCAGCCGATATCCGCCACTCTCTGCCTTGGGACTTGGGTCGCCACCACCAGTCCCTCATCCACATCCCCCACTCCTCCGTCTCCCTGTCGCACCTTCAACTCTTGCCGCAGCCTGGAGCCGAGGCCGACGAGCTCGCCGTCCTCGATCTGGGCTCCACTATCGGAACCATGCTTCTGTAAGCGACCTTGAAACGCCGCCTCACAGGCGCGCCGAATCCGCACCAGGCGGCCTCCCGCGGCTGCACACAGGGATCGATACAGCGAACGGTCGGGCAGTGTTCCAAATGACTCACACCCGCACAGGCGGAACCTGGGTCTCAGCTCAGGCCACACGAAGCGTTTGCTGGTGATCTCGATAATCGTACATGCATGCATCTTATTAGACATATATATATATATATATATCTGTAAATGGATACCTATATATATGTAGATATGCATCTGTATGTATAAATATATATATATATATATATGTTCAAGCAGATATATACTTGTGCGGATGCAGGGGAATGTGCAGAGCTTGAGAAGCGCGTGCGTCGCGTCTCATTGTGGAGTTTCGTCTTCCATCAGTCGTGAAGGTGAACAGCGAATCCGTATTTTTCCTGTTATCTTTCTTTCAGAATTGATGGCACTCATACACTTCAGTCTGGAGACGTAATCCACCTCGGCGACCGCATCGAGATTGCTGTCGAGATCGTTCCCGCGCGTCTGATTCGTCAGCTGGCGAAGCGGAGACAGAGAGAGAGAAAGCCAGGCAAGATGTCAGTCCGCAGCATTGACGGCCTGGACTTTCCCGCGGAACTGTCTCGTTCTGGCCAAGACGGCGGCGCAGGCGACTGCTGCTGGAGACAGCCGTACCGTCAACAGCTCTCCTCGGAACGAGGGTGGCCGAGCCTCGCGGGAACAGAGGTCGCCAGAGGACCCCACACAAAGGGCGCATTTCCGTCTTCTTTCCATCCTAGTGGAGTGTCGGGAGCCGCGGGGGCCATTGTGTGGCCGGCTGGGAGCGGGGCGGAGACAGTTGGAGACACGGTCGGGATGGGGCTCGACAAAGAGCGCCTGGGTTTGGCGCTGGGCTTGCCAACGCGCATTTCCAACGCAGGGCTCTTCGGGGAACCAAAGGCAAAAGGAAGGAGGGGAAGTCGAGGCGAAGGACGGGGAGAAAGAACCGCCAGGAATGCCACACATGGCCGGTTGAAGCAGCCGCAGGAGACCCGAGACACGCTTCGAGGCGAGAGGCCAAGCGGGGGGAAACGCGACAATGAAGATCGCGAAACTGCCAGGTTGGAGAGACGGCGGCTTCGCAAGCTTCTCGAGGCAGTCCCCCCGAATCCTTTCCTGGACATGCAGTGGATCCGGTCCCGAAAAGAGTGTTTCAGTGTCCCTCGACCGGCTGTGGAGGGCCAATCCCAGCACAGAGGTGGCACGCGTCAGCCGGGAGACTCAGACTCGGGCGCAGACTGGTGCTCTCAGAGCCAGGTTCGTTCCCATCCGCTTCACTCATCGGCTCACCCGCATCAACGCGAGGCTCGCGCCAACGCTCCTATGCGTTTTTCTGTTGTGGACCCGGCGACGAAAGACGGAAAGACAGGGTGTCCTTTTCCCTCGCACATTCCACCTTCGCATGTTCCGTCCACTGCCTGTACCGCCTCGCCTGAAGAGTCGCGGGGGAGTGGTTGTCGCTCTCGGTCGCCGCCTGAGACTCAGGTCGGGGACAGCGAGAAAGACACGCGGCTTTTTACCCCCTGCGAAGGCTCCACGGGGGCTCCGTCGCGAGCTGAGACGCGAGGCGCGTTGGCGGACGCCGGACGTAGCTCCGCGGGCGGGCACTCGCAGGAGAGACACAGCACGGCGTCGACGGTAGCTCCTCTCTCTTCGGCTGCTTCGCGACGAGCGCCGACGGACGCTGAACCGCGCAGGCGCGAAACGTCTGCGCCTGAAGCCGGTGGAGGCGAAGCGGCAAGGTTTTCGGTTGGCCTGCACCCAGGAGCGAGGCGCAGCGATTCCACGGACTCTGGCCGCACCTCTGAGCCTCTGCCACCTCTTCCTCGTCTTGGGTCCACAGGGATGCCCGCGCGTTCCGAGTTGAGTCCAGTCTCCGCAGACGTCGAGCGCGGAGCTGTTAACCGTGTCGCTCCTCAGTCCCAGTACTCGCTGTGTGTGGAAGACCCATTTACCGGCTCCCGTTGTCTGCCCCTGGAGAGAAGGGACACCTCGGCGCCTCTGGATGGAGGGAGGGGACACGAAGAGGCCTGGAAAGACCGAACAGGAGAGAGGGGACCGAGCAGAGAGGCCAAGGAGGAGGAGGGTCGAGGCAACCGTCCGACCAGCCAAGTGACCGCGGATACAGCGTTGCCTTGTCTCTTGCAGTGCCCGTCAGCGCCGCTTTCAGGCGCCGCAAGTGTCTATGCGGGCACCGCCGAGAGCATCGCTTTCTCGTCCCCTCGCCGAGAGCTGAGGTCGTCTCTGTCGCCAACGAGCGTCTCGCGAGACCCGACACAAGACGAAGACGTTGCCCGCTGGCTCGGCTCCAATGAGAGCGAAGAAGATTTGAGTGACGACAGCTCTGACGAGGACTTGAGCGACTGGGTGAGGCCCGGTGAGACCGAGCCTCTCGACTCGTTCCTTCTTCTCCGGATCACCGATGCGCCGACAGCCGGGGCTGCATCTTCGCACCTCCCTTCTGTCTCTTCAGCTGCGGGAGGCAACAGATCGCGCAACGAGAACGCGCCGGCCGACGAGGAAAGCGATGGGCTGGAGGGAGCCGACAGGCAAACGAGCAAGAGCTTGAGTCTTTTGCCGCCGGGATTTGCCGAGTGGGCGTCTCCGACTGGCGTTGTCCTAGGCAGGGGCCCACACAACCCGCTGCGGGGCTTTAAAAAGGTGCGTGCATGGAGTGACGGAAAGGCGCGAGAGGAGACACGAGGCAGAAAGCCACGACGTAAAGCTAGAACCAAAGTGATGGGCGAAGAGAGGCCAGCGAAAAGCAGGGACAGCATAGAGAAGGAGGGAATGAGATTGTGGCCCTCTGCTCAGTGAGTCACACAAGAATATACATACAAAGCTCTAGATTTGCATTATATATACATATAGATATGTGCATGTTTTAGGCCGCCGTGCAGGAAGAATGAGAGGGGCATTTGAATCGTGGGAAGCGGTGAAGAGAACTCTAAAACAGTGGCAGGCGTTGTCTGTCTCGCCCTATCACTGTCTGTTGGCCTCTTTCTTTCGCTTGCTTCTTCGTGGTAGTCTGCTCCGGTGTCTGTGCCTCCCTCGCGACGGCGAGCGTTCTTGGCCGTCTGCTACTCTCGCGGGTTTCCGCCCGGCCTGGCTCTGCTGGCCTGAGCCTTCCTCGGTTGTCGCCCGTCACCTTTGTGCGTCCGTGTGTAATTCCTGCTTCCCCAGATTGCCGTGACGACGAACAACGGCTACATCAGCCGCGTGCACTGTCTGATCTACTACGACGGCTCTCGACCGCCGAACCAGCGCTGGGTACTGAAAGACGCCAGCACACTCGGGACGTATTTGCGCCTCAAGCCCTTCGAGCCCCGGCCTTGCCCGCTCACGCCTAAATGCATTTTAAAAGTCGGCCAGTGCAAAGTGGAGATTTCGCTGAGGGGTTCGGCTTCGCCGGTTCCCGCGTCCAGAAATATCGGGGGGACTGTCTCGAGCGCGGTCGTCCGCGAAAGTCGCGGCGACCCGCCGCCGGCTTCGGGGCCTTCGACCTCGGACTCTTCCTCCACTTCTGCCCGTCCCCGTGCGAGTCACGCCTCCGCACCACCTTCTGGTACTTCCTCTGACGAGGCCTCTTCCGCATTTTCGTCGAATCTTCTTTCGCAAAGGTCGTCGGCTTCCAGTCGCCCGTCGACGCCTCCGCGCGAGGGTTTCGCTTCTCTTTTCCGCCTGCCGCTGTTTGGTTCCTCGCAGCCCGAAGCCGCCACCTCGCGTGGTCCGCCGAGCAGCACAGACGCCCGCACCTCGGCGCCCTCATCGTGTCGAGGAGTCAGCGACAGGACGCGTGTCTCGGAGGCCGTTTCCGCCTCCGCGTCTCGCGCGGTCTCCCCAGTGCATTCGTTCGTCTCTGGTGCCTCGTTCACCACTGCGTGGGCTCCGTCCCCTTCTTCGTCCGTCGATTTGTCCAGCAGCGATGTAGGATTCGGAAACGGTGGAAGGCGGACAGGTCCACCGACTCGCTGTCCTCGACACATGGCGCCGTCAAGCTCTTTGACGCGTGCGCCTCCCCTTCAGCATCTTCTGAGAGAGCCTTCACTGGCGTCGTTGCAGTTGTCGCCTTCGCCTCCCCGCCGCCTCAACTCCGATCCTCTCCCTGCTGCGACTTTCCCAGCCTCACATGTAGCCCACGGCGAAACAGGCCCCCGGACGCAGGCGAACACGCGAGGCGCCCAAAGTCGGGTCTACGCGAGTGGCCGAGGGAGCGGACGCGAGCCGTTCCCGGCCGCGCTGCCTGCTTTCTCTCCGCCGTCTTCAGGCGGGCTGCGCGAGTTGACGATCGCATCATCCGCAGGCTGCTCCTCTTCTGCATTCGCTCCTCCTTAATCTCTCCGAAAAGGCGGTGCTTCACGTCCGACGGTTCCTGCGTTCGCGGTGGCCACTTAAGTCTATCAAGAATAAACGATACTGGATCGGGGAATGGTCTATTTATGCTTCCTGCCCCCGCTGTCCGGTCACAGGCAGCAGCAGCGATGCTGTGCATGCAAACTAGGAGGGACGGCGGAGACTGAGGCAAGAGCCGATGATCCTGTTGCCGTGATCCAGCGAGTGTAGCGCTGGCGACGAGAAGCTACGGCGTAGATGAGGAGACACGGCTGCATTCGAGCGAGAGGGTATGCCACTAGGAAGCCCACGCAAGCAGGGGTTTCTGATTCTCTTTCTACTTCAACTAGGGAGAGGAGAGAACGGTCGCGCCGGCCTACGGCTTTTGACAAGCGGGCAAAGGCGTTGTGAACGCAGAACGCGCTTCCAGAGACTTATCCGTGACGCGCTTCGTCGGGGAGAGGAGCGCGTGCTGCCTCTCCCCTCTTGATTCCCTGCGAAGGCGAGGCAGGCAGGAAGTGCAACCGAGAGGAAGAGCGGAAGAGAGACACGATGAAGGACTCTTTGAGAACGGGGGGACCGAAAACGAGGAATGCAGTGCGCAAAACCTGGATCCACGAGCAAGAGGGGACGGAAACAATGTCACGTTCAGGGTCCGTTGCAGGGTTGCGAAGGAAGAGAGGAACACGAAAGGTCGCGCGGCCCTTTTTCTCCGCAACTCGGTGGTCAGAACCGTCACGATCGGAGATTCCGGTCCACAGAACGGCAACGGAAACTATGGTGACTCTACGACACAGTCTGCCAAAACAAGAGTCCCTGCTCGTGGTCTTCCCCGGTCGTCCTTTACTTTCGTATACCCCCTTCTTTGCCCCTTGAATTCATGACTTCTCTCCACAGAACAGAGACGGTCGGTCACTGCCACATCCCCGACGCTCTTCTTGTGTGTCACGTTTTCCTGCGCTACTAGGCCTTGGTCGTCTTCGCCTGTCTCTCTCTTTCTCTTCTTCACCAACAACTGTGTTTTGGTGTGCCTCAAGCGCTTCGGCCGTCTCCCCAAATGGAACCTGGTGCAGGCAGACCGTGCGCCTGCCGATCATCCCCAGTAGACTCAGACTCCCGCGCGTTCTGTGTACAACATCAGGGGGGGGGTGCGTTTGGAGTTGCATCTATCACCTCGGTGAGTGTGCGAGATGCTGCGCCGTCTGCGTGGACGTCGACCAGGCGCTACAGACAGTGTTCGAGTCTTTCCACTGTTCTTTCTTCGCCGCCTCCCCATCCGGCTGTCTGCTCCCATCCTCGACAGATCGGAGAACAGGGCGAATCTGCAGAGAACTGGCGGCTTCTTAGTGTCAGGTGTTTCTCTGGACGGCGAGGCAGCCGACGAAACGAGCAAAGCGAGCGGAAGACTGAGCGGGTTGTGCGCTTCCGCGGAGGTACCTGTTTGGCGAGCAATTCGGAGCCTGGGTCAGGTTTTTGTTGACATCGTCATGCCGAAAAACACGAGCGCGGATGTCATACCGGGTACACCAGGACGGCTGTGAGCAGCTACAAAGGGCATCCGCGTCAGAGGAGAGGGCGACGTTAGTTGGCAGCGCGCGAGGGGCCACGTACCGCGTACACACAGACTCAACGTGAACGCATGCGGGAATTTTCTGTTCATGGGCGTTGTTTTTGGGCGAACAGGCTGGCACCGAGATGTTGGGCCCTTGCTCATATGATAGTCGCAGGTGTATATGAATATTTGCAAGGTTGTTCTGCAGTCCGAAATTCCTGTAGTTATTTGAATGTGTCCTTCATGGTGTGCCTGTCCGTTTCGCAGTGCCCTTGCCTAAGCGGTCTGCGTTTTCCCCGTTTCTTGAAATGCAGCCACTTTCTGAGGCTATGAACGCATCCGGAGACCAGCATATATACGCCTTGGTGTATCCTCGACCGCTGGTAAAGCCTGGCTTTCTCCTCAATTTTTTCCTTGTTGATTTGTTTTGCCCTCTGAATGCCTCGTTGCATTTGTTCATCCTTCCATCTTTGGCGTGATACATTTTGCCCTCACTCACCCTGTCTTTTTTCGGCACTCGTTGTCCTTTCATCCGGAGTTTATCGTACCAGAATGGTATTTTCTAGCATATTATGCGGTCCTCAAGTGTACAGCTTCCGCGAACTTTCTTGATGCGTCAAAGCACTGCAAAACACTACAGAACTGAGGTGAAAGTGCCGAATTCAAGTGCTTCGGTTGGTCGTCTCTTGTTCGGCGGTTCGTCTGGAGTATGCGGGCGGACCTAGGCTCTCGTAAAAAGAGGCTGACGACAACAAGCTACACTGAAAACAGTCGTGCGAGGAGGAACAGCGCTGACGCACTCTACCTCACCTACGTCACCTCTCACCAGACGGAGGTCACGGTGGCACTAGCTAGGTGCATGCCTCTCTACATACTGCCCATCAAAGAAACTGGTTCGAATTCAGATGGTGCAAAAAACCAGAACTGTGCACTCGTTTTTCCTTGCATTATGTATCGCCTGTTCATGTGCATGTTTTGGCGTTCATGCTACGCGTTATCGGGCAGAGCTACACTCTCATGACTTTCTGTGCTTTTCTGTACTCGTTTTTTTGGCAAACTGGAGACAAGATCGGCTAACAGGTACTTGGATACACCCGCGATGAATCTTACTATTCAGGACCCTAGAGACTTGTAGTGGGGACCACCGTGTCAACGTCTAGCCTGCCGCACGTTTGTGTATGCGTGCTGGCAAAACCTCTTTTGTCTGTTGCCCCGCAGACGTCGTTCTCGTTGAGCTTCTCTCGTGGCCCACCAAGAGCCGCCTCTAAAAAATGATCAGGATTCGAGCGTAGCTCACGCACATTTTCTCCAGCAAATGCACACCTGTAACGCTGACTTGCTTCAGTGCTGTGGCTGCTTCATTGCTCCACTGAGCTTCTGCGTGATATATCGCTCACCTTCAGACCTACTAGACATGAATCTCCAACAGTCCGCTTCCCAGCCAAAACGCGATTGGCAATTGGTGGAAACACGTAAGGCGACGAACGCTACACAAACAAAAAAGCCATGATTTCGACATACTTACGCGAATGCTGAATGTAGTCGGACTGTTCGGTTTACGATCAATGCGCTGTGTTGGACACACACAGTTCCACCCATGGGAGTCCCTGAGTTGCTGCGTTTTTCCGAGTGCAAAAGCAGCCTATCATGCTCTATCGGTTCTGGATGAAAGCAGGGTTCTTTCCGTTTGTGATAGTGATGCCCGTTAAGGCTGGTAGCCGCTTTGAACCATGAAGAGGCTCACAACTTCTTTGAAGGACTGTGACTGGTTGCGGGAACTTGTGCAGTAGGTGGTGATGTGGCGCAAATAGGTCATCTGAAGTACTTTTATCCCGCTTCTCGCATTGCTTTAAAGAACGTATGGATAGGATGTTTTCAAACGCGCTGTGTAGTACCGGGTGTTTGCCGCGCTCCGCCAAAACGCTACACCCACGCTAGTCCGCACAGAAGAATTCCGAGTTTGTGCCAAGAGATGCGTCTAATCGGTAGGGGGCCCATGTCGGCCGACTAACGGCAAACGCATCAATCCACCGGAGCCTGAAGGCCAGAGATTTCGACTTTACAAACGCCACATAAGACCGAAGCTAGAGGAAGCGGCGTTAGCTTCCAGAAGTGTCTCGTCCAGCGTCCTTACCATCCATTATGAGGAGCGGAGACGAGAAAAGAAAACGGTGAAACGGTTTTCGCCAACACGCAATGAGGCTAGCCGAAAACGAGCACAGTGTGAAGACAAAACATGAGACATGCCTTTCTCTTTCATTGCTGGTACTCATTACTAGTCATAGCATAACACCGATATGCAGTACTGGAGAACAATGGAGTTGAAACGTTTTGTTGTGCCCTAAAGCAAAGACGCACGGACTAGGAACAACGGACGATCGGGGTCTTTGTCGATCGGCTGCCACCAGATATTTTCCAAGGTCAACACCTTTACGCTCATATACATATATTCGAAATGTGTTCTTTTTGTCTCAGGCTCTGCCAATTTCTTGAAAACTCATCTGTTTCGTAGTACGCACAAAACCGAGCAGCTTTCACCCAGACGGAACACGAAGAAAACCGTGACGAAGAACTCCCAGGTACGAAATACACATCGGGAAACACAAGCGCCCATCATCGTGGAAACTAAATCTAGGCCTGCGAAGACCGCAGATCACGGAAAAAAGCCGATACAAATCAACAAAGACACCACAGCGTAACGTAAATGGAATACCAAATTCCAAGATGTAAGCTGTGTACACCCAGTGTCCCGACAAAGCCCATGTGTTTTTTGAGAAGCACCAGCACGGTTCTGCGGTGTGATTTTTTCCCGGCTTAAAACAAGCAAGAATGAGACGCCTAATGCGGCCAAATGACTCCGAGGCATGGAGTGAACCAGGCATTTCTCCACGGCGAATACCAAAATAGGAGACAGCAACTCCTGCAGTCATTGAGATCTGTCGCTGTCCTGTGTCCACTCATGTCCGAATTTCGGTGTTGTCTCCTCTCTTCCAGGACCAACCCACATCCAGTATGACGCACGCAAGCAGATTTAACCTGCGCTTCCTCGTATACTTGACATGACATCCCAAATAATTAGCCTTTTGTTGAGCGAGACACACGATTTCTTGTTTCTCTTTAGGCTGGACCGACAGAGTCACGTGTTTGCATGAAGCATGATCCGTGTAGTTTTCCGTTCTTACCTTCAATGCCTTTGACGCTCTCAGTCACAGCATAACCTTGGAGGACTCGCGCACCTAGTCCCCAATCAAGAAGCCACAGTAGTGAAGAACGTCATGCGTCTTACTAGCACCTCTCGCACCCGTCATTCCCTGTCGTTTATCTCTCATCTCTCAGCAACAGCCCAAGTCCATCATTTCGTGCAGCTTCGCCGTCTTTCGACATCTATCGTTTTCTTGCGTATGCCACTTCCAACGTGGGCACTAGAAATGTCAGGTCGCCCTGGTCCGCTTCATCTCCCGTGCCCGTCCTCATCCACGCTCAAAACGCCAAATAACATGATCCGAGGGAGGTTCACATGCGTTCGGCCTCCTTTAATTCATCTACTTCTCTCAGGCCTAAGACACCACGACGCCATCTATCCCCGGATGTCAGTGACCCCAGTCGTCTCCTCCTTGCTATTGGTTTTCTGCCCATCTCGTGGCGTCCCGCCCGGTACCCCCACCGCCTTGTGAAACACCGAAATCTCCTGTCTCTTCTTCAAGGTCTGTCTCCGCATCCAAGTCAGATAAAACGAACTGGTCGCACACACCAGAGACGGTTTGTTGACCATCTTCGGGTGAATCTTCTAAGGGTTCTCGTACGCTACAATTTTTCCGCGAACTTCTTCGAGTATTATCTGAGCCTTGCCGTCTCCGCGGTGATTCGTTTTGGCGTTTTGGCCTCTCCCCTGACAGTGGCACCATCCGAATCCGCAGGCCCCTCCGTCCGTGGAGGTGCTCATCATCATCTTCAGAAGATATTGCGCCTCTCTCCGTAGCAGAGGAAAACGCTTCCGGAGAGGAAGGAATAAACGAATCACTTGTTCCTTGTCCTTGTTCGCCAATAAAGGACTCGTTTGAAATGGAATCATGCCGATCGGTAGTTGCAGTGCAGGACAAACGATCACGCTGGTCGTCGTCTCCGCTGTAAGGTAAAGAACTCGCGCTACCTCTTTGTCGGCATTCGTCTTCATCGCTACTTACTGTTGTCGGTCTTGATCCATTCTCGAGACGATCTTTTTCATCTTCGTCTTCCTCTCCTTCAGTGTCTTCCATTCCCCATGAGCCTAAGCCATCCCATCGCGCGCGAGGCGACTCCACGGGGGGCAGAGACGCTATAATCTGCGCCACTGTCTGCTGAATCATAAGGTCTGACAGGGCAATAAGTTCGAATTCGGACGGCATGAAAACCTGCCTTCCTGAACCGTCGTGCCGCCAACCGTCCTCGGCCCTGTGCTGTTCTTTACCCGTGGCAGTTTTTTCATCACAAAGGAGCGGACGAGAATCGGAGTCTTTATCTTCCTCTGCTTCTCTCTTCATGGAGCTCCGACCGTCTGCCTTCTTCGACTTGATATCTGTCATTATTTTCTGAGCTGTCGCAGCAACTACGGTGCTAGTAGAGGGAACCATCCCTACGAGGCCATTCGTTGGGTGTGCGTACAGATATCGCCTAGCAATTTTGTGATACAGCGGAAAGCAGCCACGCTCACGGTCTGCTCTTTTCACGATGAATGCCTCGTGAGGGGTTAGCCTGTTGTTTAAACAAAGTTGGCATGCCCGATCGAACGCTCGCTCCAGCGACGCCTCGTGGAGCGCAGCCTCTGAACAAGGGGACGTGCACCTTGAGGAAGATCGGCATCCACCCTTCTCCCTTTCGCGGCTGCGTGTACACCGATTGGGCGAATGCCCTCCACGTCCATTGAATGAGGCTCCTTTCGAATTGTGGCCATCCGTATCTGCAGTCGCAGTCCCACGGCACCCCCGACAAAGGGGAAGAGCAGCTTTGCTGTTACTAATGTACCAACAGTCTTCGGCGTTCTTTGGAGACGCGCTTCCCGCGTCGTTCGTGTGTAAGCTCTGGAATTGAGCGACTGGAGTCTCTGCGTCAAGGCTGCCTATGTACATCAAGGCGACTACGTCCCATTCGCTGTAATCAGCCTTTCGTTTGCTGCCATCAACAGCTGACCCTGTATCGCTTCCGCTATTGCAGACGCTGGAACGGTCATCTGTGGAAGACGCATGGCTCGACGACGGAACGTCTCCCAGCGCCACTCGCGCTGCATCCGCATTTGATCGGCTTCCGGCAGGGCTCCATGAGTTCCCTTGCTGGGGGCTCTTGCTCTTACTGTTCTGAGATTCGCGACCAGGTGCGGGCGTCACACCCGCAGACGAAGAGGTTAACAGATCGACACCCGCCTCACACGCCGTGTGTGCTTCTTGCGCGTGCTTGGCCCTCACTGTTGTTTCAGCGGACGACTGGGCGTCGTTGCCCCTGCCTCTTCTCCTCCTGTTCTTTTTCTTGTTCCTCTTCCGTCTCTTCTCAAGCTCCTTCTCAGCATTCCGCCGGAGAAGCTCGTCAGAGGGAAGCAGTCCGTCAAAAACGACGACAGGCATCGGTTGCCACCAGAGAACCTTCAGTGAGTCGTAAAAGTCCCGGGCCGATTTCAAGAGGTGACGCACACAGACCTTGAATACACCTGAAGGGCGTGACAACCAGGAGATACCACTGTTCCTTGTAATGCAGTTAGACACAACGCGAGTGCATAAACCCAAACGGAGAAAGGCCACGGTTCGAAGAGAAGAACGATTCACACACAATGAAGTCAGCGGAAGTGCCAATGCTTCTGTCGCCCCTCAGTGTCGTAACAAACTATGACTATTAGCATTGTGAGCGCCGCCTCGACGGGAAACCCAAAGACGCTCAAATCCTGCATTCAGAATTGGAAAACTGGTAGTGTATCGCTCACTCTGTTTCGCGACGTTTCTGAGCTGAGCGACAAAACAAAGTGGAGACGCATGGCGACCTGTCCTCTCTTGATGTTTCCCTCGCTTGCGTAATATCTTCTGTCGCTCTTGTTCAGAAGCGCTCACCTGCTCGTTCCGCGCTAGCAATGAGTCTTCCGGACTTTGGCCCTTGGTCTCCACACCGTACGTCGAGAAAAAAGTCAGTTCCTCGGATTTTGATGACACAGGTATACATGATGTGCCAGTATCCATCTGTTGGTTTCTGAACGCAGCTCATCGTCCCTCCACTCATGCCAGTCGCGGCAACCGCTGCTGCAGCGGCGCTGCCCGACGCTCCAAAATGACTTCGCACGCCTCCGTCGGCAGTCTGAAGGGTCTCGAGGGCATGTCGAACGGACTTTGCGAGATGTTCCTCAAGGTTTGCAAAACCCGTGGCCTCAGACCCCAGAGCCCGTGAAGCATTCGAGCTGTGCATGCTTAGCAGAGGCTCAGCTGCAAAAGTACCGACCGGCGAACCAACGGAAGAAAATGATCTCTGAGACGGCCCGGCGCAAGTGTTAGTGGAAGGCTGCACAGCAGACGCGATACCATCATCAAGGAAACACCGACGAGGGGTACGCAGGGCTGTTTCGGCCAGAGACGGGCGAACGGTAAATGCGCCCCCTCTGCTTGAACAGCGAGCTGAAACGAGGCCTTGGCTCAGCTGCAAAGTGCGACGGCGATTGATCGGCAAGGGCGGAACCGCTGGGTAGCTGGAAGTAGTCGACCTTCCTGGGGGACTGCCTAACACCGGACGATTGTAGCAGCCGCGGGCCGAAGCGGCTGGCGCACCGGCGCTTTGAGACATGCTCCGTATCCGAGAGGAGCTATTTCCCCCTCTGCGGCTTCCTGATATCGTTCTGACACTTTGAAGCGGCAATGGAGGAAGATCCTTCTGCTTGCACGGGGCTTCCACGCTGCCTCTTCCGCGCCGAGATCCCATTCTACCGAGACGCTCGGTATTCCCTCCACCGCTGGGTTGATCCATGCAGTTAGGCCCGCTCACATCCGTCGACTTCTCACCGTCGCCACCATCGCCGAGTAGGGGCCTTGCGCTTACGACTGTGCCTTTACTCCCGCCTTTTCCGGATCTCCCCCCGCCGCTCGTTCGATCGGTTACTGCGCCGCCTCGCCTCTGCAGCAAAACTCCTCCAAGTTTCAGCGGGGGTACAACTGGCGACTGTGTCTTCCGACCCGCTCCATGCTCAGTGCATTCTGATGGTTTTTGACTGGGGCTGTACATAAAAGGTTGAGGGACAGACTGTTCAGTTGCACTTCCACGCCGGCGAGAGGTCACTGCGGAACGTTCACCAGTTGACGAAGTGCGCTCCATCTCAGATGAGCCCTCCTCTTGCGGCGTCTCTAGACTGGAGTGGGACACACGGTGAGTGGACGAACCACGGGCTGAACGAAGGGCTTCTGCCGCTGCGGCATTGAGATTTGCAGCTGCTGATGGTTCATGCTGTTGAAGCTGCATGAGCAGACGTGTGATACGTTCGTTGGCGCGGCGAAAAGCCTCTTTTTGACTCCAAAGGTCAGCAATTTGAGTCTGAAGGCGCACAGAGCAAGGCTGCTGAAAAAGCTGTTTCCCAAAGTAGCAACTAGTGTCCTTGCCGTTCCTCGAGTTTCCGTAGTTTGCGTCCAGCACTGCGAACGATCAGACACGCGCAAGTTACACTGCTACGCAGCCCTGCTGATATGTAAAAAATCTTTTTACTTTTATCCTGCCATGTGCACTCGAAGACGCTCAGATGCACCGCCAGTGAAGGTTGTGTCCGGCTCATTTCTCAACGGCGGACAGCGTGTGCCAGCTTGGTCCGGGCTTTACGAATGGGCACTACCTAACTTTTTTTGTCTTGATTACGTACAGTCACATTACATGATTTTTTCGCCGTAGTAATGACAGCAACTGTCACATCACACGCTCAAGTAACAGAAGGCAAGCAGCTGCTGGGGAACACGATATCACCCTAGGCAATCCTGCCTATGTTCTGCTACGCTGGGGAAGAAGCCGACGCTTACCTTCATCTCCTGCATTTTTGCCTCATAAACCTGAGCTGTAGCAGCAGCTGACGCCACTGCCTCTGCGGAAAGAAGAGTCTCCTTTGCCTCCCATGACGCATCAGGCTCAGTTGTGAGCCCTGCTGAGCAGAGACGATTCCGTACGCCATCTCCGCTCAGACGTTCTCCCGAAGCGTCGTCACTCTGCGGCGTTCCTGGAAAAGCATACGTCGCCTCAAATGCAGTGGAATCCGTTTGGAAGTTGTCGGGGAAAGTTTGTAGCGCGGCGTCAGAACGGTTATTGTCAGTCGAACGTAGTTCCAAATGACGATGTGACGGCTTAGTGCCCGTTTCGCTCGTCATTGTGGTGCTCTGTGCTGTTTTTGGTGCGCTGGTGACAACTTAGTCTTCCACTTGAGGACTCGGGCAAGCACGCATGCTTCTGAACAGGTACAGCTACTACAGCAAATTGCGTGCAACTAGGCAGCAGCCACAAGCAAGTACACACGTCGGTCCGGATCGCCGGAACGGTGTGTGCGAGACAGGATGACTGTGCAGCACAGCAAGCGCTGTACGATCCTGAACCCAGCAAAGGTATTCCTCGCACTGGAAGTCGGTCTCCCACGTCTAGAGAAGAAGGACACCGGTGGGACGAGCAAACCGCGGAATGCACCGTCTTGCGTCCTTTTCCAGGCCGTACGTGCCAGTCTCTAGCGCGAACATCCACTGGCCACTCCGCAGCAAGAAAGAAGGCTGCTGCTCAGCTAGTAAAGGGACGACAGCACGGCGAGGAAGAAATCCAGCACACTCGAATCCGCTCTTCCCACAAAACACCAGTGACTGTGCCAGCCTTGTGGTCTTCTGGAATCTTCGTGTAATCACGAAACAAACGAGCCAGCCAGCAATGCAATGGGAGTGCTGCGGGAGAGGCAGTTGTTGAGGCCGCAACCGCTCTGAAAGTGCTTGAGCTGCCAGACCACGAAACCTGCGTCCAGAAAATCGCTCACAGCGGCACAGAAAGACAGTAGCCGATGAAGGCCCCTACAAAGCAAGTACCACAACTCATGAAGCGGAGCACAAAAGAAGGCAAAATCTCTTTCTTTTCTCTCGGGACGGGGACCACAGTGATAGCAATAGCACTCGAGGACTCGGCCGCCGCCAGCCCTGGCACTTGCGCAAACCCTGCAAGTGGCCTAGCATCCTACAGCTCTTCCGGGTGAGTGCAGCGCACCAAGCTGAACCAGCAGGTCGCCAAGGGGCCTGCACAGCTACAAACTTTCGCGATCCTAAAAAACAAACAAGGAAGTATAAATTGTCAGCGCGTGAATTGTGAGAAATAAGCACGAGGCACAAAACGGATGGTTTGCTTGGGCAGGAAACGAAATGGTTTTTGTCGGGTGTTTTTCTTCACGTGAAGCGACAGAGCAATTTTCCGTGGCGTCACACTGGACGGGGACCCGGCCGAATAACAGCACCAGGGACGTCCTCGGACGATTCCCCCGCCACCTCCTCCCCCATCGTAGTTTTTTCCCAAAGAAACACTTCTGTTGCTGCTAGGATCCACGCAATGTGGTTTGACAGACGTGTAATCGCCTTTCGAGCAGCCGATCAATCAAAGACACTATTCTTAAATCCACCAGCTACGGTAACTCATTTAAAGGAGGGAAGACACCACGAACTTGGGCCTGCAGCAGAAAAGCAACCAGGTTGACCCCGCATTCAGATGTGAGAACGGACATACGAAAGCTTCGGCGACGGAAGTTTTCACTGTCGAGAGCGAGGACTTGGATTGATCCACTTCCTCCAAAAGGGACCTTAATTGTGGGGTGCCGAGCTGGCTGAGGTGGGCGGTTCCTGGTGAGCCTTCGCGGAGTCGCGCAACAGTACGGAGAGAACTGCACAAATAATGTCAAATTTGTGGTCGCATGCTCAACTCTTCGGTATGGGTTTTTCTCGACCATGTTTTCATCAGACTGGTCTTCTTATTGACAGCACTGGAGCACAGAAAAAGGAGACAAGCTGCTCGCAGTTGGAACCACGACAGACGTGAAACCACTCGATCAGATTATCAGCTGGAAGAAGCCTCACTTCATCACCTACTTGTACATTCGTTGAATCCCCTGTCACACTGCAGTGCTGGAAAGTGGTTTGACCACTGAGAAAACAGGGTGTGCCAAGCAAGCTTGGCCCATTCACCCCAAAACAGGTTTGACATGGCCATCCGGCCAGGCTCTGGAAGCGCTTTCCTTAAGAGAATATAGAATGCTACCACGCTACCACAACTGGCGCCTCCAGCATATGTTTTTCTCTTCTCAAGTTGTTTTTTTTTCTTATTCGTTTCATATCTACTTCGTTGCCTCAGTCGGTTGAGCGTTCATCCGCAGCCAGTATCCAAGTCGCATTTGTTCTGTTACCGCGACTGCTAACACTTATCATCTGCTTCACAGAGATAGAAACCCTCGTGTGCACCCTTTGTCCACATCGGGGTTGGCAACACCCTTATCAAGGGCTACCCGTAGGTTGCTTGGGGAAAAGTTATAGGCGCTTTCTGAAAGACATTGGCAAGCGTCAATCGGCGAGGGCTTCCTCTCTGCCGTCCTTCATGCCTACAGAGAGGTTGAAATTAGCATTTGGCTTCGCTGAAGACGATGTACAGTGAACTGAAAAGTATCCCAAGGCTTGTTCAGGCCATGAAGTAGTCTTAACTGACCTTGATATGGTAGCCATATGCCCTTCAAGTATGTTGTTGTGACTGTGGCACGAGCGAGATCCAAAAACAGACGGAGAGGGGCATACCTGCTAATGACTGAAAGGCAGCACGTAAGTTAGAGTCGTTGACAGGGCCGTATCAGGTCAAAGAGTGTGCGCAGTCCATTTGCTAAGGGAAACGCCTTGTGTTCTCCAGGATGTTCTCTGTCAATTGGGGCCCGTGCCTACCACATCCGCGGCAGGAGACCGCATGAATTAGGCAAGGAAATGCATTGTTAAATTATCACGGGTTGGAGCAGTAATGAAGGGTCCATTCCGCAGGAGGTGAGGTCTGCAAGGGATCCCAAGGTGACAATCTTGAGAAGTAACACGCAAAAACTCCCACCTTCGTCTGCTTTCGTTGCTACGCAGCCGTGGCATACATCACACAGTCTACTCCTTATTCGGGGAAATCTTTCCGGGGATCTCTGGAACTTTGTGGGCTGCAAAACGGGAAGAGAAAACGTGTGGCGGCACGGCCTCCCAGAGGGGGCAGGCCTTCCTTACAACGTATTACGTGTCGTGGAAGCGAGCCTGTGGAGATCTTTCTGTCAATTCCCGTTGCTTCGGTGCTGTGAAGGTCTTCGCCCTCCCGTCCTCAGGACTTAATACCTTCACTTGGAAACGAGTTTCTGTCGCAATGAATTCCCTATAGAGCTTGAGAGAAATCCCGCTGTACCGGTGAACATTCATCCTCGTATACATGGACACGGTGTTGGAAAAGGGACTCCGAAGGTTTGTTTCTTTACTTGAAAGTTCACGGGGGCAGTGCGTAGGAGAGTCACCGTCTTCATCTTCACGATGGCAGTCATTCTTACACACGACTAAAGGCCCGACGTGTGGGTATCATCAGTGTTTCACTCCTGTGTCACCTCACGCTGCGTATCTCCGCGTCTTACTTTGAGTAATAACAGCCAGCAGGTAGCTGCCTGAATAACCATGTATGTGTCACAGATAGACAACGCACAATTAGAGTTTTAAGGTAAGGCAGCTTAATCTTCCATGTTGTTATGTTAATCAAATAAGAGTCATATAATATCCAATGAGGAATGCCTGATGTATTGGTATGGATACGATGCAAACGAATCTTGAAAAGCTGTTGCCGCCACGTTATTCCAGTAACAATAGCAGCTGATAGCTACGGCGTTCGTGCTCCCGTATACACCAAAACAACGTTTGCATTTGAACCAGAACGGGAACAAACGCCCTTTGTTATGTCCACCAGGTGTTCCCGGGTGTAGGCCACAGGACTTGTACCGTTTCTAGACAACACCACCGGCTTGAAATGAGACATTTGCTATTTTTGATATGTCGGAGACAAGGCTCTCGAGTCGCTCATTATTTGAAAAAGAATAGAATATGCGCTAAAAGCACTGGCGATATGGCTCTACCACCCGTGCGCCCGTCGTGTCGCGAAGCTGTTGTTCCTAACAGGTAGGAATGTCGTCGTCAGCGGCTGGTGCATCAAACCGAAGATGCCATTTACCGAAGGCCTGCGACGAACGCTGGGTTCAATCGCACTGGTTTTGCCTGCCCATCACACGGTGATTACCCTGCAACTGGACCTGTATTGTGACTGGGTCTCTATCGTCAGCCTCTCTTAACATGCCGTGATGGAGGCGCTCGTTCTGCAATCTGGCTAACACCTTATTGGGCCGCATGGGGAACTACGGCCATCCCGTAGCACAACCGACAGCGGTTTTTTTGACCCTGTGAAAATCTCGTGGTTCTACAATCACATTGTAACCGGACCTGTCATACGTATGTCTTCTTGCTCTTTCCATGTCACATCACGCGACCAACTGTGACGGGCATGCCGCATATACAATCCTTGCGCGGGAGATTGTGTCCACTATGCTAAAACGTAGTCTCCTGTTCCTTCAAATTTATGTAAGACACGGCATGACCCGTACGGTCTGGCAGTACTTCAGCATCTCCCTTTCCATTCAGTATCTTAAACGAAGCCAAGGCTCCTTTGCGGTCAAATATCGTTATGTAGTTGTTCCCGTACACCTGCGTCACTGCCCCAGTGCGGATATCTACACCGCAATGCACGCTTCGAAGTGGAACACTTTAACTGGAAAACCAGGGGCCGTGGCGACATCGAGAGGCATCAACCAACTCCGAAGGGCATCAACAGATCTCTGGATGAAAAACTTCTGGTCACTTCCAGTGAGTACGAACACATGCCACATCTTTCGCCTACCAGCGCTTGTTTCACTTCCTGGTACCGTACAAGGTATTTGTTGTACCATAGGACGTTCGAGATTATATACTGTCTAACCGAGAGATATGCACTGCTCGAAGGCTCCCACACCAGAACCTTCAGAACTCCAGTTGGCGCCCATTCAGTTTCTAAAAAACATGAGACAGGAATGGATATGGGGCTCCGGTAATAGAACTTATTACAGATGTAGTACCACTACTGGTGATGTGACTATCAGCGCAAAACCCCCTTGGTACCACCAGCCCGGCAATCTATCGCCGCTTGGATATCTCTGTACGGTAGCAAACTTGCACGTGGCATTGACACTGTAGGAAACGTTTCTTTTGTTTAAACGTTCGTCCGGCGAAAAAAGAGAGCACCCGGTATCGATGCATTTCTACAGCTTCAGAGCGCAATAAATTTGCTTATAGAAAAGACTTCAGTGAACCAGGTGGGGCTGCCATCACAGCTTCGTCGCCTCATTCGGCACCACGTAACCACCATTCGTTTAGATTGCCTTTTTCTTTTTGGCACGCGTTTTCTTCCGATTAGCCTCCGCTCTGGCCTTCAGAGCTTCTTGCCGCCCCCTTCCTCCGTACAAGTCGTACAGAAATAATCCCCAATAAAAGCCAGCTTGAGACTGCACCCCCAAATGGACCCCGAACATGAAGTGTTGCGCCAGACTACCCGCGGCCAAACGCATGCCAATTTGTCTTACAGCAAAACCCATACAGAAAAGCAAAAGTGAGGCCTTTGCATAGATCTCGCCACGGTTGGACACTCCTACTTTCTTAGCAAACGAAGGCGCCGCCACTTTTTTCTGGCTTGCTGCAGGGGCAGCACCAGCATTGTTATCTTCCTCGACATCAGGCAGGGGCACCGGTCCACTTGTGAAAGTCTGTTTCGGTGCCGCTCCATCAGGCGTACCCACACACACCCACAACGCCTGTTCGATGGCAGCTATCATCACGATGCAGAAAATAATCTGTGGCGCTTGTCTTCGCATCATGCTACACAATCAGAAAAGTCTCGGAGAAGGATGCTGGGAGCGGTAGAAAATCAGGCGCGAACTTTAAACAGCTCCTAAGATCGAAGCACGCGTCTGGTGACAGGGTCACACATTACTGCCACCCAGCAAGGTGGATTAACCTGCAGACAGGATATCAATATCCGCCGAACTCAATAAGAAACGCGACGGGATTTTTGTACGAGCTCTCGCCGAAATACGTATCTTCCTAACCCATCATCTTGCGCGAAATCATGGCGAGTCGCCTGTTCGATCCGGTGACATCACCCTGCAATGGCCACTGGCAAAAAAAACGGAAACAGGGCACACGGTATTTGCAGGTTCGTTGTTCGTTTATTGAGAGATCCAAGCCGCACTCTACCCCAATGGGTTCACTGTCACGTGGCGCCGTCACCTCTAACAGTTGATGCCCTTCTCCTGCGTGGCAAACTGCCAGAATGTCGAATGCAGGACAACCGCTCGGCAAGACAAATGGGGACGAAGAGGAAAACAGCACTGCAATAGTTGCCACGACTGCAATACAAAAACCAGGTGCTAGGAGAACCGGTGCACGTGTAATGCCTCGAATAAATTTGCCCTCGCAAAAAACACAAATCGACAACGCACTTGAAGTACGAGAGCTGTCACTTTGCCCAAGACTGTAGACTGGACTTTATATAACGGATAGACGTTAGCGCTTTGGAATCGAGACAACATTACGATTCGGACGGTGGAGTCGATGGCATCTAGAAGAGTTCGAGGAAAGCAAGTTTCGTCTATGCTCCTCTACATAGCGTATTAGTAGAACACGCGTCTCTAAAGCGGATTGCTGGCGAGGAGGGCATATGCTCGAGGGCTAGTCTTACGTCCTCACCTCAGTTCTCCACGGCACGCGGAGACAGCGGAGGCTGCCCATCAGCTTCTCCTACCACTAATGGTGTGGTTCGTCTCTAGCGGGTGGTGCTTCGCAACAGACCATGTCAAGCAGGGAAAGTAACAGTCAACTGCCACCCCCCTTCAGTATCGACAACCGGTTATGAAAAGGCCACGAGCCTGCCGCTGGTAGTCTCTCTCAGTTTATTCAGGCGTTGATTCATTGGTATTTCTACAATGGGGCGTGGCCTGATGACCCGAAAAAAAGTGAATTCAACGCTGGCGGTCGTGCGCCACTGCAGGAGACGGGAACAGCCTGAGGGCGCCTTTACCAGGAGTTGCACACTCTGATTGCTGCATAGCTGGTTTTCTCCAGTCAAGGAAACTGTACTAGGTATCTATTGACTGACTGGATTTTAAATAAGAGATACTGGGGCTGTCGGATGCGACTCTTGACACTGTACATAATTTTTTTATCGCTAGCGCCGGGACTGTATACTGTGTACCTACGGTAGTACTATCATGGCTCTTCTTCAAAATAAACTTCATGGAAAACCTACATTTCGCATGTTTGGTTGACATTTCACCGCCCGCCTGTAACTGTTTTTAAACAGTGATTAACATTTCCTTTCCTTTACGCACTCAGGGCATGCAATACCAACCAGATAAAAAGTGAAGCTAGACTCCCTGGTACGCATTATAAACTGGGATTCCTCAGTTTGTACAAACTACCTTTTTCTGTGAAGGGGGGACTAGACTGTGAAGGCCTTTGTTTACCGGATCCAAGTTCTATTGTGTTCGCAGAGCACAGATAAGATGATAGCAATTTGGGGAAATAGAACTTATTGAACACCATGAATTAATGCAACAAAGACAAGGGTTTTCTGGGATCATTCTTGGCATAACGTTAAATCCAAGAATATGCATAGGTTAGAACATTAACAGAATACTAGGCAAGAGTACAACAAATCAGATACTTACGAAAGGTGAAAAACCTATGGATACATGGAAAACCACGGTTCATCCCCGATTTATTTAACTCAGAGGAGCATACCGTTATATTTGATGATCTTACGTGTTCACGTTTGTATAACTCAAATCGAATAAACACAGCGACATATTTACTGTTATATTTGGTATTCTGTACCAACCGATCTAAAATTGTGATGTCTACGTTACGTGACGAGCCGAGAAGTAGCAACAGGATGGGAATTTATGATGTCGTATGCTACAACTCCCTCGACGACGCCGCTGTGCGGGAGCACGGAACATGGACGACAACTAAGACTTATCCCCAGGACGTCTACCTCTTGTCGCACAGCCTGTTCCCACACGCGACGCCCGCCGACATAATCCGCCCACCCGAAGGCAAGCTCTCGACACAGTGTGAGGGAACCTTAAGTGACAGTAGGACAATTGGGCATGCCACCAGCCCTTGTCCTTTCGATATGGCCAGGTGCACGACCGCGATTCCGTTTTGACAACTAAAATGCGTGATACCCCTTTCTATTTTTTCTCAAGCTCTATCGGTGTCAATGGTGTGTCTACGTGCACAGACCAGACCGCCAGCACATTAGCAGGCGGCGTTTCACTGAGCGAGTGTTTAAATAGCATCCAGGTGCTGCTGTTTGTGGCGCATCGTATAAAGCAGTGCATTCCTTTCGTTCAGCTGATCACAGGCAGTCCTCAGGTCACATATCCGCGAACACCCACTGTCGTCGCAAAGCCGGGTGACCCCACAGTCCGCACACACTCACAGAACACCACACACCGGTGAATCACAATCCAAACGTTTCTTTGCCGAGGTGAGATCATTCCCTGCGCTGCTCAAATTGGAACATATGACTGGAAGCCTTGGCTGAAGCATTGCCCCGTCAGGGAGACATGCGGCCCTGCATGTCAACCAACAGACGGTACATACCTCTCATGCAGTTGCGTTGCTACGCCGCATCCGCTGAACTGCACACGAAGGCACGACACGAAAGTCTTTTGCTTGCTGCTCATCTAGGAAGTGAAGCGAGCTGCAATGTCGTACGCTTGGAACCAACATCTTATATGGCGGCGGCGCCGTCCCTGCTCGACATACGCTTGCAAATGGTTTGCGCATCAGTCCGCTGCTGCCAACTACTCGCCCACTTCCGTGAGCGAGGCGGCGGTATTGGAAACAAATGTTGCTCATTCCACCAATATTTTAAAAGGTACAGCCGTTCTTTTTACTGCGAGATATGCGGACACGTATCGCTCCCTATCAGAAGACTGACGGACCCATGCCAGTGTGACGGGATAGAGTCGTTCGTTGCCTTCATCGTTTACACAATTACCCTCTTAAAAGTCCTCTTTCTTTTGAGTCGCCGCGGTCGGTGCATCTAGTCACCCAACAAGAGGCTGACTCTTTAAAACACTGAACAATCAATTTGCGTGTACCCTTTCCCAGGCCCTATCACAGCGGTCTCATGCAGCCTTAAAAATGGCAACGCATAACGCATTTAGCAAGCTGTCGAGCCAATGACGATCTGATTCCACGCAACTCTATTTGACCGTGCACGGGTGATTAGGTCTCCATACAACCGCTTGCCTTGCTGACTACAAGGCTCGTACAATTGTGTCCCCCACCGACGATTAAGCTAGACCATACTCTCGCCAGCATCCGGGGCAACACGGATGCACATCACTATCATAGTATCATTCCATCGGTAAACCCACATATACGACTATAAGACCTTTTAACCGCGCAGTGGATGGACGCAATTGCCTACCTATGGCGACATGCAGTAAATGGGTTGCACCAGCGCACCAAACACCAAACATACACCCACTAGGGTGGCAGGATACCTGCGACCGAGGAGGACGCAATGACTAACACCAGTCTTCACACGCCGTTCACCATTTGGGCAACAGCAGCATCTTTAGCGTATCGTCACTGTGCCCACACATAACTAGCGCGTCCCCAGGCAAAAATGCACTGCAGTCAGACGAACTGAAACGTGAAACTGGTCTTCGAATTTCTTTAGACTTCCGCCCATACCGTCAGTAAGAAAACCTGCCGCTCTTCGCCACCGTATCATGTGCGTCAGGTCACAGATAACCTCGCATGATTTCTACACATCTACACCCAAATTGCTGTCAAAATAGCTCATCCACGTCTGCAAACCAGTCAAATTACAACGTCACCACTTGGTGTACATCTGGTATGGCAACATTGCAAAACGCGAGTCTGACATCTGATCTGCGTCTCGCTCACTATCGCTAGTCAGTAGCTTCCCTTGGACACTACGTGCATGTCCAGTTTCTCAAGCATTCATTTGCGCATCCTTCCACGCCAGCAGAAGACCCGACTTTCTGCCCTTTATTTGCGCCACCTGTTTCTCCGGTTGCACTCTCCGGCCCGACTGGCCTCAGCGAGGCACCAACCGCTCTACTTCTGACAAGCGCTTTTTCAGGCTTTCATTCTCTTCCCGTATGGCAGCCATCTCTTCCGCCAATTTGCTGATTGCCTGCTGCATCTGGGCAAGTTTCGCCCCCTTGTCAGCTGACTGAGTTTCACCGGTCAGTTTCACAATCTCGTCTAGTGCTTCCACCTGCAGCAGACATGTCATAACACACCAACACAATAGAATGCCCGATCAAAAAAAAAAATCTCCTGAGTACAAATGAAAATGCGGGAGTTGCATGTGCTGTCAATCACCCGGAGCTCGCACAGCAGCTTCGTCTCCTCCCGAACCCCAAACAAATGAGAAACATCGCCACTGGTACAGAGTTGTTTACGCTTCTCACCACCCACAGCGCAAGCATCACCTAGCCCGTCACAATCGGGGCCCCTAGACTCCTCAAATGGCTGAAAAAGACTGTTCTTCGCGACTCGCTATCCATGGATGTATTGATTACCTGGTGTCGGAGTGCACTGAAGCTAACAAACGTCACCAACGGCGACAACCGGAAAACATCGCAGGTTGCCACCGCGCTGTTTGTACCCTCTTCGCGAGCACCAAATGAATACACGGCCCTCGTGCTCTGGATTACGGTCAGGTTGGACAACTCCACGTTTGCCGAACTCAACACAGATTGGACAGTAATTGAAAACCAGCAGTTCGCCTGCATATCGTAGGCGTACATATCTGAGAAAAAAGACAACAATGCTACAGCGCAGAAATAAAGAGCAAAGTCGTCTGACCTCATTACTATTCATGAAATTCAGGGCTCGAGCCACCAAACGCTCAGGTAACAGGACAGTGTCTCCGAGCGAACAGCTTCCACATCTGCCTGCCCGCGCCGAAACCAGCACGAACGCCGGCAGATTCCCCTTTTGTGGGAACTCAGGTGCCTCCGGCGCAGTGCAAGGCAATCTAGCAGCACACGTTGTAGGACATCGGCCTTACCACCAAGCACAGAGTCCCTAAACCAGCCGTGATTCACGCCACCACAAATCAGCATCCAGTGGTTATCGAAGATGCATGAACCGTGCCTGAAAAGGTACGAAAGATCCACAACCACACAACCGGCAAGGAATCGCGCAACAAGTCGCTCTACAGCTATGGTGTACTTTACACGAGCCATCAGCAATAGCTTCACGAAGTTCACTATACGGATTGTGACGTGGAGGAAGAAGCAAATGCATAGTTCCCTCCTCGGGTTGGTCTCGTGTGCACTGAATAAAAACCGTCTTCTGTGGAAGACTTCCTCCAATACCATATTTGGCACCTTGGCTACTTGGAGGATGCTGCGAACTCAACAAACAATCTTTATCCACCGACTGCGTTACGTGCTCTGTCAACGAAAGATACTTGCGCTGACACGCAGCGACTGGCGCCTTCAATTGGACACGGATTATCTCCTAAGCATTAAGTCTCCAAAGTCCGGCTTTTTGAGGGGGGACACTTAAAAGTGCCATACACTTACTTGAATCGCGGTGGTGGAGCATTGCCAGCATAGTCAACAATCTGGTTCCACCGACAGGTAGATAGAGTGAATATCCAAAGATCATTTGTTGCCGATCCAGTGCCTGCGTGTTAGGCACACAACATGCATAAACACAGTGACGGCCACAACACGAGTAAACCCCGGGATACTCTGGGCCAAAGTGAAGTCCAAAAGGAAGGTGTGTGAATGGACAGAGGGTCATCACTCAAAGGCGCATTTCCGGCCTAGGCCATTTGTGCGTCAGCAGAGCCACCTGACGGCAGAAACTTCCTCACAACAGATATCAACGCCGCTACTCTCGGTCACTAGCACCTGTAGGTTGTAACTCTGGGAGCTGCCGTTCGCTTCTCATTTGTCTCTTACCAGATATATCACCGCCAAAGAAGTAGAAGCATGGAACCTTGTGTCGACTGTGTACCCACATGCATGCCGTATGACCTGTCCTAGCCGGCATTGCAATCGTCTCCGGGGATGGTGTCCCAGGAGCAGCTCCTTTCGGACACCGATACTGCACCTGGGTCCAATCTGTACCATCAAACTGCCACATGTCGTCCATCACTCTTTCACCATCAGAGCCTGCCAGTGCGGGACGTCGGTAAGGGACAGGCGCACAAGCATCGGAGACAACATATAGGCCCTCTGAAACGCATGTCTCTCTTTATATGCCTTCGACTCATCAAATCGATATACGACACATACACGCGTGGCATTCACCTTCTCTTAAAAGGATAAAGAATCGACGCAGCTGCGTTCTGCGAGTTCCAGTCGAGAATCTTCTACGCTGCGGAAATCTTGTTTACCGCGTTTCGATGAGAATGCTGTGGAGGGAAGTCCACGACTTGCCTTTTCCACTTCCCAGGACATACCTCCATGGATATAGACTCGTCCGTCGTTGACCAAGGCCACATGACCATGTCGTGCAGGCGGTTTGTGCTCGGTTCGGACTGCTGTCCACGCCCGCATCGGTGGGTCATACTTGTATGTCGTGGACAACTGCTCACACTCATCACAACCTCCGAAGAGAATTAGCTGTTCTCGGCCTGAAGAACAACACAAACGTGCACGACAGAATCACGCGGATTCTGCTCAAACAACAGCTTGAGTAACGCGAGATGTGAGGAGCGCCGCCGCTCCAGCGGGTCAATGCTGTTCCTCCAAAACTGTTCCAGCATATTGCACACATGCGTGGCATCAACGAAGAACAGCGGCCTATGTGAAGCCGCCTTTGTCGACCACAACCTTTGGATGGCCCGCCCGAGAAGTCCGACACCCGTTGCATCACCCATGCACCTCCAACTGCCACGCACAAAGAATCCCACATGGGTTTTAAACACTTTCGGATGCCACAGGTTGACACCTGATCTCCGTGAATTCGAGCAAGAGGCCAAAATACTTGAAGAACGGAGAAGCCGAGTACCAAAATTGACCTACTTGTTCCAGGCGCCACCCAGGGAACTATCGTGCAGTACGACCGAGCAGATGGGAAGTCGCCTTGGGCCTATTGAAAATAACATACCAGATGTACGCTTGATATTTAACCTCCCCAATACCTGGATCCAGCATGATCAACAAATATTAGGCAAGGCACAAAAACCCATGGCTACCTCACAGCAAAACGATAGCACTTGGGAATCACCACGCCTCGACGTCACCAGTAAGCCTTCGGCAACAGCTAGTATATGGCCAGGCCACCGACACGCCAATCCCTTTCGCGTAAGTTTCGAAAAAGGTGTCTAACAAAAAGGCTAGGGCTACACACTATGCCGCGAATGCACTACGGACCCGAGCTTATCTCAGCTGAAGCATTCGCTCGATCCGAACACCATCCCACGGATTCGCAACTGTCGGGAATACCCGTTTTGTTCTGCTATTGACCCTTTCCCGGAGATAAAGGGCTCTTTCGTTTGTCTTCGCCATTTACGAGGAAACCACGACGACGTTAATCTAAAGAAAAAAAGCTCCTGCGATGTTATCCCACCTCGCTTGCAAGCACGAGAACAGACTGGCGACGGCCAGAAACACAAATAACTCACCTTAATGGGTTCGAAAACATTCAGTCCCGGTACATATCGCAGGAAATCGTTGGTGACGGTGCTTTCGTGGTCCACTCCACCAAAAATGAGAATGTCCCCTCCACAAGGGACGCATACATGTCCCACTCGAGGAAGAAAGCATCTGGCGTCATGAATTATTTGCGTTAGTTGAAAGGAAGGCGGAGAGAAGAAACCTGTGCTCGTGGAATTGGCGGCAGATACTGCCAGACTGTCCGCTGAAGGGACAACCGCCCGCATTTGAAGACCACGAGAATATTCCCGCTTAAATTTGGTGTTGATCGTACTGATGACCTTACTCGTACGCCGCTGGAGCTCTTTCCCAACCCGGCTGAGTTTTCGTCCACCAGCTGCTGTGCCTCCACGAGGGCCGACCCCCTCAGTTGCCTCATCGCTGGATGCGTCACTTTCCGCGTTTCTGGCCACTCTCGCATTTTCATCCGGGTTCTGCGGGCTTTCTGCGCTCGATGGCTTAACAGTTCCGTCGTCCGACGGAGATATGGTCTTTGTTACCATGGTTCGAGTCGGATTAGGATCTCCTGATGTCGCTGGCGACGTTCGGGCTCCAGCTACACGCCCCTTCTTTCCACGGGTGGTTTGCCCCGTTACACTGTCGACCTCGACCGCTGCGCTGAGTGCAGTGTTCATACTTCCACTGCAGCTATAAATGTATCCCCTGTCAGCACAGGGGGAACGGCGAGGAAACGGGCGTCACGGATGGAGGCACGAATCGGAGTACGTGCCACTCGTAATCAAAAACTCAGGGTAGTTTGAGCAGCAGCCGCGACTACCAAAGCAGCCCAGGAAAGGATGTGTATCTTAAGGAAGAAAACGCTCACCTCCGATCAGACTCTCTTCCAACGGAAGAGGTTTTTCTAGTGCTGATTCAGCGCCGCCCCCGCTTTTGTTAAACCGGAAGTTCAAAAAAGAGCAGCTTTCCACTATCAGAGAAAACAATGTTGCAAGCGTTTCTATGTACGCTGGGCCAGTACACAAACCACATCGCGAGAGGATGGTGGATAGCAGAGGAACAAAGCACGCAGTCACATGGACTTGCAACAGAACTACGACCGTGTGCTTCCGACGGTTTGGTGGACAGAAGTGTCGTCGGAATTGTTCTAATTAGCCGCGAGTCGTTCCTTCGCCAGCGGGAACCGTCAACGACTAAGACGCATTCAGACACGCAATGGAGAGAAGGCGAGGGCCAAAGCAGCCTCGAGGAAATAGAAGAGCATGCCGGAAATCTACGTAAGTCATGTCTCTGGTACGGTGCGAACGCGCAAATGACTCGAGGCGAACGTATCCAAAGGGTGCATTTCAAACGCCAGAAGGCGGCATCACAGACGGTGTGAGGCCAGATGAGAGTTCCCGTTACCTCACGATAAACTTTCCATTTGGCAAACCAACCGGCAGGTCAACTATCAGTATGTTGCTGCTGCGAATTTCTTCAGGAACTCCAGAAACGGTCGCTCCATGCAGAGAACCGGCTCCCTATGCGATGAACAAACTATTTGATAAAACTGCACTGAATCCAAGAAACAAGCCACGGTGACAAGGACGCGGACTGAACAGATCTTGGACGGTACCACGGCGGCGCCGTGAGTCCGTTGAGTGTCCAGCACACATGCACCCCAACAGTGTAAGCGATACGCCGGAAAAAACGAAGATTGAGCCTCTGCTCTTCTGGGAACAGCGGTGGCACTCGCGATGGCGTACGGCGGGAGAAGACACTGGTTTGCAAAACGCTGGGGACGCGTAGGATGGGCAGATTTACGACGAGCAGCGGAGGCTCGTTGCCTCGTCCACCCCATAAATCACAAATCGAACGCGGCAGAGGAGGAAAAACCTCCACAGGCACAAACAAAAATGGACTGCAAGCAGCAAGGGTGATAAGCAAACCAAACTGAAGTATACGCGCCTGGGAAAGTCGCCGGAAGAAACAAGCTAGATACGAATAGAGACAGGAACTGGGACGGCCCTGCTGCGCCGCGATTCGGGAGCTGCTGGACAAACAGCTATACAAAAAGCGTTAAGAAGAGAGCACACCGCAAGCGTATGAATTTGATAAAAGAACATCATCCCAGATGCAGCATAACTCACACGAAAACGCGTTGTTTCTGCGACAGAAAGCATCTGAACTCATGGAACGGTTGGGATCCGTTTCGGAAGAATTTTTCCTACTGTCCATTTTAAACTATCGGAACAACCGAATGCGTCGTTTTACTTTCATGGAAATAAAGGGGCGTCACGTAGTGCATGTTCGCCTCCATATCGGTTGGCAGAGGCTAGAATACGAAAGAAAATATGGCCGCAACGTCAAACACACACGATAGCGCCTAATACATCGCCCGCCCAGCCAGGCCACTCGTAAAGGCGCAACGGGCTGCAGCTGGCCACAAGCACTGATTAAAATCCGCTCACGAACTGTCAATCAAGGGGTTGTTGCACGTGGTTATGCTGTGCGCGCTGTGTTCAAGTCCTCGTTTACATGCCGAATATCAGTGTTGTACCGCGAGTGAGCGAACAAAGAAAGGAGTATTTTCTGGGAGTGTTTTGTATGAAAGGCCCCTCGGGCTCACTAACCCTGCCTGCCAAAGCACAAAGTTGTCAGTCTTCTTTTGTTTTTATTTGGTGACGGGCTGCCCGCCGCGCATGTACAAACTCGCGGTATCGGCGCTACATCGTCTAGAGGCACATCTGACTAGAACAGAGGCTGCGGTCCCCTGAGCCTGTGCGCGCCCGCTTGTTCGTTCGTGGCAGATGGTTTGACTCATGAGCAGCCACTTAAAAAGTTGAGAGACTCGCGAATCAGAGGAAGCCAGAGATAACAGTTAGCCGAAGGGTAGTGCAGACGCTAAGTGTATGATAAGGAATGAAAATTCCTGGAGAAGTTGCCAGTAAGGCCTGGGCTGGCCGGAGAGACTGGTGACACAGCTCCGTTGTCTTTCCACATTGCACAGGGTGTATACCCGCGGAGCGCGCCCGTACGTGCCTACCCGCCGCCTACACGAGTAGCCCCAGGAGGGTGAGAATTTGAGCGTGCTATATACACCACGCCAAGAGCGACATCGATACGCAGGGATCCTGGCATGTGAGGCCCTCTAGCATCCAACTTCGGTTACACCAAGAATGTACCACTAACGAAGCCCAGAGAACGCGTTTCACGTTTAGTGCCGAGGCATGTGCTTGGGATCACCGACAACTCGAATCTGACGTTTTCTTCAAGCCTGTCCCGCCACGTTACTCTCCCGATCCGGCCTGGGATCCGTTGCACGACCGGTTGCCCGGGGTCAATACCGATGGAAGCCGAAAATCGCCGGCGCGGAGCCATCGTTTGTACTCAACACGAGTGACTTGAACGGTTCCTGTGAAGGTGGCGTACAAATAACGGAATCGACTCCTCTTTCAAGCAGCTGTGTTCTTTTTTGGTTCGCGCTCGATACTGGTTCTTTGCAGCGCCGAAGCAGGCGCCTGACCGCGTATCGCTTGTGCCTGGCGACTGGTGAACGGGCTCTAGAAAATTCTTCTTGCCTGTCCGGGCTATTTTGGGAGGCACCAGTCATTCGTATCTTCAAATGACACGAAGGCGTTCAGCTCCCTCTATTGTTCCTTTGCGCTTTGCTATCGTAGTGGCCTTTTGAGCAGCTCACTCCTTTGCAGGCACAACAACTTGCCTGAACAAAAAGCCGCTGGCATTGACGACCTTGAACGCCCCCCAATTGGCATTCGACATCACTTTGCTTTCATCCCGTTCACCGACTCTCTGTGTGTCGCTGACATGGCCCTCTTTAGCCTTCCTTGTTCCACAGGCATTGCACTGCCGGCAATCCGCCATTGTTGTTGCCCCAAAGCGAGGTAGCTCGGCGGACTGAGCGTCTCTGGCGTACAGGCAAGGAATGCCTTCAGAAAAGCATATTGTTCTACGAGGCAAAAATCGTATCGCGCTTTCATCCTCAAGAAAAAACGCTCTCCTTCGTACCTCTACAGGAGTGCTGAAGCGTGATTGGGCGCCCTGTGCGTCCGGTCGTTTCCTGGAGCTAAGGGGGTCTGTGTACCGTTTCAGACTAGCGCGAACTGCTGAAACCAAGGCAGCTTCGGATCGCGCCGTTTCCAAGTGAGGACTGCATCGGCACAACAACTCACGACGGGTGATGCATGATCTTGCAGAGGGTCAGACACTGCTGAGTTGTAGCAGGAACGCAACTCGTGTCAGGGGCCTCGGGTACGTTCACGAACAACGTAACTGCTAGTAACTGGATGTGGACTTGATGGACGACGCTGACAGTCAAGGTTGCAGCATTGCCGCGGCATAATCTCTTCTTGCGTCGAGATTGTTTCCCAGCAAAGATGGGCAGCGGTACACAACAGCGCACTACCGAGACGTGGGATTCGTACCTCATTACTGAGTTTCTCATGCCTCTGCGAAGACGTTTCTGTGTTCGGAGCATGCGAGCCAACAGTTGCAAAGGATCCACGAACAGTTTGACTCCCAAAAGCCAGCGAAGGCCACGTTGTCTGTTCGGATTCCATGCGGTCCATACAAGACGTTGCTTTTCTGAACTGCTTCGTCTGGGGTCGTCGTGCATGGCAGGGTCGTGGCTGTGTATCGTGGTCCGGTGAGCCGTTGAGGCCAGAATACTATATTTACATAAGTGAGGCAGTGACTGACTGTTTCCCTCCACCGTGAATCCCAAGGACACCAACAGCTGGCCCTGGCAACCATATGCTGGAGTGGCCAGAAAAGAGTATTGCTTCAGTTTACATGCCTTGTTTCCGTTGCGGCACCCGCTCCGGCAACAGCTGGGGAGCCAACCCGGAGATTGTGCACCGTCTGCTTTTGTCGGTATCGAGCTCTCGAATGCTGTTCCATTGGTGGTATCTGGTCAGGATCGCTCAGGCTCTAGGTCATGACAACGCCAGGTGGAGGTTAACCATATCATGCTGCAACTGCCTTTGACTGGGGTTGAATTCCTAGAGGTGTCGGGAGCGAGACGTCTACAGTTTCGCATAAAACGTTGGCAAAAACCTATCTCAATGCAGGAACCGTTTACTGGATCCTGTTTTTGTTCCTTTCACAGGTATGTTACTACGTTAACAAGGACACCGTTCAGAAGAACCCTCATCTACAAAGCTGCCCAGTTCACTCGCTGCTTCGCTTTCCATGATACAACGCGAAAATGCAGGACGACAAGGCAAAAATGAGAACGGCGAGCCTCACAAGGTCCTTTGGTATGCTTCCGGATGGGGAACTAGTAAACACCCCTCATGGCAGAGATCGGTTCGCGTGGGGGAACCGAAATAATCTTGATGCCAAACATCCGAGAAACTATTCTAGCCAGACGATGGAGGCGTCGAACTCAGAACGCGCGCACTCAACAGATGGCGGTCGGGATGAGCACGAATCGAAGACTGGTACTCCCGCGAACAAACGCGTCAACTGGGAACACCCCTATCTCGGACCAGACGGTGTCACGTACATGCCCTCGATCAATGACCGTAAGAGAAAGATGCAGCAGCGTTGCCGGTAAACCCTGACATGTGTTTCGATGCACAGCTTAGGTCCACCAAGAAAGAACCAGTAGAGTTGTGTGTTCTCGAAGACGTGTTGAAGCTCTCTTCCGGATGTCCCTCACACACTTTCCTCGCCTGACCCTTGGAGTGGCTGTTGAGCGCCGCTCACTACGTTATTGATTAATAGGTCAATAGCATGGTCCGTTCGCAGTGAGGTCGATTCTACCACCAGGGACACGGCCGGATGCCACTGTAACATGCACTAGCTCAGTGGAACCAAGAATTCCTCATCGCGCAAGTTGAATGGCAGGCCGTAGCATTTATTTGTTCCCGGCAACTCGAAAACTGAAGCTCCCGCAAAAACTACCAAACTGCTCTGCATCTTCAACAGAGTTGTTGCTCAGTGGCCGATAAAAGCTCACACGCAGCCACGTGCGTACTCACTTGTTTTTTAACGGTGCGTCTGTAGCGTCCAACCCTAGAGCCACGATGATCGTCAGCCACAGCGCGGCCCATCCTTCGTACGGTCCAGATCCACTGCTGCTTAAGCCAGAAGACATCGGATTCCTTAAGCAAGCCGTCACGTCTTTGTACGCCGACCAAGTAGGTCACCCGCTTTCATATGCTAAACTGTTTTTTGCCCACGACCTTTGTTGTTGCAATTCGACAGTCGCTACCTTTTACTGCGATCCCTGGACCATTTCCGCCTCTGGCTGTGTCGTTCCGATCCTTGGCATCGTCACAGAGTCCCCGTCACAATCGTATAAACTGCGCAGAGCAGTAGTGTGGCACGATCAACTTAACCTTCCTCATTGTCGATAGTCGTTGTCCGCTACCTAATGTGTACATGTGTGATGTGGAGTTTGTGGAGTCATTCGCAGGGACAGCGAGTCACCCTTTCGAATATTCCGTGGTCTGTTTCACTGCGTGCAATGAATTTGCAGATTAGGCCTTATCAGAGTGAGGTGGTGAGACGCCTAAAGCTGCTGGAACCGAGTACCTTGGTCACGAAGAATGCCTTACACTTCTTCCGCATTCTGACAGACATCTTCATTGTCGAAAAGACGAATCATTCGCGCATGGTTGTGTACCTCAAGGAAAAACCAGCATGGTAGGTTTATCCATTTTCCGCGGCGCTGTTCTATACGATTTCGCGATTATGTCAAGGGTTTCCTCATGGCCTGTTGTTACATGCGTTGAGGTTTCTTCAGTTGGCTCAACAGCACTTGTGCTAAACCGAGAGTTTCCCACAGGTACCTCCAAAGTGATGGATGATATGTAGGCGTCTTCCGACTACTGCAGCCCCTGGGATGCGACATTCCCCTGTACTTAGAGACAGTGCCGCAGCTGCTGTGTCTCTCCTTCCATAGCGTTTTGCGCTGCTAAAATTACGCTTATCTGCCTATTCCGTGTGGATTCGCAGGTTCGAGGGATGGATAGATCCGAAGAGTGAAGAGAACCCCTACCCGCAGCCTGTCTGGAGAGAGCTTGAGCAGTATCTGACCGTTCTCTCCCTCATTGCAACAATTCTGCGTGAGCTAAACGACCCTAAAATTGTGTTTCCTCCGTATTCAAGCCAGGAAAACGCCAACGTGGATGGCAATCACTACGAGAATCTTCCGCCTTCGCCTTTGGCCGCGGTGCCCTTCACGGCCAATCTGTTCCGGAAGCTCCGGAAACTGTTGAGACAGGCGTGGCAACAGGATCAAGCGCAGTGTTCAGTGCTCACATCTGACGGTGGTGCGAAACTGTCCGAAAATCCCCTCGAACAGAAGACGCGACCCCTCCCGTTGGCCATAGGCAGCCGCAGCGCTTATCTTGAGAAAGCCTGCCAGCAAGCTCGCCTCGCCAGGCCTCCACTCTCTGCCGAGTCTGATATTCAAGCTATTTCGCCAACGCGTACGCCCGACGGCACCCCCACCCATTCCCCTGCGGAGGGCTTCTCCAATTCGCCACCGTCTTCCCCCTCGTCCCAGAAGCAGCAGGATGTAGAGTTGGCGCCCCCAGTCACCGCGATATTCTCTTCATCGCCGAACTTCTTCCTCACCTTAGCAGTCGCTGCCGAGGAAACTGTCCGCTTTGTCACTGCAGAGGAGTCCGTATCGTGCTTGCCAGATTCCGGAACTGTTCTCCCGACTGGCAGTAAAAGTGACTCTACACTTCGTGCGGTGGGGAGTAATGAGGCCGGCCCAGCCGCGATCCTACCAGCAGGCGAATCTAAGCCGAGCTCCACCGTCGACGGGGACCCATCTCAGTCCTTGGAAGCTCCTGTCAAGCCCAAGCTAAATATTGTAACCGATCGCCAGGTCAAACAGGAGCAAGCCATTAGTGTCCTCATCCATAGTGTCTTGCTGGAGGCGTACAGTTCCTGGACTCAGCAACGAGAAGACGCGAACCAAAGCAGTAGAAGCTGTTGTCCTCGTCCTGCGGGGGACGAATGCGAAGCAGCCGATGCAGACAGACAGGAACCAGCCGCAACTCACGTTGCAGGGCCGCCGAAAAAGGGAGACGTCGAGCCTGAAACGGGTGCGGCCCCAAAAAGCGTGTGGCATAAGCCAAAACCAGATGGCGCAGCATTGTCAATGGCAGAAAAAGTTGCCCCAGTGGTTTCGACTGTTCCTGCTGGCACGGGGAAACCTGAAACCTGGAGAATCGAAGTTACGCACACGGTAGATGCTACTCAGCAAGACAAGTCACACGAGCACTTTGATGGCCGTCTCCCAAGGCCATTTGAATCTCTCAGAGTCCACCAAGTTGAACGTTGCGGTCAAAGCAACAACCTCGGCGAGCGTGCGTGCTGCGAACAGCTTGAACGGACTCCAACTTCTCAGAGTTCCTCCTGTTCTTTGTCAGTTTCCCCAAGGAGTACCACCTCCATCGCGGGGTTGCGAAGCGTTGCTACACCAGCGCCCAGCTGCCCAGACCTTGTCACCGCAACGGCTGCTGCTCTCCCACTGGCGCGCGCTGTCGCCCTTCGAGTTCGTGCAGCTCTTGCTAAAGGCATCGCACCAGACCACTTTGGGGGGGGTCGCTACGGATGTGCCCTCTCCCTCAAACGGCATGGACCCGTCAGCGTCAGGTGAGGGCCTTATTGATGCATGGAAAACAAACGGATTCCAGCGGCGCCGCTCCTCAGTCTCTGGATGAGGAAGGGGAAACCCTGCACATGAGTTGTGTGCGCGTATGGGCGTGCGTGTCCGTTTCTGCAGATCATTCACTCTTGGCTGCCTCTGCCACCTTGTTCAGCTTTCCGTTAGCCGCTGCTTCCTTCACTACGTTGGCGGGCTGCTTCAGCCCTGCAGTTCGGGTTTCTCACCGGCTTTCGTGCATCCCGATGCACAAGGCGATTCACTGGCGCACCACGCCACAGTGGCGGCCATTGCTGCTGCAGCCCTTGCCTACCTCGAGCTGCTGCTACAAGGAGAAGTCCCACAGGGTATCGAGGGACTAGAGGGCGGAGAGGAGAGCGACCTGGCAGGTTCGAGCCTGCCGGCGTATCTGCGTCTCGTAGAGGATGTGCACGGGAATCAGTCGCCGCTCAATCAAGGACCGGCGTGGGCCAATCCCGATCCGGCTGAATCCCAGAGCCGCTCGGGGAGACCCAAAGGCCTTACCAAAATAAAGACGTAAGTCGCAACGCCATCCAGATTTACCAGCACCGCCATGTAGTGAATATTCAAAACTGCTACCGTAATTTGCGGTTAGAGAGGCAGGACGAGTCTTCGACGGTACAAGTAGGGAAAAACCCGGCAGAATGACGGGTCATGAACCGTTCGCTTACCAACAAGCGAGGGAGTTCCGGCATACCGACCAGGGTACGATTGCGCGACAACTGAACAATCAAAAGCTGCTGCTGGCCTCCTTTTAGAGGTGGGTCGTACCGTGACGAGGACGTATTCGTAGATAGACGTAGCGCATGAACCGCACAGCGATGCCGACCGTTCAAATCCTTTCCAGCACTCCCGCCTCATCAGACTAGAAAGGGACGAAGCTGTCCATCCGGTGTCAGCTTGAGTCAGGTATAGGCTGTCGTCCATGCTTTATATTTGCAATGTTTCCTGTCTGCTGTGTTTTGACGTTGCAGAATGGCTGAGCTCAGGAATCTGATCACCAACGTCCTTGCTTGCAACCAGCAAGCTGTTTTACTTTCTCAACTACGTGGCAAACTGGTTGACATGTACGTGTGAATGATTTTGAGATATGGGTCACATATAACTCTAGAACCCGTCACTGGGTTGCCTTGCAGAATGCTGCCCAGTCCGCGTGACTAATTAGCTGGAGTGACACAAGAATGTTAGTGCTACAATGACCAGTGCCGTACTGTCGTTGGTAGCCCGGCAATGTGAGGGTATCGCCAGCTCTCAGTTATGGTCAAAGTGCAGTTGTGCTCCAGTTCCTGGGAATTCAAACGTTCAGTGATCTCGACAACTAGCGGTTCGAAAAGATGATCTTGAGGACCGATACATGGTTCCCGATCCCTTAGAAAGCCATCCTAGCGAACTTCAGCAGGGAACTGGAACGTTATCGACTTTCCATCGTGATACGCGTTGGCCATCTACGTGAATTCGAAATAGTGCAGTTGACATACGGCTCCAGGGACGGAGAGTGTGCCCAGGATATGATAACCACGTATCTGAGGTAACACTTTGTTACGTGGTGTCGACCGCCTTGCAAGCTCCTTTCTAAAGTCCGGTGCAGAAGGCAGGCTATGTCATTACAGCACGCCGTCTGGACTTCTGTGTTGCCCCGAACCTCGCAGGTATGGGGCCACCCTAACGCCATCAACCTTCCACTACTACAAGCTGTCAGATCTGTTGCTCTGCGAACTTGGTGACATTTGTTCCATCTGGTGGTGAGTCTATACCATCGCTCTGTCGTGCGCAGCCCTATTGGGGCTGACTCGTTCTTTATGGCATCCCACGGCCTGCCTGACCTGCTGGAAGTCTTAGTGGTGGTGTAAAGTTTTTTTCTACCGCAGTGGGGACCGAGAGTGGCTTTTCTGCATACTCGAGCTGGGCTTCAGGTGCTGGTCTGCGCAGGAGCGCAAACAAACCTATAGGCACGCGTCGCGGAGGGTAGACCGTTAGAGGGTTATGTCAAAATAGGGACCAGCTCCTTCTTTTTGGTGGCCATGTGGCGAACCCACATTGCGCGAACATGTGTCATTGGGCAGCGCGACTTATCTGATTCAAGCGGCACTTCTGTCAACATGCGTTCGTCGTTGCACTTGGATGAGCATGTGTTGTCCTGTGTTTTGCTTTGCAGTCATGGCGATCGACAACTCGTTGTTCATGATGCAGTGTATCAACCAGATCCTTCGACGTGTGCCCCCGGGCAGCGCCCGACGAAAATAAGCGCTTTTGCGTTGAGCCGTCCACCCAGTATGCCATCAGGGTTACATCAGAACGCAAATTCATCTCATCGACAGCAGCTCTACCCGGGTAGGGAACGCGGGCACGGAGGCCTGGGGGACCATCGCTTTAAATTGGGTGGTTCCCACCCTGCTTTGCCTTCAGTGATGACACAATCCAGCACGCTGCACGAAGGCAGTGGGATTTCTGAAGTCACTGAAGCACTGCGAAGATTGAGAGAGACGCGTCAGCAAAGCCGCGGCGGAATGGGGAGCCGCGGCGGAATGGGGAGCCGG
Organism: Neospora caninum Liverpool; assembly: GCF_000208865.1. Taxonomy (NCBI): domain Eukaryota; phylum Apicomplexa; class Conoidasida; order Eucoccidiorida; family Sarcocystidae; genus Neospora; species Neospora caninum. The sequence continues at coordinate 1,734,409 of NC_018393.1, forward strand.
GCGAGCCCGGGAGCGCGTCGACATCCGTTTCCTGATTGTTTTTCTGCAGCAGGGCGGCAAGTGTTTAATGGCGGCAACGCCCCTCAACAGGGTGTTCCCGAGTTACCACGGCTTTCCCTCCCACGCGCAAGGCTCCACTATGACAACCGGCTGCGAGAGGACATGCCAACTGTTAGTCTTTCTTCGGATGCTCAAAGATACGAAGAGGCACTAGCAGGGGATATTCTGCATATGCAGCTGCTTCAGCTCCAAAAGCAGCACTTGGGGCCTAACCCAACCGAACACGAGCCAAGCCAGCAGATGTCGCCGTACGACAGGCCTTCCCGGTTCCTTAGTCCCTCTTCTCCCTGTTTATTTCCTCCTTACCTTCAGAAGCGAGGGTCAGAGAGGGGGGGGTCGGCTTCAGCAGATTTTCTTTCGTCATATACATCCACGCGAAATCATGATGGGGCAGGTTCAGAGCGCATCTCGATGCTCGACGAAGATTTTGCGACAGCGCGAGATCTCGGTGGCCACTCCATCACTTCCGAAAAAGATACACCAGCATCGCAGTCCCTGCTATCTGCTTCCTTACTTTTGCTCGATGGGCTCGCTGGCCTGATGCGTGAAGCCTCGAGCGACTTTGAAGAAAGTGGGGGAAAGTTTGACTTCCCTGACATCAGAGCGCAGGCCGAAATGCCCATAGGTTTGCCGCAGTCGCATGCGAAGCGTCCCGAACTTGACTCTTCCATGGGGCCTGGTCAGTCAAGGAGCTACACGGCACTTCCACTTTCCCCAAGCTTGAGACCCATAGTTGCTCCACCGGAAAACATTCAGTGTCGTTGGAATTCCAATCCGACTGACGATTTTGGCTGCAGTGTCGGACGTTCTACCAGCCAACCGGCATTGTGGAGCCGGTACGACTTCGATAGGGATGAGGTCCTTTTGCCTGCAATGGGAGCTGAAGAGGAAGCAAAATATGTGTTCGGAAGCGAGCGACCCTCGGTCACGCTGCCAAGTGCAGTTGGCGCTACGCCAAGTATGCCGTGGTCCGCGCCCCATCCCACTGACGACACCGAAGTGGGTCAGTTCGATTTCAGCGCAACAAAAACCTCTTACTGTCTGCACTTGCCTTCCCGGCGGTCCGGCGGTCAGCAGTCTACGAGTAACGTGCAGCAGCACTTTCCTTAGAACTGTCACTGCGACTCCGGTTCAGTGAAATCCGGACGCAATGGCAGAGCTTCTGGATGGCCAGGCTTGCTTACTAGGGTAGCCTTGAGATCAGTCGCCTACTCACGACTTGCGCGTTGCTGCGGCAGGTCTGACGCATAGAGGTGGCACGCAAGTTTGTGCAAAAGGTACGTACGGACATACTCATCACAGGAGAGTATGTTCGACGTTAGTGGGGTTGGCGGCCCGTGCGTGGGCGAAGACCGTCAAGTTTTGGGCTGTGGGAGCTCTGCCTACTCCATAACGTACGGACGGAGGTGCCCCACAAGCAAATGACTGAAACTGAAAAACGATGAGTTCTGCACTGTATGAAGACGACAAGGAGCGTCCCGCAGGGCAAGTATTTGTGTGTGGGGTCGATGCCTTCCACGGGATCTCAGATGGTGTTTGCTGGAGGGCAGCTCATCGCATGTGTCAATTCTTCTTAATGTTGTGCTGAAAGCTCAGCAATGGCAAGTCTTCTGTGTTCCTAAGGGTGTGGCACATCAATATAAAACGTCATCCAAGTGCAACGTAGAAAAAGTGCCGTCCAGCTCGCTACCTTGATAGACTGGGGTAAACGTTGTTGCTTATTCAAATCGTATTGTCAAGTGGCTGATCGGATGTTTGACGCCACCCAATTGGATACCGCGTGCGAGGATGTCTATTCATCGAGAAACGAACCTTCTTCCTCATTGTTAAGTCAAGCGTGCTCTCGAGTCTCGTTAACGGAGATTGAAATGGTCAGAGGTTGTGCGACGGTTTTGGCACCTTCGCTCATTTGTCTACCTACACTCTCAGGTCAGCTAGCAAGGCTGCAGATACATACAGGAAACTGTTTTTTAGTTTGAGGGGCGCGGGTCCGCTCTGTGGCCGCGTACACCGTTGTGGGCACACAGCGGATTGCCTCGCCTAGTCCACTGTTTCCTCTCCTCATCGACGCAAAAAAATTGGGGACGAACAGAGTCCCAGACCCGCGTCCACTGTTTCCTCTCCTCATCGACGCAAAAAAATTGGGGACGAACAGAGTCCCAGACCCGCAAACTAGCAGTAGCGAACCTGTTGATGGCCGCTGATTGCGTTTTCCAGTAGAACACGCCCGCTTCAATCATTGTGTAAAAGCCATCCATCAATGATGTGTTTCGAATCACCTTTCAACCGAGAAATTCATGCAGCAAAACGTGTACAGATGGCCTGCAACAGCGCACCAACAGAATGGCTGCGGCCTCGCTGTATCGCCAGCATCTGTACTTTACTCCGGTTTATATTGCTCACAACCTAGACGAGTATAGGAATGCTATCTGTTTTAAGGTGTGTCTGTTCACCATTCCAGTTCCAACTACGGACTGTCAAGCCACCAATGTTTTTATTTGTGCCCAGAAGATGCGTCGGTTGGATGTGTTCGGGCGTCCCCTAGTCCGAGGACGGCAGTTTCTGTTCCACCGAAGTGGCCGCTAATCAACCCGAGGGTTCGGCGCAGAGATAGTGGGGTTCCTGCGCATCAAGAATCCTGCTGCACGCACCGTTCTACATTCGGCCGGCAGAAAAGCCGTTCGGCTATCAAGACAGTGCAACTGAACGGCCCTCATCTAAAATGTATTGTGCTGCCGTGCATCGGAGCGCGTGCCCTACCCCGAGAACCGTTCAGTCTCTCTAAATGTCAGTCCAACCACGGGGCGGATGCCTGACGGTTGTTTTACCCCTTTCTGATTGTAGGGCAGCCAACGTCATCAGAATTGGTCTGCTAGGAAATGTGGGTCATGCGCAACAAACTCCGGAGAACAAACACTATGGTCTTTCACCCCTGGGCATTTTCCCACTTCACGTCCCTCATCAGCTAAGTGGAAACGAAAAAAAAACCAGGACCCGCAAAAGCTCTTACACGTAAACTCGCCAAAGGCATGTGACACGTTGCACATTTCCTAGGATTCAGGTGCCCCCGAGTTTTGTCGCAACGCCATTTGACCACCAGACCTGGCTGGGATCTCCTGCCCAATATCATTCGATGTGCCCGGCGCGTCCAGCTGTCAAACAAAATGTTTTTCACTTTCAGTACAGCTACTGAATTTACAACAATTAAGAAGTTCGAGGCGGCCACCAGGGGGCGGCCACATACTCGTGAACAGTCAATGGCTGAACCGCTAGATTGAAGCGGTGGCCAGCAGTGCTGCGCCGCCGATCGGTCTAGAACAATGCTTGACCCCGATCTTGCTGGCGAACTTCCCGGCCGGTCAGCTGACGGAGTCTTTCTTGCCTTTGCATAGTGGGGGGTGGTATCGCAGACACATGCTTCACTAGAGAGTTAAATCTAAACAGGCTGGCATACCCTAGAGTCCTAAAGGCACTTTTTAAATAAATACAGGCGTGTTCCGTTTAACCACGACACGTCTCTGTCCTCGATGCGGAGCGCAGTGTCTTCAAGCGTCAGACACGGTCGGGCAAATGATGTTGGAGAACGGCTAGATCCCCTTTTCAGATGAGGAATCTCATGCTACTCACCGCTTGGTTGGCACTTCACGCCACCATCTCGTTTTTCTTGTTGCATCCTTCGATGCTTACTGCTATTATTGGTTTCGTGTGTCTCCATTATGGTGATATGGTTGTGAGCGCGGCCTCCGAAAGAACCGCATTACACCGTCCTCAGCTCAGCTCTAGGCAGGAACACGATCATACTGGATTGACAGGTATGACCGCGTGAGTGAACGAGTCGAGTCGTTCCTTAAGGCTAGGATCAGGACGGATCCAGCAAAAAGGAGGCCGGGACAATGTTTCAATGGTGGAGCAAAGGACACTTGTGCGGACAATCTTGCCCAGACAGACACTACAGTTATGGTGACCGTGTGGAGCCGTCTCTCTGCCGGATGTGCTGGTCTTGGGTTAGATTCACCTGGTATGTTAGGCAGAAATTTCACATAGCAACTGGCATCTTACACGAGACACTGTTGATTGATGCCAGTCTCACCTTCCTTCTGTTCTCAGGACCAGGAGCGGGCATGCTTGACGCGAGCGCGAATAATTGCCAAGATCCAGATTCCGTTCCTGCATGTATCGCATCCTGGGCAGGTAAGGTGTTTCCAGAACTAGTGTCGGACCTGGACTTACTTTGCACATGCCTGACACAACTCGTTCATAAACTGGCGGTTCTCTTGTAGGTCTTTGCCTTCAGAGCTGACGGAGACATGTGTCACCCCACAGCTGTGCAGTCATAAAAACCACCCGTAGTTCGCCTACGGTTTGGCATACATGAGGCGATGCAGCAAGTGCTGCGGTTTTTCAAATTTAAAATACAGTCGATTTCCGAACGCGTCGGGGGAATCATCATTCTAACTCTGGGAAAACCCATCTCTCGAGGAGATGGTAAATTTGTGAGCCTTCGTCCTTGACCGTATTGCAAAGTGACCGGCATGTAATGTAGTGTGGGAGCGGTTTCTGGTTGTCCTTGTATACAGAGGAGACGCATGTTTCACCGGAGATCACAGCGCAACTGCTAGAACTTTGGGACTTGGAGAAAGGTGACATACAGAAATAGTAGTGCTTTATCCAGAGTTACTGCGCCTTCAGAAAATCCCAAAGAAACATCACAACTGCCCTCAGGTTCACGTGCTCTCCCTTGCTATGCCGAGAGCTTCTGGACTTGCATCGCTACTGCAGATACACTGGATGCCTGTGAACCTACATCAGGTTACAGCAATCACGCGCGTATGTTGGGCATACGAAGCAAGCCGTCAGATCTTATCTCCCGCGCAGTGTGGTAGTGTATGCTCCCTTACTGAAACCAGACAACGGCACTTCCTTCAAGGACTTTTTGAAACGTGCCAGAAACTTTCTACAGGGTAAGTATCGTACACGGAGACTCCGGATCAAGTACGGGATTTAGCCTGAAAAATCATTGTTACTGTTTTCCGAACATGGTGCATGTAGTTTGTTGTATTTGCCGCCACGGCAAAGGCCACGCATGTACGTGAGAAGCACGGCGTGATGTCTCTTCATGAGCCTTTCTTTTCATTCATTTGGGTTCGTCAATTCGGTGAGTGGTCCCGCGTGTGCCAAATTGGGGACCTCGGAACAAAGTAAGAGGCGTTCCAAGGAGACTCGTTTGATCCGGGGTGTTGGCAAGGGTGTAGCACCCAGTGGTCTAACTTGTGTGGGGAAAATAACGCAGCTGCAAATTGGGCCTATTTCTGATCCTGCAGCAAGCAGCTCGCAAGCCCTACCCTCCCACGCGTCGCTCCCAAGGCAGTCACACTCACGCGAAACGGAAAAGATGGCACGCGTCACCCCGGGTAAATCGTTGCCACACATCCGGTGTAAATAACTAATGACGGTGGAATAGTAAACACCTGAGTCACGCCACTTTGCTGCTAAGCACACGCTACTGCTCTCGTATCACTGCGCAGACCCTGCAGTGCTTCTCGCAAGGAGAGCTGAGATCATCATATGGGCAAGAGTACACTCGCAGTCCGCAACGGTTAACTTCGCCGATCTCCTTGTGCGTGCCGAATAGCCACTTCGTGTGACTGAAGAGCCTCTACTTGTCAAGCGATAACTGCTGCAGCCGTATTTTCTAATGTCTGCATAGTCAGTCTTGATGAGCAACTAAGCGAGAGTGTAGTGGAGTGCTCCAGAGCTGCGGCCGGAAGGCGGCGCCGCTAGGCTGGGCCCTGGGCCTTAGCATGTTTTTATTGCACCTCTACGATCCCTGCCTTTTGTCGCTACCAGATGCTGAATGGATGGATTGGTCAACGAAAGAACCGAGTAAAGGTAAGCAGTTCAAGCAGCTTGCTTTGGATGGTAATTTTCATCGCCGCTGGTTGGGAATGCTCCTATTGGCGGGTAGTGAACCAAAGCTGCCGCTGCTGGAGAGATATGAGAGCTGTCCAAAAAATATCACAGATGCTTGCCCCTTACCTTGTCTATGGATGCACATCCCACCCTATCGGCAAACCAGGAACATAGCTTATTGTTTGTTTTACTTGCAAGCGTGTTCCTGCAAGCAAACGACCCGTGCTGCCATGTTCCTTCACGACGTATATAAAGACCTGTGGGTCCGTCAACTGTGTCCATGCCTACACCAAATAACCCATCTATCTGAATTCCTCCTAGAAACTTCACTATCTTTTTCTGTCCAATACCTATCCACAAATACCACAAATATATGTATATATATATATATATATATATATATATATATGTCTGTCCGTCTCTTGTCGATCGAGTCATCTCAAGTCTTCAAGTGTTCGATTCGATATCGAACGAAAACAATCCAATTCATCAGTCTGCTGATGTGTGTCTCTGAAACCGACACTATTTACATATGGAGGCGGCTTTTTTTATAATGGCGTAGCCTTTCTTTTACAGTGCGCGGGTCCCGGATTCTTCTGTATCTGCAGCCTGGTCGCGTCAACCGCCCCCTTTTATTTCTGGTACGGCCTCCTGAGACAACCTGAAATGCTTAAGGCGGTTGGAGGGATCTTCGCTGGTTTAAGAGCTGCATTTGTCAGTGCTCTTGCACGGGCTTAGGGCTGGAGGACTGGAGTAGAGCAGTGCCCTGCGACGTACGATTGCCCCACGTGAAGGTGGGATACTTTATGTGGTGTGGCAGCGAAGGACTGCATTGCAAGCCGTGTGCGTGTTGGGCTACGCCGCTTTCCTCAGGCTAGGTACGCCTGATTCAGGCGATGAGAGAGGTGCGACACACTTCAAACCATCGGGCTGTAGTCGCCCGAACAGCTCCGGTTCCCGTGGGAGCATGTTCCATGTTTCATTCCTGACGTGTGTGAAACTTAGAAGAGACATACGGCGCCGGGTCTTTGACGGTAAAAGTCTGTTTTGCTGGTGTCTGGCTTGTCACAACAGAACGGCTTTATCATGAAAAAGTAACTCCCTGCTCGGCAGGTAGGATAGCACGGGGGGTGCAGAGTCGATTAGCACAATTATTCTTGATTCACAGCTCTTTCTGTTCTGCAACAGTTGCCGGTGGGATGCTGCATACTAGATTGGAGGGTAAGTGGGTCCAATCGAACGGATTCTGTGCTGTCTCGGCGCTTTCCTTAGAACAATGCACATGCCAGATTTTCTGCAACCGTCCTTGATACTAGGCTGCATGGCGCTGAGACAAGGCTCGACGCCACGCAGCTTGCTGTAGTTCTGCGGCTTTTAGCTAGTACTCGCGCGTATGACTAGTGAAACTTGATAATCTGCAACCATCAGATTCCGGGGCGCGAATTATTTCGTGTGACAGGACATCGGCTCACAATCGAAACCAGTGCAGGTATGACTACTCATGTAACGCCCTGGAGTGGAGGAAGCAGTGAGCACTTCCATTTTGTGAACTCTTGAAGAAACGTTTCCCATATTGTTTGGCTTTGTTTCGCTGTATTCTTCGAGGCAGTGCTATTAAATTTGTGGAAGATGGGGATGGGGAGACGAGCGTGAATTGCAGCAACGCGCCCTGTGTTAGAGCGGCCGCTATAAACAGCACGATGCGAACGATCAGGTGATGTAGAAGTGTAATTTGTTAAACACAACTGTTGACTGTGATCGATTTGTTTCGGCTTCGTGCCTGAGGGATTTTCACCACATTACTCGGAAATGAAATTATTTTGAGCGCTCAAGGCAGGTATAACGTGTTTTTGAGTGCCAGTCCTAAGACTGCTGAGGTGACAAAAAAGATAGCGACATCGCAGTTCTGTACTTTAACACCAAAACTGATAGCGACATCGCCGTTATGTTCTTTAACTACATACCGATGGTGGTGGTTTCCATTGCAGACCATAGAGGTGAGGCTGGCAGCTGCACCTTTAAGGAATTTGTGAGGTGCATTTGGAACGTTTAACTTTGTATCTTCGGGTCCATCACTGGAACATGGGATTCGTAAGATGGACTTCGGCCTGTAAGCATGAAGACATTTCTGCACTCTTCAAGAGCATGATACGGGGGAACACGCGGTGTTCTCTCCAGAAAGGAAAGCTGGTCGTGGGTTTCCTTCTGTAATTTGTCCAAATTGCTACTAACTGTATCAAACTGTTTCTCTTCTTATATGTGCTTCCAGGTCCGAAAAAAAAGAAGCAGCCGAAAGAGCCTTACTTCCTTCGCCGACCCTCCAGTGCTGCGGAGGGCATTACCCACATCTATGACTATGTCAAAAGCAACTTGGGCCACAAGGTGGGGTCTAACGACATCCATAACCTTTACAACCAGCACAACGAGGATGAGGCGCTGTATGCAGCCAACACCGAAGCATAAACGGCCAGTCGCTGAAACAGAGAGGTTCGAGTGACTGGTCGGATCCGAATGTTCGCGCTGTCCGATAGTCAATGTTTTCCGCAATGTGACAGAATGGCGTTGCGCTTGCAGACAAATATGCTTCCACAGCCACTGCTACCTGCCTGGAGGTTCGTGATCGCGAATAATACTGTCTGCACACTCGATGGCCTCAAACAGTCGTGGTTTTTCATGCACCACTGACCGGATATGCAAATAATTTTTGCTGCGCTAGGTTGTCTTACACTGACGGAACGGGCATATTCAACAATACGGCTCTTATTAGTTGCTTTGGTCGCAGGGCTTGCGTGCCCTTTCAAAGCAACTCCTCGACGACTGAAGGCGACCGCTGTCTTCGACTGACATCGACACACGGATAGTATGCAGCTCTCTTGAAGAACATGATGTTGTAAGTAAAACGCCGCGTCAGTATACTCAACAGAACACTTGGATCGCGTGCGTTCGACTGGTACTAGAATGCCAAAAATACTAGTACCCACCCGATGCAAACCATCCTACCAGGCCGCGAATGTAGTGTATGAGACCGAAGAAGCGGACTGCTCCAATATATATGCACTGAAGAAAACATTTGGCCTACTACATTTAAATATTCCAACAACGCAGCGATGTACTTGCTAGATTCGCTTCTGGCCGAGAGCACTTGTACACCAGCTTAATCCAGACTACTGGAGCTCCTCCGGCGGTATCACGCTGATACCATCATCTTAGATGTGTGTTTTGCCCTACCGCGTCGCCTACCGGATTTTTCCTCCCTACGAATAGCCGAAAATACGTGTATCTCCCCCGGGAGTTCCCTCCAACTAACTTTCAGGGATTTTTCTGTACCGCGTTGGATTTAAGCGTTTTACAACCTTCTGTGGAAGGCTACAAATTATGAACGAGGTAACCGCAGAATAGCGTGTCGCTCAGTGTGAAGGTCATTTTTGCTTTCCCCACGTCTCGAACCTGAAACGCTGGTCAGCAGCCCTAGTGCTAGCGGAAACGTCACGGACACTCAACCCAGAGGGGGGGGAGGGGGGAGGTGTCGGTTTTCGGTAATAGGGCGGAGTCGTGGAATTCGTCGGCCAGGGCGGTAAGGGGCTGCCAAAAACTACGTTCTGGTGTGTGCTTTAAAGAGGGTGTAGAGGCCCTCGCCATCGTGTCTCTTGCACTTTGTTTCCTTCTTCGTCTTCACTTCCCTCTTTTTTTATAAACACGGGTGGATTCCTGGCCTGTGTTTTCCGTGCGAAGTGGCTCATCGACGTCAGGCAAGCGGTTGAGATTCAGTACACATGGCGTTCCTTCTCTTAACGAAAAGTATTCTCTCTGCCTCTTCCCCCCGAAACGAAAGTGCTCCCAATTAATAGTCAATGGGAGATTTCCCACTTCTTGTTTGACGAGAAAGAGTCACAACCAAATCTGTTTATTGCGCCCCCTCAATCTGTTCAACACCTTCACGCCCCGCCACCTTTCCGCCGTGAAACCTACAGTCTTTTTACTATTGGGAAATTGAGCGATTTGTCGCTTTGCTATCCCGTTCCTGAAACACCACCTTTTATTGTAGGGTGTTTCCTGAGCGTCGGCCTTCTGTCCTCCACACGGTCGTTTTGTCGGTTACTTGTTTCTCTGCTCTGTGCCACTCAGGGCACGGGTATGCACACGACAATGTCCCTCCGTCGACGGGGGGCTCGTGCGTACACAACGTTTCTTCGGCTGCAGTTTTTGCGTGTGTTGCTAACGCTAGGCAGCAGCCTTATCTATCCGGTTTTGCGGAGGAACCGTTGCGCTTGTGCCTGTGTTACAGGGCCGACAGCCAGGAGTGCTGTGTGGCCGGACCTGGCCATTCTCCGTCTTTTTGGTTGTGTGTGAAATCCTGCTCCAGGAGCCATCTCGAATTGGGAAGAATCCACCAGGTGTAGGCTCCCGCTGAGTTTTGAGCGGAGTCCAGCTGTTTCCTTCCTTCTTTGTTCCTCTTTTTTCTGCCCCTTTTCATCGTGGGGCTGTTGGCCATTTCCCCCTCGTCCTTGCACAAAGTCTCCCACTGAGCTAGAACCAACTCTACCCCACCTTTTCTGGCGCACCCAGTTCCATGACTTTTGCGTGTGACTCTGTACACACCGAACGTATTGTAAGCGGAGGAATTGCCTTCTTCACAGTACCGAGGAGCTGTCCGAGCAGCCGTCTGTCCTTGTGCCCACATCGGCACTGATTCTCTTTGTTTTTTATTGGCGGTCTTCGGCTCTCCATAACCCATCAGGTCTCCACAATGGCATCTCCGTCTCCTTCCGGCTGGGGAGCAGTCCCTGCTGCGTCAGGTGGCCCAGAACGGCGGCCTAACACTCAGCGGCCGATTCACCGCGCGGACCCGTATGCTGCTTCTCTTCTAGGACGTCTCGCAAGCAAGCTCGCCTCTTCAGTCTCCTCATTCTTTTCGTCTGCTCCTGCTCGGAAAGCATCGCCTCAGGGCACCTCGATTTCTTCGTCTCCCAGTGTTCGCATTCGTCCCGTCCTTTGTGCCTCTCCGTCGCCGACTCTTTGGGGCTCATCTGCTGCACTTTCCGCAGACAGAGAAGTTTCGGGCAGTGAAAGGACTGGCGCGCGTCCGTCGGCCTCTGGTCGAGGGCCTCTTGTGGAGGCATTAGATCCATCTCTATGGCCTCGAGACAACATCTCGTTCCCATCTACCTTGGCAGCGCCAACGAGGGAGTTGTCGCGGCAAGGGCCAGCTTGTCTGCCAGGTTATGACCCTGTCGCGGAGAGTCACGATGCTCTCTCGATACCCAGGGGTTCCTCCCAGTACGTGGGCTCGTCGCCACAAGAGCTTGCGGATCGGCCAGAGGCTCAGTGGCAGCGAATGGACGCTCTTCCGCCTTCCACGAACGCCTCTCCAGGCGGGGACCTGCAAATGGGGTGGCAGCCCCAGGGGACCGGTCAAACGGATCGTGTGCCGCCTGAACCTCTGTTTGATGGCGTGTCCGGCCGACAACACTTCCCTGCGGGTGCAGGAGACTCTCTGAGGAGCCTTGAAGCTTCGAGCCGTTTCAGCCAACAACAGTGGCTGTTGCAGCAGGGCGCCTGGGGACCCCAGCCCGCTGTGGATGGGACGTTGTTGCCAGCGCCTACACATGGTGGCTATCCCCTTCGTTCTGTGGATCGCCCAGCGCCGGCGTCTGCCCGTGCGTTGGCCGGCTACTCGATTCCGGGCGAGCCTCTGACCCATCCTGCCTATTTGCGGCCGTCTCTAAATGGCCACCGTGCACGCTTTACAGCTGCTGCGCACTCTCTCAACACGGAGGCGAGAGTCGCGGGTTCTCTGGACTCGTCTGGGCCTATCCGGCGGCGGGGATCCGAGGCACGACCGACGCAACCGACCGGTCCCCCCGTACCTGTCCTGCGGCTCCATCCCACGCGAAACAGTCGTAGCCACCCGACAAGCTGGCTTCGGCAAGAAGAACACTTAACAGTAGACCAACTCCAGAGACTCTATCTGCGGTGTCAGCCCCTGCGGTGGCGGGTGAGGTTGCGCGAGCTCTTCCGGCAGGAAGTCGAGAGCGCTGGCGCCGTCGGCATCGTCGCTGAGGAGGTACCCAGTGGCCGGGGCCCTCCGGTAGGACACAAGGTTGCTCACGAACGACAAGTCGACTCGGAAGGCGTCGGATCTCTCCAGGATGACGTGCGGCGAGTTGACGGCTCTGTTGGCAGCGGAACGTCGCCTGGACGAGACCGGGCTTCCGGATCGAGTTTTGAGATGCGTGAGGAGACAGTGACTGCTGGAGCCCAAGTGTCTAGGCGGAGTGCGGCTGGTGCGCCGGACCGCAAGAAAATCGGCGAGGATGCCGGGGCGAATGAACACGGGGAGACAGATGGAATCCCGCTTTCCAAGGGCGGATTGTTTGCGTCTTTGAGTCAGCTAGATGCAAAACAGTCTGTCGTGTCGGAACGACGTGGAGCGTTTCTTGAAACAAATCGAGACATGCCTTCCACTGGCCTTGGCAGGTCGGTGGGCGCCGCTAGCACCACACTGCAACGCTCCCTTCTCTCTGACCACAGATGCGGAGACTCCGGAGCTCAGTCGCTTTTCGGAAGCACGGCCGTACGGGAGGGAGATGGACTCAGTACGGGAGGTGTGACCACGAACACCAAAGGCTCCAGTCAAGAGCCTGCGGCAGCGTTTTCCCTTGCCTCCGCAGGTGGCGGTGCGGGGGGTGCCTCGACACTGTTCGCGGGTAGAGAAGCAACCGACAAGGAGGCTGCGCAAGGACGGCTAGACCCTGAGCATCGAACTTCGGCAACGGGTGGGGGTGGAGCCTTAGCCCGCGACCAGACGTCTGCAGCGCTGCAGGCCTCCCCGGGCACGAGCGGTCCGGCAGCTGGACTGCTCTTTCAGGCGAGCTCTTCACTTCTGCCTACTTCGCAAGCAGCGGCAGGAGACGTGTCTGGTGAAAAACCGAGCGGCGCAAGTGGTAGTAGTCTGTTCAGCGCACCCAAAGGCGGCAATGGTGGCGAGGGAGAGACGGCTCCGCCCACTACCCAAAGCAGTGCCAAAAGTGCAGCTTTCGCCCAGCCTGCCACAACGTCGCTGTTCGGAGGAGGCAGTTCTTTCTCGGGGGGATCGAGTCTCTTCGGGAAAACACCAGACCGAGAAGTCACGGGCAATAAAGACTCGCAAATACTGCCTACATTCGGAAGGCTTGCCTCATCGTTGGCCTCCGATAGCACGAGTGAGACTGCAACGAAAGGGGCGAGCCTATTCGGAGGTGTTTCTGCGTTATCCGCTGTGTCAAATCTCTCTGGCGCCGACTCGAAATCCGCCACGGCACCATCTCGCCGCGAGCCTGCTGAGAAACCCCATGAACCTTCTAGCGGGAAAGAAGGAACACCTACGGATATTGAGGGAGTCGGAAAGACCGCGTCGTCTACTGCGAACACAGCTAGCGAGGGAGACGCGAAACCGCAAGACAAGGGCGCCGCGGAAGGACAGGCATCTCAAAGTGAGGCTTCTGCCGTGCCTTGGTGGCAACAGAATGTGGGCAAGGCTTGTCTGGTGCAGGTTGAAGACGACGGTTTTGCTCCGGACGCAGACGATGACGCTGACGAAAAGGAGACAGGATCTGCCGCTGGTGGGGGCGCTGGAGCCACACGGCACACGTTCGCGACGCCGGTCTCAGGTGGAAGCCTCTTTGGAAGTAGCGCGACAGAGTCAAAGCCGCCCACGACGACGTCGAGTCTCTTTGGCACTTACAGTTCCGTGGCATCAACAACAGCTTCCAGTTCGACGAGCGGCGCCGGCGGAGGCCTCTTCGGGGCGACGACTTCAGGTTTGTTCGGAAAAACTAGCTCTTCTCTAGGGGCGTTCGGGACTGGTACCCAATCGCAGGCGGCGTCGTCAGCGGCTCCACCGTCCCTTTTCGTTTTCGGAGGAGGACAAAAGACGGGAGAAGCAGGGAAGCAAAGCTCAGGGAGTGCGTCGGGTGCGACTGCTAGTGGGGGTGGCCCGTCTGGAAGTTTATTCGGTAGTTCAGTATCGGCACCAGCAGCGGGGGCAGCCTCCGGCAGCTCTGCCGAAAGGGAGAAATCAACGACAGGGAACCTCTTTGTTTTTGGAGGCAGTGCCGCAACGACCGGTTCAGGGACTGCCGGCGAGGCAACGGCTGCAAAGGCGCCAGGGACAGGCCTCTTTGTGTTTGGTTCCTCTGGAGGTGTCTCTCAATCAGCTAGCAGCAATTCGAGTGGTTCAACGAAGAGAGGACGAGAAGGAGGCGATGCTGGAGCCCCGGCAGCGAAGAGTGTTTTCGGGGGAGCGACGGTGCCGGGTGCATCCACCACAGGAAGTCTCTTTGGCATGAGTTCAGTGCCGTCTCTGTTCGGAGGTACCGCATCGGCGGGAACTGGTGGGGGCTCGACTTCGTCAAGCCTTTTTGCTTTGGGGGCGAGTGCCAGCGGGGCGAAGGAGACAGCTGGAAAGGAAGCAGGGTCGGCCGCGCTCGGCGCCGCGGGTGCGAGTCCCTTCGGTGATCGATCGTCAACACCTGTGTTTGGAGGTACAGGGACTGCCGCCGGTTCTACTTCCTCTCTTTCAACGGTCTTTGGAGAATCCAAGGCAGAGGGAAACACGGGTAATCCGTTTCAGCTCGGCAAAGCGCCCGCTGGCAAAACCCTTGGGGCTGGCACCGGCTCTCTCTTCGGGAACACTGGAGGAACAAGCTCAACTGGAACGAGTCTCTTTGGAGCCTCGTTGGGGGCGCCGGGCGGCGGAGTCTCGGGGAGTCTGTTTGGCTCTGGAACTGGAGGAGCAGAGTCTCAGAGATCGAGCGCTGCCCCAGTAGCCTCATCTTCGTTTGGTAGCCAAAGTGTCTCAAATGGAGGATCGTCTGGGAGCACAAGTCTATTCGGGAGCGCGGTTGCATCACGGCCTTTCACCTTCGGCGCGAGTGCCGCTGGAGGAGACGCTCAGGGCTCCACAGGTGCCGCAGGAGCGTCAGTTGCAGGAAGCACGGGGTTGTTCGGTGTAGGGACCGGGGCCGCAGCACAGGGACACAGTGCGGAAGATGGCAGTTCACTTTTTGGACCTCAAGCAGGCGGTCCCGTTGTTCGACGCCCGCGGCTGACTATAAAAAGAACAAAGAAATGAAGCGGTTGAGCGGAAGACTCAGTTCTTTCTACGGGCAGAAAGCGTGCTGCGCAACAACGCATGCGCCGTCTAGTACCCCGTCTTTTATTGCGTTTATCTAGCCTCGGCTTATTTCCATCTCTATACGTCGTACACATGGTTTCAATCTTTCTACAAGTACATTTCTAGGGTTCTCGCGCCTAGTGTCACTTTGTCGTGCTTTTCTTGAACACTGTGTGTACCGGGTGTCACGTATCTGTTTTTTCTTGACATTTTGCTCACTTTTGTCGTTTCCCCCCTCCATGGAGAGGGACCTGTATGTGGCCTAGATGAAGATGACACAGGATGGGCAGAACGCAAGTTCCTGCGTTAGCCCCGAACGCAGACAGTGCCGACATGCGCCCGAGCTAAATCTCGCCTACAGATATACAAGCAACACATTGGAACAAACAGCTCCCCAGAACTGCACGGGGACGCCGAAGGGCCCTGTTCACTTGTTTACCTTCTTCCGCTCCACTACATGTGATAAAGTGTTTTTATGGGATTTATATCGCAGTACCCTGCGCTCTGAGGGATCGCGAACTGCGAAACAGAAATAGAGATGCCACGGGGACGCACGTGCGTCAGGCCTCGAAATAGTGAACAACCACGTCGTTTTGAAGGAAGAGGGAGACGTATACTGCGGAGGAAGCAGTATGTAAAAAAGCGAGTTGAATTCCTTTGTCGAATGATGGGACAGGCTTGTCTTGTTCCAGAAAGACTACACTTAGTTGGCAGAGGAGACGTCTGGCGGGGGTAGATCGGGGTTCATGTTCTTGTCCCTGGTGCCTTTGAGGCTAGCAACGGGCCAGGAACTCACGTTCAAGTTTAGTCAAATATCTCTCAGCCACGAGCATTAATTACGAGGTTGCGGTTTCTTTCTCATTAAAAACAATGATATTCCGACATCATTCGAGCAGCTTTTGACAACTCAGCTGACCTCCGGTTTTTAGTTTTTTCACTGCTTCCCTGGCACGCCGCACAGCGGGACTGAACGAGGATGCGAAACGAAGCGCATTGTAGTGGCAGGGACACATGCAGTACGGGGCAATCTTGCCCTTGCCGTTCACCGTACTGTTTTCTCTTGCATATACAAACAGCAGGAGCGTTTTTTTCTCTAGTGAAGGGTCCTTCCAAACACGAGGCCGGAAACGCAGGTAGGGCCCGCTGGAACTTGGTTGCTTTACTGACATCCGTGGTCCCGCTCTACTCATTATGTACCACTACTAACCGTAAGGAGGCAAACAATTGTATTCCCTCGCGAAAAATAATTGCTATGGATAAGGCAGATGGGTTGTTTTCGATCGACTTGCAACCCGGAGCCAGCTGAATTTAACCACGTACCGCTTAATTCGGAGAACCAACATATACCATTGCAGGCCATTGAGAATGTGATTCACAACAATCGTTCACACACAGCCCTACTCTCTCCTACGGCAAATTCTGGTGATAGACGGAAGAAGGTTTTTCCAGGACACAACGGAAAACGCCTGGATTGAGGGCGGACTAAAGTCGTGAGGCAGTTTGTTTGTCCATTAAAGACCCTCCAGAAGGATACAGATTCAATGTCACATTGGACGAGGTTTGAGTATATTTCTTCAACAAGGTCAATCGTTTCCGATGAACAACTTTGAGTGCTACTCAAAATTTTATACGTATGACGAGGGGTACTACGCCGAATCGAGTTTCCAGTCCCCCCCCTCCCCCCCCCCATGGTAGCGGGCCAAACTGCATTTGTTGTGTTGCTCGATAGCACGACAGGCGGTGTTTCCGCATCATCACAGATTTGGATAATTTCAGTAAAGCTGACACGCTGGAACCCTGTTTACACAGGCTGCAGGTCTGAAACCAATGCGAGTATCGCAGAATGGGACTGGAGATGGATTCGCCTTTCAGGTTCACCACCTTTGTAGATGGCATGCTTAGCAAATCACCTCAAGTATACGCTTGGTTGTAATTATGTATTAGACCGAGGGTCGCCGTTATAAAGGATTGCAACTAGTATATACGAACGAAGACTTGCTTGCGTTTTTGTAGCCTCCCTTGTAATCATCCTCGCAGGCAAGACCGCGATTCTGGCTACATTTCTCTGGATTTGACACCACTATAAATCGGACCAAGGTACACTTTTTATTTGGTCTCCTCGATCATACCCTCAAGGTGCCTTAACAGTTGTTGTTTTATTGTCTCGAGAGAGGCAGTGGACGGAACGAACAGAGGACTAAAATGGCTGTGTCCGCCGCGCGCGATGGCCACCGCGCATCGACACAAGATCATCGGGGCGCACACGCCCGCTCGGTCGGCTGCTGATGGGTGAGAGACGAGCGGCTCCCAAAGAACGCGGGAAGGCGACAGTTCTGCCGAGTCCAGGTGACTTGTTCTGCTATTTCGGAGGCAATTTTCCGTGTAGTGTTTTTTGACGACGTTACCCTATAATTAGGTGCTTGCGGAGCGTGTTTCGGGTTTTCCGATTGAACAAGCAGACAACCGTCGCCGCGGCTTCGCGGCTGTACCGAGCAATCTGCAGTGAGGTTCCCTCGTGCGGTATCGCCTGCTACGCACCTGAACCCATCGTATACACGAAATTTTTTTTGGACAAGGCAGCCAAGCTTCTTTCAGTAACCCAGCACGAGGTTAGGAGCATGTCTTGTCCTTTGGAATGAACTTGATCATAAATGTATAGCTATATGCACCCTGCCCACTGCGCAGGCCTCGCTGACGGGCCGGAGACCAGCAGTCCCGGGGTTGTGTTGCACGGGTTTCTGTTCTCTGACCTGCATTCAACATCTGTTCATTCCCTTCTTTCCTGATATCTCCTCAGACGCAATACTCTGAGTGAATCCATGCAGACAGTCTTCCGCTCGACAGGCACTTGCCTGCAGCATAGTTAGGGAGATACTCTGCATCGATTTACGAACACCCTCGTTGCGCTCCCTCGGCGTTTCCGGTCGGCGGTTGCACTACTCGCGCATCCGCAATTTTCCAGCCCCATAGCGGCTTCCGTTTCCATTGAGAATGCCCCTCTGGCAGAATCATCTTTGACTCCAGTCCCCATCAGCTTGACTGGTAAGGCGATTCTCTTCCGTAGGGAGGAAAGTAATCCCCACAAGCCAGCTACTCAAGTTGCCACACAGCACTGCGACCCCGCCGAGCCATCAAGATGAGAAGTTCTAGCCCGACAGCAGCTTCACACTAGTGTCCAAAGGACATCCGAGCTGTTCGAGTGACATCTTCTTTCCGTTTGTTGCTGTTCTTCCTCAGGGTCTACCAAGGATGGGTTTCCCACGAAGGGGTTGGTCTTTTTCACAGGCCTCCCGGGGCACCCGTCTGTCACTGCCGCCCGTTTTACCTTTCCTTTTTTTTGTCACTGGACGCCTTCTGTGGAACGGCGCTTTCCTGCGGACAACCGTCAGCGAGTGGGAAGGTATGAGACCCGCCAGCGGAACAGCTGTCGTGGCATCGAATCTGAAGACAACACAGGACCTACACACTCCGTAAACGAGTATGGCGTCTTTGGGCAATTTCTGCGTAGTATACGATTACGCGATCATGTGGAGGCTGTTGGGATTTGCACGCGTATCCTCGCTATTTCGCGAGACGCGCCACTCGTAGCGACCGGTCTCCCGGCCCCTCAGTGTCAGCTGGTGAAGGACGACGGCGCCCTAATCTCTGGATAAAACCTAAGCGGGGCTGGACACCTATGATGGTGTGAGACAATCCGTGTACTGCATTTTGCCGTGTGGTTATCCTTTATCCAGTTAAGCATAAGTGCTGTTGCGTAGGGCCACGCCGTTTCGACAGGTGTGTGCAATTACGTAGTGAGCAAAACACTAATTCCCTCGTCACAGTTGGACACATAAAAACAGGAGTGCTGCGATATTGCTGTTGCCCTGTAGTGGCTGCGGACATGCGAGTTCGACGGCTAGAAGCAGATGGTCCTGAAAGTAGTGACGGTTTGCAGAAGACTGCGAAAGCCTACCGCCAACCGCAGGATTACAGCGGCTCAGATACCGCCGTAAAAGGAGGTCATATTGCGGTTTTCATTGCCGGCGGAATCTGCGTCATCTGTGCACTCTGCATGTGTGCAACGTACATCTACCAGAAATGTACCGGCAGGTACGTGGACAGAACCAAGGCTTTCCAGCAAATATGTGGCATAGAAAACGGAACTGTCTGGAGCCTGACGTGACTCCCCAGCCGCGTGTAGCTGCTTGTGGCCGATGGATCGTTGTGACCCCCGATTCAACTGTGTTGATAGGTGCCGAGAGCGTTGAGCGCGGACGCGTTCGTTTACATTTCTTTTCACTCCATATACCTGTCGCCTCCTCACTTCTTGATGTGCTGGCCTGCGTACCAACCTGCGTACCACTAAGGAAACGCGTGCGTTGTGCAATGGCATCTATCTGTCCAGGTCCCCGGAGGACGCGCACACCGGACCGAGACAACCTGCTAGGCAAGCAGACGAGAATAGCTCTCCCAGCCTCGAGTTCGCGGAAGAACGGAGAGCCGCGCGATCTGCACTAGTCAAACACGCAAGCAACGGCCAGCGAGCTCCAAGTGGAGGGGCTGTTTCCAGTTTCATAGCGGACACACATCTCGGCGACCCGCTTACCAAAGCCCCGACTCTCGTTACTATGGACACCGCCTGCTGGACTACGAAATCCTCGCGAACTCTTAGCAAAAAAAGTTTTGTGTCTGTGTTTTCGAAAAACGTGGACGAAGAGCCACCGCTACCACCCCCTGCGGACGAACACCGAAGCTGTGGAGAGGCTCCAGATGGCGCCCGGTCGCCATAGTCAACATCTCTTCGTGCTGGGGAGCGAAAAAGCGCCATCCGCGGCGCAACAGCAGCTGCAACGCCTCAAGCGATGCGACAGAAGAATAAGCGTGCACCAAAGATGGTGAAAATGCTGTTCCGACTACAGGGTGAAGCGGCGGGACACGCGAGATTGGGAGATCTTGCGAACGTGAGGGATTAAGGAAACAGGAGATCGCAGGGTGCTGCATCGAGCACACATAACGCTGTGAGCCCCACAACCCCCGGGAGCCCTCCACCTGTACATAAACAGGCAGCGGCGTGAGCGCTGGACCTCAGCTGGAGGGAATGAAGGTGGGCATTCCAGCATCCACCTCTTTAACGTGTGACACCGTCACAAGGTTGTTCTCCAATGCGTGGAAGCCCCGCGGTGACTGTGCACCGGGGGCGCTTCTCATCGCCGTTTTCTTCGCAGCCATGCTGTACTGCAAACTAGCGTACATCCCTACCGGCAAGTCCACTCATGCTGAACACACAGCTTCGGGAAGGTCAGATGAGTGGACGGAAGTCGAGCTTTAAGGCAACAGGTCTGATGGGTCTGGTAGGTTCTGGCCAGAGCACGTTGCCCCTGTGCAGGGCGCAGAAGGTAGATATTGCAGGGAGAGTGGGATTTGCACAGGGGAGGCTCCCGTCCGTGCAGCGCAATACGTAAATGGCATGTCGCCTAGCGCGTGCCGGCACGAGCTTTCTGCTTGCTGTGCCCCCGGGGGCGACGGAACAGGCGCCACTTTGCTGCGTGTTTGGCCTCCGAACAGCAGCTTTGTTGTGGGGAGGACCCAGGTCTCCGAGCTTCTGAAACGTGTGAAAGCGTGAGTATGCCCAGGGGCCCAGTCGAGTTGAACATACAAACACGAGGTAATTGTGATCCCCTATGTAGGGAAGCTTTGATTATGCGTCTATGCAGATGGGTCCCAGTACGAGCATTCTATTTTTGACCCTCGTTTCATGCGGATCGAAGCTGCGTCTTGAGGACCTCCCCTCGTTTTGTGTTCGGGCGGGGAGCAGATAAAGCGCGCTGGAGCGGCTCCACGTCTCTGTAAATACCCTCCCAGAGAGGCTATGCGAAACAGTGAGGGAACAGACACGCCAAGGCCCATGAATGGTGCGAACCACATGCGGAACTGAAAGCTTTCGTATTCGGCGTCTAGCTGCAGACGCAGGCAAGACAAATGGACACCAGACCACACGCGGATTTTTGTTCCCTGTCCGCGATCGATACCCTGCGTCAACTACAGCAGAAA
The DNA here is from genome assembly GCF_000208865.1 of Neospora caninum Liverpool. Classification (NCBI taxonomy): domain Eukaryota; phylum Apicomplexa; class Conoidasida; order Eucoccidiorida; family Sarcocystidae; genus Neospora; species Neospora caninum. The sequence goes on from NC_018393.1 coordinate 1,755,566, forward strand.
CTGGCTGCCACGACTTATCATCTTAGGCGACGTGGGATATATACACGGGGGCAGATATCCCGTGAAGCGTCCGCCTCCAGAAACCCAACGCTGGCAAAAAGAGTCACGCCTCACTAGCAACAGTCACCACCCTGAACAATATCGGCTACCTTGTCCGCGGCAAGCCTTCGAAACGGCTCAGAAAGCAAGTCGTCCAACAAAGCTTGGCATACGCGTCACGACAGGTCGCAAATCGCAAGAAGCCGCCACGGGTTTGGGGCTTAACTGCGTGGTCTGCCAGGCGTCCGGCGGGCGCACGAGCACGCAAGCTAGCTACAGGTGGGCAGGAAAAATCAAGATCTCGCGTTGGGACTCAGGAACGGACAGAAAGCTCAGAAATCCATGTCGCCATCGTCACCAGACTGGAGACCGTCGAAGTCGTCTTCTGTGGCACACATGCAACAAAAGAATAAACCGGAAAAATGACAAACACCAGAAAGAGAACTGCTGCGTCGTGAGAGGCGTCGCGTCCACTTCGCCTATCCTTTCTAAACTGGCATAGAGCTGACGCCATAGAATTCAGATCCCTGAAAGCTTTAGGTGCCTCTCTGGCACGTCTGAGCACTCAGGCACACCCAGACGTAGATGCTGGAACGACTCAGAGTACAAGTACATCCAGAGGTCTCTCTCTCTCTCTCTCTATATATATATATATATATATGTATATACGTATATATATGCCGCTGTATTGACTAGCCAAAGCTATGTCTTATTCCTCTCGACACAAACACTGCACAACTCGCCTGGTATCTAACGAATCACGGCCACTGCTACAGTGCCTGTTCCTCGATGCACCAGCTGATTTTGTATTTGCATTCCATATGGCCTTATGTGCGTTACCTTCGTTTTGTCGAATGCGCTCAATGAGAGACACCAGCTCCTCGCTGTCGCTGTCTTCATCTTCCTCTGCATCAGATACGCCTGGGCTATCACTGGCCTTCTCGTCTACGTTAGAACTGTGTTCCTCTTCCCCGGGTCCAGATTCTTCGTCTTCATCTGCCAGAGCATTGCGTCCTTTTCCTTCCTCGCCGTCGCGTTCTTTCTCTTTTGGAGAGTCCTCCGGCGTGTGTCCCATTTGTTCCCCTCGAGCACGTGGCGTCTCTCCGTCCTCTTTGACCGAACGAGACCGTTCAACATTTTCGTTCGCAGCTTCAGGCTCTCCGTCTGACTCTTTGCTGTCATCGCTTTCCCTGGTCTCTGGTTCGTCCCGCGGACCACTCGCTTTCTCCTTGGCCTTTCTTCGCGCGAGCGACTGTCTGTACGTCTCCTCAGTCGCCTGTATAGCTCCCAGGATCAGTCGCTGCCGAACAGTTTCTTGGTACACTCCTACGAAGCTCGAACTTTCACGCCCACCGTCTAGAGCCGGCCGTGACTGCCCAGCGTGCCAAACAGGGCTAGGCGGCTGCGAGGCACCGATCCCTGTGTTGTCCGAGAGAAGCGACGGGAAGCAAGAAGCCGTGCCGACACTCCTCAGGGATAAACAGTTCCTGATTCCGTCGATGGCCGCCATGAGACCGGAGAGGCGTTCTTCGTCAGCCTCCGCGCCGGAACCGAGAGAGGCAGCGAACGACCCGCCCATCCACAGACTTCGCCTCTTACTGTCGATAAGGCGGTTCAGTCTCCCTACGAGGGTGGAGGCCGCCTCGACCGTCTGTTGGCTCGGAGGCACGCTTCCCCGCGCTGAACGGAAGACAATGGAAAGAAGATTTAAAAGGCACAGGACCATCTCCAGCACGATGCTACATAGGAATCACGCGAGCGGACAGGCCTCTACCTTCAGCAATCACGACCTTCCGTGTATTCCATCTACTCAAAAGTGGATACCTACGCCATCCCTTACACGAAGTATACGTTCGTTTGTCACACTATTTACGCACACGACAAGGGTTCAGACGCCGCGCGGCCTTGAAGACTGTCTTTTCAAACATGCAGACTCTCGGCGTTTCCTCATTCCTTTCATCCGAGGTGGTTTGCCTCTTTCACGTCAAAATGAAACCTACCAAGAGAGGTGTGAAGGAGCTCCAGGGTGGCCGTTAGGCTGCGGGTGTCGGAAACGATCATGTCCGCTAGAGGCGACGCGAGTGAGAGAGAATCGGTCGGGCCCATGAGGCCGCTGGGAGCAAGGGTGAAAGGGAGAGAATAAGAGAAAACATAGGCCGGCACCGCGTCAAACGCGCCAACATGCCACGGCCAGACAGGAAAAGGACGAGAAAAACGCGAGGATGCCGCCCCGCTGAAGACGGGGCAAAAAGGGAGAACACACACAGGGAACGGAACGACCTACAGGATGAAACCACAGGGGGAACAAGGGAAGAGAGCAGAGAAATGCTAGTCGGCACATGAGGCACTGCAAAGACGAAGCGCCTGCATGCAGAACACATGCTCGAGACGAACCTGAGAAGAATGTCGAGGCACATGCCGTCAGCCGCTCCACGAAGACGAGTGAGAAACAGTTCATTTCGCAAGGAACGTGACGCTGCATACAGGTGACAGAGAAGACAGGAACACAGCGTCCTTGACAAGCCGTCTCGGTTGTAGGGCGAAAGATACGACGGACGCAACGGCTGAAAAAAGAAGCACACGGTTGCTCGTGTATCGGCAAAGAAATCGTCGATACATGCGGAATGCGCACAACGCGAGCGTCACGGAAATACCATGAAGAATCCTTCGTGCGTAGGCCACTGCACCAGTTAAGCAGACCCCGGGCGTGTGCGCTGAATGAGAGCGAGAAACGGCATTGCACAAAGGAAGAAGACACGCTTTCGGTTTGCAGAGGCCCGGAGTGCCTTGCTGTGAATAGACACCTAGCACCCTAAGAAGGGAGACCCAAACGCGTTTTTCTGTGCCCACGATGCACTTGATTCCGACAGCGGCCACGAAGGGGTTCACGTCTGTTTCACTTTCCTCGTTTTCCTTCGTGACAGACAGCCGGGGAGCTCCCTGTGTTCGCCTTCGCGCTTGCTGCTCCGGTGTAACGTTCGACGTAAAGAGCCGTCAAACCACAGAGCTGCAGTAGGCGGCAAAACGTCCCTCGCTTTTTCCCGTGTGCTGTTTGCAACGTACCTTCCAGCTTGAGAAGCATGCCAAGGAATCTACAGCTGTCCTGCCAGACGCGCAGCACGAGGAGGAGACCCTGGTCATCTTGGAGGGAAGCGGCTGAGGCTGGACGCATACCGCAGAAATGAGTCAGTGGATGCTCGATAAAAACACCCAGTTGCAAGGAGAGAGACACCCGCCGGAAGGGACAGAGAACCACGGCGCAAGAGCAGAGACACTGGCGAGCAAAGGGAAAGGAGAGAGGGAAGCATAATTGGCTGAGGCGTTTGGAAGAGAACCAAACCATCTGCGGAGATGAGGCGACGGCGGCCAGACGGTACCAAGAGACAACCAACCGGGTGAGCAGCGCCGGGAGCGCCAAACGAAGCAGAAACGGCAGATGTGGCGCTGCCCAAAAAGGGACTGATAACGTAGACACGTCGGATCAGACAGTAACGGCTTCGAGAAAAGGGAGACCAAGTTAGACGTCGACAGGATCACCACCGCGCCCCGCGGAGTTCGGGAAGAGCGCGGGTGCCGTTTCGAGCTGGCGAGGGGCCGCACGGAGACACACGTTTGAGAGAACGCATTGCCGGTACAGCGGGGCACAGTCGCATTTCGTGCAGAAACGGGACGCTTACCTTGGTCGATGAAAGCACCCCGCGCCCGTCCGTCCTCTTTGTTTCCTCCTCTCCGTCTCTTTCGACGCTTTTCTGGATCTAGGCCGGAGAAGCCTAAAACGCCCGCGTCGGCGTCGGCCAGAGCGCGTCGACTCCGCTGTCTTGTCTGAGTGCCTCCCGCTGTCTCGCCAAACGGAGCGCAGCTACCGCGTCGCGACCCAGCAAGCTGACCCAGTTGGAAGAACGGAACCGCGTAGACCGCTCGACAGAGCGCGACGAGGCGCAGCTTTCTGAATGCCGCCACAGAATGGCTAGACTCCTCAGCTGAAGGCGGACGAGCAGACGCGGAGGACGAGAGCGGAAGAGGCGCGCCCAGCGCCTCGAAGACCGACGCAGTCCAAGCCACAAAGATGTCGGCGAGGGGCGGGAAGAGAAACGGCGCCGTAGTGAAGAGGGAGTGGAGAAAAGAAAAGATGATTCCAGAGAAACGGGCTGCCACCAGGAAAGGGAACACGTCGATGGTTGACGCTCTGCAGCAGAGAGAAAACAAGGCAGGAAGGCAGGAGAAGGAACTCAGACTCGAGAGCAGACCACGTGGTGACCTAGTACCAAAACAGAGAAACCGAAACGGAAGCGAATAGCGGCTGCCTATATACACATTCCGCCACAATACACTGCAGGTATTTACATATATACACACATGTCTACATATATATATATATATATACATACATATATATATATATATATACATACATATATATATATATATATATATATATATATTTGTTTATGTGCTTGTGGACGGATGGGAGAACGGATCTGCACATGTGAGTACTACGTGCGTATTTTTTTCTGAGACGTTTTGTGTTCAATTTCTAGCTTCAGAGACCGCTGTTTAGCTTCCTCTTACCCCCTCCAGAATCTACCGAAAAGAACATGCAAACGACGGGCAAGCGGTGTACGTGAAGGAGAATCAAACACCTTCAACACACCTGGGGGGCATGCATGCATGGTAGGCGGTCTCTCCCTGCGTCTGGTCACTCTCACGCGCCTCATAAATATATACATATGCAAATCAGGGCTCACGCGCGCATATGAATACACGTTTATACACGTATGTATATAATCAGGGCTCACGCGCGCATATGAATACACGTTTATACACGTATGTATATGGTACGTACGCGTGTGCCTGCTGAGCCACAGTCATACATACATATATGAATATATATATATATATATATATATACAATTAAACATATATCGGCATAAGGTGATCGCCGCAAGTGTACAAACGTGGACGCGCCCTCTCGTGAAAAAAGGGAAACCCCGAGTGAGACGCCTTACTGAAGCACCGTTTTGGCGAAAGAGGCGAAGCCGGCGACATCGGCCATAACTCCTGCATCTCCGGCAACGTCGAGCAAAGCTTGCATGCACTCGATTGTCGCTGTGAAGATATTTTCCAGCAGGGGACTCCCGACGACGTCAGCTTCTGCGAGATGCTGAAGGAGGGCGAAGGACTGCTCCTGTCCGTGGCCAGCGTTCGTCAGCGAGACCTCGCCCGCGTTTTTACTTCTCGCCGCATCTGGTTCTGCTCGAGTGCCGTCTTCGTCGTCCGTGGCGTCTCCCTCCTCGCGTCCCTGAAGGCCCGGACCTGAGGCCGACGCCCCGAGATGCCGCTGTCTCCGCTTCGCTTTGGCATTCATCCACTTGGACCCTTTCTTCCCATTCTCCCTCTGGTCTCCGTGGCCATCCTGGCGGCCACCCAGCTGCTTGTAGTTTCCGTGCGACGCGACTGGGCCGTCTCTGCCGCGCTTGCGTCCCCGGTTCTCTTCTTCTTCCGCGTCTTGGTCCGACACAGACAAAGCTGCACTTTCCGCCTCGCTGTCCGCCTCCTCCGAGTCTTCGCGAGCTGTGCTGCCGGCTTTGTCCAGACGCTCTGCAGCTTTTTGGTGGAACGCAAACAAGACGCCTTCGAGAAACGCGCGAAGGAGATCTAAACACGGGGAAAAGTTGACGACGAGGAAGCGGCCGCCTTCGCGCTCAAAGGGAGCGAGAGAGACTCCAAGGGCGCCTTCCTTCGGGACGGGTTGACCGCCGCCTGCAAAGCGAAAAAGACAAAAAACGGCATCCACACGATGAAGGGTGAACCCACGTCGAAGAGCAACACCAGGCCAGTGCGAAGGGGTCGGTAGACACCCTGTCCCTTTCCCCCGCGTGCTGTCCCTTCTCGGCCTTGCTGAACTCCGCTCTGCCTCCCTCTCACTTTGCCGATCCAACAGCGAATTCAAAAGCGCCTGGTCTCTGAAATCCTTTTCGCCCTTCGCTGAGTCACGCACTGCATCGCCCGTCCTCCCCGATGTAGTCCTCTCCGCCCTCGTTTTCTTTTCGTGCCGTCGCCTCCCTGCGCCCCTCACGAGCCGCCATCTGCCCCCCGAGCCTACCAAAGAGAAGGAGATCTCGAAGCAGCTGAATCGCGCGCGTCGCCCGCTGGAAATCGTTCTTCGCGCGTAGGCGCTTTGCTGCATCTGGAGAAAGCGCGGCTGCTTCTAGCTCATCGTTCTCTTCTGCCGCGCTCTTGCCCTCGGCAACCTTCTGGGGAGCCTGCGGAAGTGCACGTCCGGCCCCCGCGGCGGGTGGCTGCCGCCCTTGGTGCGCCTGCATGCGGGGCGGATTGCCCGAGGACTGTCTCCGTTCTACCGCCCCTCTCGTCAGGCTTCCGTCGAAAGCCGATTCAAGGAACGCGTTGCACAGACCGCAGAGACCGTCGCAAATGATGAGCGTCTGCTCGAAGACGCCCTCAAAGGACAGCAGGCGGTCCTGCTTCTCGTCCTGCGCCACGGGCGAGGTCGAAGCGGAAGACGGGCTGGAAGAGGCGAGAGAGGCCGGTGCGGAGGACGCGCGGCGGAAGATCCAAGTTAAGCGACAGAGCGTGGAGCGGCCGTACTGCAAGAGGCGAAAAACAAATCAAGAGGGACACGCCTACAGTCAGCGCGAAGGCTGGCCTCTTGGTCGACACACAGCGAAGACCAACAGGACACGGATCAAAATGCAGCCCTGTCTCTAGGAAGCGATACACCAGAGCCTCTAGGAGCCGTCTCGGTATGCGGCTTTCATTACCTGTCGGTCGGGCAATGACTACACAAGGAAGGAGATAAGCGAGCAAAGGGAGACAGAGAAAGGGAACACGAAGGAAGACAGAGGAGAACAACACGGCAAATAAGCGAAAGGAGTTGATATTCAGAGGCATGGAGGACGAAGCACGGCCCAGCCACAGCGCGCACAGAGCGCGATCGGGTAGCCGCAAAAAGCCCGCATCCCTGAGTGCACCTACAACTGATGGCTCAACCCCAGGGCGAACCGAGACAAAAGAAAAACACTGTCACGTCCTTGCCTAACAAACGGGACAAATGAAAAAACCCGTGGCGCACCATCCATCTGAAATACGACTTATGTGCATTTGGAGAATACTTTCTTTCCTATATATATATATATATATATACATGCTGTGGGACGCACATGGAGGCATCGCGGCAATCTCCCCCCGTAGGTCTGCATGAGAGAAATGTGCGCTTTTTTCGAGGTGACAGTTGATGCTTCTAGCCATACAAGGCGTCATGAAGGACACTAAGGACACATGCATCCCGAAGTCGCGTGTTCGGACCTGAACGGCGGTTTTGGTTTGCCACTTACAAACGCCAAGTCCTCGTTCTCGTCGAAGGCGAGATCGAAACAGCTGGACCGGAGACAAGAAGTGAGAGACGCCAGAGAGGAGGAGAAGAGAGACAGGCTGGCAGGTTGGTGTAGGACGTGATGAAGCATTTCCGCACACGCTGTCTAAAAGAGACAAAAACATCAGCAGAGAAGAACGCGAGGCATCGCCCTAAGAAAGGCGGATCGTCCAAACCAGACGAAGGGATGCCCTCATGCAAGACGGCGATGAGCCGTTGGTGAGACACGAAGACGCGCGACTGTGCAAGGCAGGCGTAAGAGTGAAAACCACATAGGAGAACGTGGATAGACCAACAAGGCGTGGCGAGCGCGAGAACGGCATCTGCGATCAAATCAGCAACGTACTCCACGCATGTGGAGACCGTGAGAGACAGACAGTCCGTGGGGGCTGTTGGGTTTGTCATAAGCGTATTCCCGATTCGGTACCGTTTGTACAAGAAAAGAGTGCATCTACCAGGTAAGACGTGCGTCGCGCGTGCGGAGAAGGACGAACTATACCAATCACGAAGAGCATACGCTCTCCCCAAAGAGTGCCGCGTCTCTACGGACTCCAGTTCTAGGGATAAATTCTCGACGTATATCAGCAATCGGGCATTCGCAATGCGAATCGCCATCAGCCTAGATGAATCACGGAAGTCATAGCCACCAGCCCCAGACCCCCCCCCCCCGTTGTCGATGGCGTTCCCTTCAGCGTATCGCCCCACCTTTAACGTTAAGCGATCTTCTTCTTCGGACACCGAGAAGCCCGCGCCGTGTTTCATTCCCAGGACGTCAAGCACAGCGGCAACGCTGTCGCGGAGAACGCGGCGAAGGGGAGGAAAAAGATCCACAAGAAGGGGGGACGACGCGACGGATCCCCCGGGAGAAAGTGTCTCCGGCGGCAGACCCGAGGACGGCTGGAGCAGAGGCACGAGCGCGAGGCGGTGAAGAAGACGAACGAGCGACGTCAGCGTCGGGAGACAGAACTGCAGGAAAGGGACAAACGCGAGGCACCGCACAGGAAAGCGACGTCGGGACCACTTGTGGGGCTTTCCCGAGCGAGCGCCTCGGCCGGAGGGTCTGTCGGTTTCCTCAGGGGGGCTGTGGAAGTCTCCCTCCGAGGCAGGCACGCCTGCGGCTGCTCGCACGCGAGGCGTATATCGCGTCTCCCGCCCACGGGCGTTTTTGCTGCATTCACGCGGACTCCGTTTACGCTCCGCGTTCGTGGCGTGTGGAGCGTCCATCGCGACGGCCGTGTCGTCACGTGCACCGTGAAGCGGAAATGTCGGCAGCCATGAAAGAGGCGACAGGCGCGCGGAGAAGACCCGAGAGAGACCACGTGTGTGCAAGGCGCCACCGACGTACGTTGGACGAGGGAGCGGACAAGCAGGCGGCAGGAGACGACACACGCGAGGAATAGCTCAAGACGGTAGAGTCAGTCGAGATAGGAAACACGCGGAAGACAGAATCGGACCGCACGAAAAGAGCCAGAGAGAAGAACACTGAAGCGCGTGCGTATCTCGGCTACCTTTTGCCGGTTTCGGCGAACGCATGCTTCACGCCTCGTCTCTCAGAGGCGTGTGCATTTCCTGCAGCCCCGCGTTTTCCGCGCAACACACACTCTTCTCCGCGCGATCTCTGTCGCTTCGATGGTGTGTTTCTGGTTGCGTTTTTCCCTTCGCTCCGTTCTCTCTTTTGCGCACCTGTTCGCGGTTCGCTTCGTCGCGGATTCTCGCGGCGATGGCCTGGGTGAGTGCGGTGGCATCCTTCACAAGCGCAGCGCCCTCTTGGAGACCGCTGTCTCCGTCCAGGCGTCTCTCCGCCCCGCCGCCTGTCTCTTCTCTCTCCTCTCCGTCCTCGGCGTCGCGAGCACAGGCTGCGAGCGAGAAGGCCTCCCTTTGTTCTCGATCTTTCTTCCTGCGCCGTCTCTGCGCTGCGCGGCTGCCTGCCGCTCCGCCGGAGGCCGCTCCAGCTGACGTGGCGGCGAGAAGCAGCCCCATGTCTCCCCGCTGCGTGTTCGCCTCTGTCCACAGCAGCCGAAGGAAAGCCTGGGCCCTGTCTATCCAGAGATCGGAGACGGCACACGCCACACAGACGCGCGCTGCGTCGTTCTCGCCCTCGGGGTGACCGTCCCCGCCAGCGGCAGACGCCGCAGCCGGGGCGTCTCTCTGGGGTTTTCCATCTTTGTGCTCGCGCCGCTGGTCCCTCGTCCCGCAGGCGTCTCCGGGCCGCCGAAAGCTCCGGACAAGTCGCTCCGCGACAGCGGCGAGGCTTCTGCCCCCGGCGACGACGGGGCTGTCCGACGCCAAGAGGGTAAGCGAGCGGAGCGCAGCAGGAGTGGAAAGCTCACCTGCCGCATGGGTGTCGAGGACGCACGCCAAACGGTCGCCGGTGCCTGGGGTCGCGCCGGAAGAAGACTTGAGCGGCGAAGGCCCTGCACGAGAAGAAAGAAGGGAAGGGCGCGACGACGCCGAGGCGGACGCTAGCCTCGACGGTGGCGACATCTTGCACGAGAGAGAAGGAAGAAAGCAGAGAAACAAAAGACGGGGACGCGGGGACGTGTAACCGCGGAGGAAAGAGGCTTTCGTTCCCGTCTCTATTCCCGTCCGCTTGCCTGCCCGGCGCAGATGTGTCCTTCGCCCCACCCAGGTGAGGGCGTCCGTGGAGCGTGATTCTCCCTTGGTCTGGGAGACTGCTTCTCTTTTCTCGCGACTTCCTAGCACCGCGCAGTGTGCGCGCACAGGCTCTACGAGGCAGCTGAGAAGGCGGGGGAGAAGAACTGGGAAAGCACGCGGAGAGGCGAGAGGGACGACGCAGAAAAGACGACAGGAGCGAAAGAGAGAAGAAGGCAGCTAGACGGAGAAAACCCGAGACGCGGCGTTGGGCGCATGGGGCTTTCCCACTGCGCGCAGAGGCGTGAACGGGATGAGCACACTTGGAAGGGGCAACGATGGCCCGCAAAAACGGAAGCGCCAAAGTGGCCAGGAGAACGGACGCTCGAACCCTAAAGAAAGAAGCGCTCCAGAAGCGAGAAACGAAGGACGAGAGGCGAGAGTCCATGGAGAGTCAATCTGAATCTGCCCAGGGCGTTTCTTGCTTCGACGACGCTGAAGGGGAACGACGGCACTCCAGAGAAAAAGGCATCACACTCAACCGAATCGGGCTCAAGAGGCTAGCTAAGGCGTGTCGGAGAAACCAAGCAGATGAAGTGGAGAAAACGGGTCAGCCCACAAAAACAGAGATCGTTCTTGTCTCTTGCTGCTCGCCCCTCAGTATCTCGCTCTGCGCATGATGAGCGTCAAGAATAAACGCGGAAGGACGTCGATGCTCGACACTCAGCTCTCGCGCCAAACGCGAGTTTGGCCCATCGTTCGGTCTGTATCTTTGAGTGATTCCCTCTGCCTCCCTGGTGTTTCTCAACTCATGCGAATGGTGAGAGAACTGAGCCTGGATTCGATTCACAGACTCGCAACGACCTCGCGAGTGTCGGGATTTTCCCGCTGCATGCTCTCTCCAGCAAAAATCGACCGCCGCGCATGCGCCGGCGTCACGGTCGAAGACAAGCCTTTTCTGTCTCGCTAAAACAGAGGCGGCGGACAGAGTCCAAAACCGATTTGCGAACGCGTTTCCTCCGTGCTCTCTCCGTGCATTTTCGCTTCCTTGCCGCCGCAGTCTCCTTTTTGTCCTACACACACACACGCCGCGCGACCCGTCGTCCCGGCCGTTCTTCGCCGCTTGTCTCTTCGTCTGCGCAAGTTGAAAGCAAGAACGCCTGTGGAAGCGAACGCTCTTTTAACCTGCGGCTCTTGGCTCGCGCAGAACCTGTCCCGTAAGCTCTGTGCGGCCCAGTGCGGCCCAGTGCCAGAGTGTTCGTCAACCATGTGCACGTGTTGCCGATAGCTGGGAATATGCCCCGCCTTCGAAGCGTGACGGGAGGACAAACGAACGCCGTGGCCTGGATCCAAGCGGGGCCGTCTCGTCAGAAACGCTGATGCGCATTTCGACTGCAAGCTGGCCTCTTTCTGGAGGGATCGCCGACTCGGGCTCTCGCGCGCGCGCTGCGAAGACGAGTTGTCCCTGATTTGTAGAGTCTTTGCGCGGCTGTCTTGTCCAGAGCGGAACGGCCTACGGGGACGCCTAGAGGCCGTTCTGACGCCACGGAAGACACTTGTCTCGGCGACCGGCTATCCTTCGAGGGCGTGCGCGTGGGAAGCCCCAGAGAGACTCATGACACACTCGGCGAGAACGCAATCCCGGAAGCGGAGATACACTTTGTCGCGAGTTGCTGTCTCGGCAAGAGCTTGGAGAGAGAGAGACGCCCTTCAATGTGTGCGAGATTCGTTTTTCGATATGCGTTTCGAGGTTCTCAGCTACAAAGATCTGCGCTGTCTCGTTTACAAGCCGATTCCGTTTGGGCGCCTTCTCTCGATTCTCCTGTTCAAAGGTAGTTCTACATAAAACGTTGTAGCTCTGGGGGCCACCACCCACATGGAGTTCCTCTCGACTTCGCTTCTCGCCACCCTGCGCGTTTCGTGACGACGCGCAGAAGCCCGATGTGGAGGTGAAGCTTTGCCGGCGATTTGTGTGAAGCGCAACATCAGGTTTCCCGGACTTTCCCGTTCGTGCATGCACCCGAATTTTTGGACTCCAGAACGGTTGGCGTGTATTTGCTCCGGAGGCTCACGTCTTGGTGCGGCGCGGCGTCTCACTTGTCTCGCCCCCCCATCTGTTGCCGCCTAGCGTGCCTCCCCCAACTTTCTTCTTCCGCTTCGTCGCTTCTCCCAGCGCGGCTCTTTGCTCGGCCTCTCCACCGTTGCGCGTTTTCCTGCGGACCCGCGTCTTGTCTCAAAGCGTCGCCTGCGCGCTGCAACTTCTCCGGCCAGTCCCCGTTTTCGCATCAACCGCTTTCGCAATCTCCTCTTCACGCCGCGCGCTGCTGCATCTTGCCGTCGTCCTTCGTCTTCTTTCCCTGCCCCGTTCGGTCTTCCCTTTCTTTCCCCTCTTCCCTCCCCTTCTTCCCTCTTTTCTTCCCTTCCTCTCTTTCCTCTCCATCCTCTCCTCTCTTCCCGCGCTCTTTCCTCGCTTTCCTCCCTCCCCTTCTTATCTCTGTTTCTTCTCTATCTCTCTTTCTCTTTCCTTCCTCTCATTCCTTCCTCGCTCCGCTCTCTTTCCTCTCTTTCCCCCCTTACCTTCTTCCCTCTAGTTCGTCTCTTTCTTTCCTTTCTTCCTTTTTTTCGCTGCCATGGCGGCTGCGGCCCGCAAGGCTCGCGACCAGATTCGCGCGGCTCTCGACGAGGGCGAGAACAAGCAGGCAGCGCGTATGGCTGCCCAGCATCTCCTCAAAAAGTCGAAAGGCGTTCCTGACGACGTCTCTGCATTCGCCCTCAAGGCCCTCAGAGCGATCGCGCTCGCTCGAGACGGTGCGTAGCTCTGCCGCTCTGCGCGGTCGCACCCGGCGTCGCATCCCGCCCTTCCTCAGCCGCCCCAGTCCGGATCCTGGAGTCTTTTTCGGGTCTCCTTTTGCCAAGCTCCGAACTGGTCTCGTCGCGGGTGTGCGCCGTCCGCATGTGCGCTCGGCCAGCACCCGCGTCGAGACGCGCGACTGCTGGGAAAGGAGCGTTGTCTGTGCTTCCTCGTTCCGCCTCCAGGCCAGGCAGTCGCTGCGGATGTGCGTGTGTTTTTGCCGGTCTTGAAGCGCCTTCCCGCGGCTTCTGGGCCGCTGTGCATGCCGCTGCTCATCTGCCCTCTGTGCGCGCACAGGCCAAGAGAGAGACGCCGTGGGGCTTGCGCGGGAGGTCGAACGCGCTGTGGAGAAGGACGACGAGACGGCTCGTCTCTGTTCAGTGGCGTTCAAGGAACTCCGTGAAATATGTAAGTGAACAGCTGCAGGCGAGAGACTCCACGCGCAGACGCGCGCAGAGGCACAGACACGGGACAAGACCGGACAAGGCGCGCGTAGGCAGCACACCTGCAGACTCAGTTCCGAGGCGCAGTGGATCTGCATGCGTTCGCGCCTGTAAACCCTCGAGTCGACGGGAGCACGGGGCCTCGTTGAGGAGGCAGACACAGAGCGCATCAACTGGGGGGTTCGATTGCTCGCCGACTGTCGTCTGCTCGTGTGCGCCTTCGCGTTCGCCTGGGTTGTCGCTGTTCGCCGCTTGCTCGATCTCGCTTTGGCTTTCCCTCCTCGTGGGAAGCTCTTCTTTCGCACAAAATCCGAGCCCGTGCGGTTCAGTTTGTACGCCGCCCCGCGCCGTATCCCGTGGGAGCGTTGCCGCGACTTGGAGGCTATCTCCAGCGCGCTCCGTGTTCTGCAATGCGAATTCCTCAGACTATCTGCCGCCGTCGCGAATCGATGCGCGGCGCTATCCCCCGCTGGAAGAGACAGAGGAAGTGACGGCCTTTCTGGATTCGCTCGCAGCCTCCACGACGGGGCACCTCGAGCGGCTCCTGCCGTCGGCGCTCCGCCTCTTTAGCCGCTTCAAGAAGCCTCGATATCTCCAATGGGCGCTAGTCTGCATGCTGCTGCATGTGAGGCTCCACAAGGCGACCGCGCACGGGCGCAGCCAAAAAACGTCGAAACTGCCCCATCGTGAACTTCACCTGTCTCCATATCAAAACCAAAGCGCATACCTTTCGCGACTTGACTTCTCTCTCTCTTCATATGTTTATGGCTTCGTGCATTTGGTTTCCGTTCAGAGCCGGGGCTTTCCTTTCTCAGCTGTAGATGGCTGCGAATCCACCAGTCGATAGTTCTATCTCTTCTCTTTATAGATCTACATATATATACACATATTTGTGTTGCTCTATCTATGTATTTGGCGCGAGGAAAGGCTTGCCGCCAACAGCTATGCACAGTGCGCATGCATTTGGACATTTAAGGGCGCGCATGCGTGTGGAAACGTGTTCAGCGTGCATGGCGTCCGTCTTCGTTCGCGCCTGTGTGTTGCCAGGACGCGTCGCCCGGCTCGAAGGCTACATGGGCACTGGCGGCCAAGCTGCTGGCCAAGCTCCCCGCGCTGGACGCCTCGCCCTCGACGGACAGTCACTTCTCTCCGCAGTTGATGAGCAACCCCGAAGGCTGTTGTGAACGCCGCGACAGCTATGCAAGTAGGAAGCAAACACGTCTCACTCGCCGGCGCCGGAGCAGCGATAAAGGCAAACGAAAAGCGGAGGGCCGTAGTGGAAAACCACGCGGACAAACATGAAAAAGTGGAGAGAAGTCGAGTGTGGGACGCGAAGAGCCGCCGTTCACTCGAACTGGTAAAAGCGGCTGTACATGCTGTTAACTTCCTAGCTCAGCGTGTGGCATGGGGCTACAAAGCTCTGGGGTCTTTGCCCAGCGCCGGCAAGCTGCGGGGGGGAGCTTCCTCGAGCCTCTGGGGTTTTTAGCCGTGTCTTTCTCGCCCTCGTGCGTTCGAGGAGCTGTCCAGTTACAGTCCGCGCGGGCGGGTGGCTCGGCTGCCCTTGGGTCGTTCGGGCGTCCTGCAGCCTCGCGTTCAACACGTTCACCTCCCCGGTGGGTGATGTGTCTGCGCTTTCAGGGTTTATTTTGACGCTGTCCGTGCTCCGGCAGAACGGTCAATGCGGCGAGGGCCTTGGTGAGCAGCGCCCTCGGGAGGGACACCGGCGGGGGTGCATAGCGGGGACGAGAAAGTCGCATTCAGTGAAAAGGGCGAAGAGCGCGACGCGCAGGAGTTTGAGTGGAGAGAAGGAGAGGCGACAGGCGGAGATGGCGGCGGCGCGACACCCGCCAAAAAGTGCTTGGGAGACTCCGGCACGGGAGGGAAAGGATGGGAGGAACGGGATTTGGTGGCCGGAAACAGGATGCGGAGGATAGCAGGCGAGTCGGCGAAGGGGCGGAGACGCGTCCTCGAGAGGTGTGGAGCGATGAGCGCCCTGACAGTTTGCTGGCGCTTTTTTATCGCTATTTCTCAGGCCTGCTCGCTGCCCACACGGACCTTTGCCTGGTTCCCTTGGAAGGACTCGCTCTGAGGCTTCAGTTGCTCCTCGAGGTATGAGCTCATCTTTTCCTCGTCTGTCGACTTCGTTATCTGTCGCGCCTCTGACTTGCCTGGACTCTCTTTTGGGGCCCTCGTTGCCGGGGGTCGGCGCTTTCCGAGTATTCGGTGATGTCCAGACTCCTGCAAATGTGCAGCGGCGGACCCGTGTGGAGGCGGCTCTCGGCACAAATATCTATACCTATTTATCTTTACTTTCTCTACCTATTTAGCTCTATCTATCTAGGTATTTATCTGCCTATGCGTATGTATTCGGAGTACCGGTTCTCGCCTAAGTAGGTGGCTAGCTGGGAAGGTAAATCGCTCCAGCTTCTCGAGGAGGCATGTAGTTGTTCCTCGCCTCCGCCCTCCCGCTTCAGGTCGTGTCTAATTTGCTTTATCCTCTTCACGCGTGGTTTCGGTGTCCCTGCTTGCAGGATGGGCGTCTGCTGGAGGCTTTTCAAGTCTCGGAGCAAATGCTCGACGAACAGTAAGTCCAAAAGGGCGAGGTGTCTTCATGGTTGCACAAGTGTGGATCGCCGCTCGTGAACAGAGACCACTGAGTTGGAACAGCAAGAGCTTACACCGTCTTCGCCTGCTTTTCCTCTCTCTCTCCAGCTGTATGTACACGTGTGTGCACACGATTGGCATTCTTAGCTGTTTCCGTGCATCTCCCCTTCCCTGCCTGGCCGTTGCTTCGTGGCTAGGGACAGGCAGTACTCGCGCGTCCTTCCCGTCTCGTGCACGGGATGCGTCTTTGAACAGAATGCCTGTATCTATAACTGTGCGGACCTGTGTGCTGTGCGCGCGTTCGCCGTCTTTTTTTAAGGCCCTTTAACACCTCGTTCGCCGAAAACTGCATTCGGCTAGGTCTCAGTCTACAGACCGAGAATGCGGAGAAGGGAACCGACTCCCTGGCTCCGTGGAAGGAGAAGTGGGAGGCGGAGAAGCGAACCTCGTAAGCGACCAGGCTCACGCCACCAATCGTGAACCGGCAAACGTGGAAGAAGCGAGATATGACAGAGAAGAAAGAAGCTGACGGTGAAAACAGAGACGGAAACCCTTGTACACGTACACGTAGAACCGAGGAAACACCAGACACCTGTCGGGCAGGCGCGAAGCCGAAAGAAGCGGCCAACGGGAAGCATCGAGACGACCGGAAGCGATAACAGAAGGACAGGAATATTGAGGAAGCAGCTTCAGAGAAGAAGTCAGAATGCAGGAAAACGTTAGCGGAAGACATGCGCCGGGCCCCAGGGGTTGCCTTCAATGGCCACGCGTTTTTTTCACATTCGCCTCTCTCTATACAGCCCCTGAGACTGTGGTGTCCGTTTCTGGTTCCTGTGGATCCGATTTCGCTTTCTCCCTCCGATGCCTCGTTTCGGCTTCGCCGCCCAGTGCTTCGTCGCTGCGTCTCCTGGCGCCGCTCTCTCTCGCAGGTTCGAGGCCACCCAGGCGCTTCTGTCGCTTCACCGCCTGCGGGCCCTTCGTCCCCTCTGCGCCTCGCTCTCTGACAAAGCTTGGACGGGTGCGTTGCTCGAGCGTTTCCGAATCGGGGTTCTGGGCGCCCACTCGCGTGCCGCTCTGAGGCCTGCCTGCGGCTTCCCACTGTCTCCAGGAAGCGCCCGTGTGCGCCAGGCTCACTGGGGGTCGTGTGTCTCGGTTTCTGCGCGGCGGCACGTGCGGCCTGCTCTGCGTGATTCTGTGTTAACCCTCTCTGATGAGAGGAGAACGGAGTGTGTTGTGACAGGTCGCATGTGGTGTCCTAGGACTGATCCGTGAGCAAAGCCCATTCAGAGGAAAAGCCGAGCAAAGGGTTTCGCTGAGGTGCACAGAGCTCCTCTTCGGCTTCAGGATGTCTCTCAAAGAAGCACGCGGGTGGACGGACCCTCGTGCGCGTGTCCTGACGGCTAGCGGTGTCCCTTTCCTCTCCCACCTTCGGGCTCGCCGTCGAATCTCCCGGCAGTCACTTTTGCGTCTTGCGCCATGTGCTTCACCCTGCAGACGCACGCCTCGATCAGCTCTGGACAGATCCTGCGCGTTCCGCATGCATCTCGGACATCCTCAGGTATTCGACGAGTTGCCCGTGTCCCCCCTTTCGTGCTGCCGTTTGTCCGTGCCCCCCGTGACTCTCTCCCTCCTCCTCGCCTTGTTCTCGGATCGGTTCTCTGGTCGGTTTCGCCCCTTCGCCTGGTTCCGCCGATCTTCGAGGCAACCTTTTCTCCTTTTACTGCATCCGCCTATGGCCGTATCTTCGGCCTTTGGCGGGTGGCGTTCTCTCCCCGTCCCTTCGCGCCTTCCCTGGGGCTGTCGGCTCTGTCTTGCCTTCCTGGTGACCGTACGGGTTCGGTTCCCAGTAGACGTTTGGTGCTCGTTTTCGTCTGTAAGACCCGCTTTGTTTCTTCTTTCTGCTGGCTTCAGCGCCTTGACGGCTCACGCGCACGACTCCCGTTGCTTCTCCACCCTTCGATGTCTGCTCGGGTGTTTCGTAAGTCAGCTCTCTGGTCCCACCTCTTTGCATGAGTTCCCACTAGTAGAAATACCGGGCCCTCCGCGTCGCAAGATGCTGCCGGCGCCTCTGGCATTTTGCTGTGCACTTTCACCCTCGCGGAAGGACGGGAGAGGGCCGTGAGCGGTGCGACTCTCTGGTCTCGTGCCTGTCTGGTTTTTCGTGGAGTCCACGGCTCGCTCCAGCCTTTTGGGAGGCGAGCGGCAGATACCGCACGCTCGCGCGTGCATGCGCTCGGAGATTGCCTTGGCAACTGCGGGGCGTACGCGGGGTTTCCCCGGTCTATCAGTCTGTATACGCACGGGTGTCGCTGTCTACAAGTCTGCTGTTTTTCGCTCTCTCCGGGAAGAGAAATGCAGACAGGGATTTGCAACACAGACACGCGAACTCACGTGAACACATCGATGTACCGACGCGTATTTGCGGCGGCCAGGCCATACATATAGCCTCCCGTCAATGCAGGTGTTTGTAGTAATGATGCAACTGCATGTGTGTCACTGTTCATGCCGCATACACGGTCACAATATATATATATATATATGGACCAGACGGGAGAGACAGAGACAGGCGACGTATGTGTATATATGGAGTGTCTCGTGAGCAATGGAGCTTGATATATGTCAATGCATGCACACATAGTTGTGTGTCGATTGCGTGTTTGGGTCAGCCCTTGTCAATGCGGGAGGTTTGCCTGAGTGCCCTCGAGCCTCTGCATGGCCCGTGGCAGGGCGAAGTGGAAAAACACTTGGCGATGGTGAGGGAAGGCCAGACGTCGTCAGCGGCAGACAATGAAGAGCTGAAGACCGAAAAGAGACGGCGCTTCTCGCAGCTGAAGAAGAGTCTCAGGAGATTCGTGTGTCTAGAAAAAGTCCTCCATGGTAAGTGTCGCTATCTCAGCGTTCTCCGTGTCCATCTCCTCTCTTTTGCATCCAGTCACTGCCGTGTGATTAGGGCCGTATCTCTGCGTGCGCAGTCGTCTGCGCAAATTGCGGGATGCTCCCAGAGCTCCGAGGGAGGATTCGGCTTCCTGGCGCTTCTCGGCCGCCTCGCATTCCGCTCCCGTGAACCGACATGTGACAGTATACACGGAGAAGGGATCTCGTGGAGAGACACTCGTGGAGCCACGATCCTACGCAGGCACAGTGCAGACGCATGCAGTTTAGAAAGCCCTTGCCCTTGGGCTTGTTGGATGCCCCGCTGTACGTACCGCACGACTGGGGCGGCCGCGCAGCACACAGTGGAAAATGGAGCACAGACAGAAACAACAGGAGTGACTGGTTTCGCGCCGCTTCCCTCGCCACACGTATCCCGAGAGAGCCATCCTGGATACGCATGCATATGAGGCGCGGCTGCCCTCGACCCTCCGACACCGAAGCGCATGTCTAGATTCGGCAAACACATACTGCACACGCTTCCGCTTCTGCTGTTTCTCCCCTTGTCGCCGGTCTTCTAGCTCTCGGCCGCTACAAGGTTGTCGCCCCGTCAGGAGCTGCGGCTATAAACGCGTGGCTCCAACTGCGCGCGGATCTTGACAGCGTAAGCACTGAAGGATGTTTCCCCTTCTCTCTGTGTTTCCCCCGCATCTGTCGCCCGTCATGTGTGTGTGCGACAAAGGCCATGTAAACTGTCACCTTCGTGTGCTTCTCGTCTTTCGATTTCTTGGCACTCGCCCTAGCTGCGCTTTCCTCCCTTGCCGACTGCTGTCTCCCTTCCATTTGCGTGCCGTGGCCTTCCTCTGCGGCTCCCGCGTCACGACGTTCGTCTCGCAGGGCCCTTCGTCTTTCTGATCTCTCCGCTCTAGAGGTTTGCTCCTGCTGCTTCTAAGTTCTGTCTGACTCGACTTCTTCGCCTTCTTCTTCCTCTTCTTCTCGCTCCGCCCAGTTTTTTTCCGATGTGGCTTGGGAGATGCACGTGCCTCTCGACTTCCTGCATGCGTGGGTGACCCAGGTGGCCCCAGAGCTGAGCGACACGGCGGACGACCTGCTCCTCCTCGCTGTCGACGTTTTGCTTCTGTTCGATCACCACCTCTGCCGGCTAGAAAACACTGAAGCCGGGAGATCCGGAGAAGCCACGGTGGAGCCTCCCGTCGAGCCCCTCGCCGAGCGACGGTTCTTCTTCGCAGCGCTGACTCTGCTCTCCTCGGTAAGACCATCCCAAGTGTCTCCACTTGTGTGTTTCTGCACCCAGACGCGTTCGCTTTTCCCCGTCTGCCAGCGCGTTCCTCCGGCGTCCGGGGACGGCGCTTGACGCTCATCATTCCGACTCGCTTTCCTCTCTCTCGCGCCCGCAGTCTGTCGCCTTGGGGGGAAGCCGCCTCTCTCTCTCTCGCGGTCTCCGCCGGTGCGCGTCTCGAGTCTTCGTTTCGTTCCCGCCTTTCACGCTGTCTTTCCCTGAGTCCTCCGTCCTCTCTCCACGCCCTCAGATTGTCGCGCGCCTTCCGCTTCGCATCCGCCCTGCCACAACGGCCGTGCGTGCGCCCTCCCTGCTTCCCGTTACCGGGCGTTTCTGTCTCTTCCGTTCTCACGTTTTGTCCCCCGCTCTCTGGTGCGCGTCTCTCGTCCAGGCGATAGCCTCGCGGAATGCCTCCCCTTCTTCTTCTTCGCCCTCGCCCGCTTCGGCGCACGCGTCGCCCGCTTTCCGCGCTTTGCTCTTGTGGCTGGCCGGCTGCGTGGGTCTGGTCTCCACAAGTCGGAGCCTCTTCTTCTCTTCGCTGGACATCAAGAACGCGATGCTGTTTTCTCTCGGGTTCTCGCTCGCGCTTCCTCTCGCGGACTACGGCGCGAGCGCGGACGTCCTATCCCTGTCGAAGATGATTCAAGATGGCCACGAAGAAAACGTGAATTCGCTTTCGGATGCACTGATCGCCTCGTTCGAAGAAGGCACCTACGCGGGAATCGCCGAGTTCCTCTTCATTCGACCGTTCACTTCCTCCTCGCTCTTTACGTCCCTCGTCGACCTCGACGCACTGCTGTACCAGCCCGTCGCCGCGCCTGCGGCACCTGCAAGCGCGGTCTCTCTCCACCAGTTCTCCTACTTCCTGGCGTGCCGAGAAAACCGTGCGTTCACGGCCTCCCCCGTCTCCCTCTCTGCCCAGCTGCTCCTCTTCTCGGCGGCCAGGCGAACGGCTCGAGCCGGCGCGACAGGCTACTCGGCGGACCTCACCTCGCTGGCGTTGTCGCAGATGAGCTCGGAGGGCGACGAGGCAGACCCAAAGAGCGCACGCCTCGGCGTGCTGCCGCTCGACAAGGAAACGCTCGTTCTGAATCTCTCTCTCCCCCCGTTCTCTGCCTCTCGCGTCCGTCACCTCAGTGACCCTATTCAGCGATCGCTCTCGCGCCTTCAGGCAATGCCCCCGAGGCGGGAAGGCACAGAGGGAGGCGCAACCGACCGGGAGACAGCTCATGCAAGCGATCAAGTGCCTTTCTCGCAGGCCGCTGAAAACCTCGAACGCGCGGTCGCGGCAAGTCAAACGTGAGGCGTCCTGCGAGGCAGCACCGCTTCAGCTTGTGGCGCTCTCTTACGACTTCCCTCTCCCCTCGCCGCTAAACTGTCCTACCTTCTCCACTCCTACATACATACGTATATACGAATATATATAGATATATACATATATATATATATATATATACAGATAGATAGAGTTATCTATGCCGAATGGAAATCACAGAGACATGTGTATCGCAGATCGCGCTGTGACAGACGTCAACATAGGAAATAAGTATGCATGCAAACCTCTATGTACCCATGGATACGCGTATTCTACGTATATATATATATATGTCGTCCTGTTGTCTTCACTGCAGACGCAAACCTCCGTTGCTGTGGTTCATGTGCTTTTCACCTTCAGTTAAACGTCCTTTGAACCGCCTCTTTTTTTCTGGCATGTTCGCTCCTCGCTGTCACCCTCATGCACCCCTGTGGTCTTTACTTGCTGTCTGCGTTTCTTTGCATGCAGACTCGCGACCCCCTGGACGCCTGTTGCGCCGGCTCGTCTGGTTGGGGCCGAGTCGCTGGAGGCCTTGCCTCGCTGTCGGTCCGCCGACTTTTTCGGGCTTCTCCAGTCGCTTTCTGCGTCGTCTTCGAGTGCCGAGCGACGCGACAGCCACTCACCTACAGTAGAAGGCCGGGGCGAAGGACGGACGTGCGGAGACAGCGAAGGAGCCGAGGCGGGCGGCAAAGCCGAGAGCGAAGCACCCAGCATGCGCGAGGGAGACAGCGAGGACCAGCTCTTACGCTCGCTGTATGGCACTGACTGGGCCGACGAAACAACCGCCACAGGCAACGCTATCGGGGGCGGAAGTACCTTCCGAGCAAGCAAGGCCACTGAAGTTATGACCCGCCATGTAGAGGGCATTCCGAAGCGCACTCGGTACGTGTTTCCTCCTCACGGACACGTCGGCGTTTCCTGTCTTCTGCCGAGCACAAGGCGAGGTCTGTCTGTCGCGCGTCGGTCATGGAGCAAGCAGCCTTCGATCGCGCGCCGTGTGCTTGCAGGGGGTGGGGGGAGGGGGGGAACGTGGGGACGGGGCGGCCGGACGGAGTTTGCTGCTTTTGCGGCGCCTGTTCCAATGCGTGCGTCTCGTTTTCCGTTTACAGACGGCAGAGTCTCCTGGAGGTTGTATGTTCTCGACGTGTGCGATGTCTCTGCTTGTTCTTTTCCCTTCTTTTCCACAGCCTGCGACGCCTCACCCTCCTGACCCTCCTCCCACCGTCCGCGTTCCCCTCACCGGGTTCTCTCTCGGCCATTTGCCACCACTTGCGCGAGGAACTTTCCGAACTGGGATCCGCTCCAACTTCTCGATCCCCCGACGGTCCTTCTTCGGCTCTCTCCTGTTCGGCTTCTGATTCGTCCTCGCCTCCTTCGTCTTCGATGTCGGGCGCCCCTGCGTGCTGGCCGTCGCTGGGTGCGGCGCTTCCGACTGCATGCGCAGTGCACGGGGGCGGAGCGTCGCGACCGAGTCGCAGCGGGGCTGCGTTGCTCATTCGCGTGTGGAGGGACGCCGTCGACATGCTGGATGCTTCCCAGGACTTCCATCGACACTCCGGAACCGTATGAGACGCCCACAGACATATCTCCACACGTTCACGTTTACAGAGCACCGTTTGCCGCACCTAGCTGGGATCTTGCCTTTGTTGACCTTCCGGAGAAGAGAGAACTCGCGCATTCCTGTTTGTCTCGAAGTTGTGATTGTTGACGCGCCGGAGGATGGTAATGGAGAAAACCTTGGCGGAGCACATGTGTGCTGAAGGAGCACGGGAATCGGTGTGTCTGCTCTTCGCAAAGGAGCGTCGCCGTGGGCGGGTGGACTGTCTCCTTCGATACGCCCTGACTCGCGGCGAGTAACGCGGAGGAAAGTGCGAGACCGCCGCGTATGCCCCCTGTTCTAGCTGCTCCTTCTTTGGTTTGCACTTGCAAGCGTAGTGTTATCGTTATGTATCTGCTTCTATATACATACATATATATATATATACATATATGTATATATATGCATACGATATAAAGAAGTAAATATTTAGATGTATCTATAACTTGTCTCCCGCCTTTTTTTACTTTTGAGCACGTATTCGTGCATAGGGCGAGGTGCGGTAACTGTTGCCTTTAGGCCAGAAAGCACTCGGAGAGCAACGCTAAGGACGACGCGGTGGCAGATCCTGGCGGTTTTCTCGTAAGCCTTGACCGCTTCGTGCGTGACGCATCAGGTGAGGAAGTATGTTAAGGACGAGGCAGGAGTTGCCAAAACGTGCAGGGACACTTTGTCGCTTCGATCCCTCTCCTTTTTCGTCTTTGTGGCCGGAGGGAATCGAGCGTTTCCACGTAAAGCGCACACCGTTTCGAACACTCCACGCGATCTCAAGGGCGCGTCACCGGTTTGGGTGTCCCGGTTCCCGTGTCTGCCTTCTGCTCTGCGGTCGCCAGTGCTCTTCACTGCGACCCTGCGATCCCTTCGACTCGGCTTCGCGGCGTTCCTCGACGCGCGTTTTGGCAAGCTGCGGCGGGACGCTTTTGAGCGAGAAACGGCGAAAGAGCAGCGGAAGAAAGAGCCATGTCCAGATGGCGGCGAACGAGCAACAGGCGACGCGGAAGGGAGAGAAGAATGCGTGTTGCCCATCTGGGACGCGTTCTACCTTCTCGCTTCGTTCACTACCCTTGCCCTCGTCACAGCCGCTGCAGCGGCCCGCAATGTCCTCGTATGTCGCTGTTTTTTTTGGCGCCTGACGCCGACGCGCGTCTTTACGCGAGAAGGCACTTTCGTCTGGGGAGCGCGCGCCATCCCCATGCAGCCGTCGGGATATGTTAATGTGTAGAGGACAGCAACTGGCTCGTAACCCCGTTTCGACCGTTCAGGATAAGGCGGCCAAGGCGAGCCGAAACGTTTTCTTCGCTGTGTTGCGGATACAGTGCACATTCTTGTTTGTAGCTGAGGTCGCCGAAGGTATGAGCTTGTCATCCCTCGTAAGTCCGAGAAAGGTGTTCGGGAAATTTGTCTGTGGCACTGCTTGCATGTTCACTGTGCGTGTGCAGAGCACGCTCGGTAGTAGAAAAGAGGGGGAGCGTCTGCGTCAAGCGATTTTGAAAAGGATCGCGTTACTCCTTGTGGACCTTGAAGAGGTCCAAGCAGAGGTGAGAACTGCGGTGGTCAGCAGCAGCCAACCGTTTGTCCGTGCAAACATCGGCACAATCAAGAGGGGTGAGACGGAGAGGGTAGGAGAGGAGAGATGGGAGACGAACAAGGGCGAAGCAGACAACGGAGAGGCAAACAACGGAGCCGACGGTAGGAACCTGGAAACGGAAGCGGATATTGACAAAGAGGGTAAAGCAATGACGAGAACACATCGGCTGACAGGGACAGCAAGACGAAAGGAGATAGCGAGACAGCTTAGAAGCGATAATCCTAAAGAGACCGGTGGGCGTTCGCTACCTGTCCGTCGTTTTATAGCATCGCAGTTCACTGATTTCATCCGGATCCTGTGGCTGGTAAGAGGGCGTGTCAAACGCCGCCTCTTTTCTAACCATCGGGGGCGGGGAAAAGAGGAATCAAGATGCTGCTTTCCAGTGTACGACTCGCCATGTAGGCGGAAAGCGTACACGTAGCGGCGTGTCAGAGTCAATGCTCTGCACATCACTGCGCACTCATTCAGATCATACATATTGGCGCACATGAGCATTTCTGAGCAGACTGCCTGGGCTGTGGATCAGCCGGCTGTGCTCCGGTCGCTATGCACCTGATGAAGCTGAATGATTGGTGTTTCCTCTCCTGTGGGCCTGCGTCGTCCTGCGCCGCAGATGAAACAAATTGCACGGGCTGCAGGAGACCTAAGCGATGAGGAGCGGATCGACGAGGGGGAGGCAGGCATGCAGCCCCTGGCTTGGTGGACGAATATACACGTTACGCCTCGAGGGTCGCAAGAAGTCCTTCGGTTTCCGTTTACAGAAACTCCGGTACGGACTCGGGGAGAAAGCGGAAGCAGGAAACGTTCTCCAGTCGGAGATGCACACAACCTAACACGCAACCTGTGGCCAGGGGGCGTGGTTAAGCATCCGCCGATGCGTAAAATTTTGAAACGGTTTTCCGTTTCCGATTCGTTGCTCTGTTTCCTCCGGTAGAGGCCGTTGGACGCGCACATGCCTGTCCGCGAAAACGTTTTTCTCGACCTTTGCTTCCCTCGGTGTGAATGCACGGTGACGATCTGTGCCCCTTCCAAGCCAGAGGGCTGCCGGCAGCCGGCTTCAGAACGCGGACGCATTGCGAGCTCGGAAAGCAAACACACCGACGCGAGCGCGACTGCCTCCACGAGTGCAGCGGAGCTTCCCACAGGCGTTTTCCCGACTGTCCGATTTCCTTCTAGGCATTTTCCACGGCTGCCCGAAAGCTCGCTCGAGATGCACTTGTCTCGTACGCGCACCTTCTTTCCAGTATTTCACAGGTAGGAAGCCACCCTCCCACGCTGCAGTCCTGAGGGGGCCTACTGCGCCGGCACGGACATTTGGTCTCTCTTGCTCTCGTTTCTTCCGTCGACAATCGTACAGGCTTTCGGAGGCGAACGGAAGGTTCGCACGTGTGGAGGGAAACGCGTGCGTATGCGGCATATGCTGTGCGTGGGTGATGTGTACCTGAACGGGAATAGACCTCAACATGTGTATGTGCCTGTTAGCAAATTATTTGCAACGGGCATGGATCAGGTTTTCGGAAGCCGCATGCGTCAAGCGAAGCATGAATTCGCGTGCAGGTTTGCAACGAAGACAGACACGCTGGGCCGGGAAGAGACCGTGCGTATAGTTTGTGGTTGCGCGAACCTCTTGCGACAGAAAACGTGTGAGACGGAATCCAATACATCTCCGTTCTGTGTGAATGGCAACCGCGATAAAGGCGGGTCCTGTATAGCACACGCTTTATTTAAGCAAAGAAATACTTTTTCGAGCACGCGATCACAGTCGGGCTGCGCGC
Organism: Neospora caninum Liverpool; assembly: GCF_000208865.1. Taxonomy (NCBI): domain Eukaryota; phylum Apicomplexa; class Conoidasida; order Eucoccidiorida; family Sarcocystidae; genus Neospora; species Neospora caninum. The sequence continues at coordinate 1,781,931 of NC_018393.1, forward strand.
CACATGCGACGCATCGGTGGACCTTCAGGATCGGTTGAAATTTAAAACGCAGTGTCCTACCACACCGGGTGGTACCCATGTGTTTTCCCTGCCATAGCACTCCTTGATGTGCATGTATGTCCGGTTGCGGCGTAGACCTCGTTACGTTCAATTCTAACCGTGATAAACGAGTATGTCCGTAACTGTTACCGCGTGTAGGTGCTGATGGACATGCGAACACCAGCGGGGAGTTCCATGAACGGATCGTCTATGAATAGCAGTTTTCCCTGTAGCAGCCGCCAGACGATTGCGCGCGGCGGGGACTCCCAGTGAGATCACAAAGCGCAGGAGATGGGAACTGTGGGTGCCTGTGACGTGCCCTACGAAAAGGGATTCCATGGACGAAGGCCACCCTCTCACGGTGTATTTCAAGTTTCGCGTATTCACCAGTGTAATGCTGCGCTGTTTTGGGGAAATGGTCTCTCGCTGTGTGGCGCTGCTTGTTGTTCAGGCTCTGGCTTCTCGTAGACAGTGGCTGCTCGAGGCGGCCTCATCAAACGCCGACGTCGGCTCCGGCTAGGCGGCTTTGTGTCTCATTCATTGTCGTTCTTCGTTTTGCCTCCCTTCTCTGTCTTTGGCGTTCCTTGTCATCGCGCAACCTCTTGATTCGTTTTCTCGTGTATTGGTCTTCGCCTTCCGCTAACGTATCTATCCATGCAACTGCCTGGCTCCATCAATACAGTCTTCAACGGCAATGTTTGCGTCTGCTCGGCCGGTCGTCGGGACGCGCACCATGGCATCGAGTGACTGACTCGTATACTCATGTGCACACACGCCTGCTAGTGCTTTTCCCTTCTGATTGCAAGTTGGACCGCTGCACCACCCTACGAGTTGAAAGCTGTGTAGCCGGATGTATGTACACAATTTCGGGCCATTACAGGACTGGGCAAAGATCGTGCTCAACACTGCAGAACAAACAGTGTGCGCTGCTCCCGAATTCGTCTTGCCGCTTTCAATTAGAGTCTTCGTTTCTGGGTCGAAATCACTTCACACAGCGTGGCGCACTCTGAGTGTGAGTGTGAGAAGGCGATGTGCCAGCGAACCGAGTTCCCAGAGAACAGAAAGGCATATCACCGTGGACACACGGGCTCCATATCTGTGTTTTTCCGTTGAGGGGGGTGGTCAGCACACACTGTGCTCGTTCCGTGGGGTTTCTCCGAGTTCACGTTTGATGAATAGGCCCTCCGGCAGGCAGCCAGAATCGCGGCCGCGTGGCGCCACGTGTCGTTGTTCCCCTGGAATTACCGTCCGCACTGTGGGCTCGGCGACTACGAGACAGAACAGGTTCTATCGCATCTGCAGAAAAAAGAGACACTTCCTTTGCTCTTCGCAAGCGCCCACAGTCCCTGGGTATCGACTGTATCACTTCCTCAGCAAAGCCCTTGAGCATCGATTTCACACAGCCTACAGTGGCACGACTGCCCGCCCTTCGCCGCTACCCTGTACGTTTCCGGAACAGCTGTCCCTGGGTAAGTCCCGCGGCTAAACACATTCAGTGTTTTTACTGACAGGAACGTACAGAAATAGACTCTATGCGACTTCACAGTCGTGGAGGCGCGTGGCAACCGTTAAATGCGACGGACGTTGGAGCACAACCGTTAGTCTCGACGTCACACGTTTAACGAGACTGACCGAACAGCCAATCTGTATCCTCCATGCGTTAGCGCTCCATACCTGCGCGGAATTCTTTTGGTACTTTCGCAATGAGCCCGCACAAGCACAGTATCCACAGCCCCCCCTCCCTCCGGTCCCCTGCGAGGCAATAGCTTGGAAGATTCGTGCGGGGAACCGTCCCCAGCGTAGGACATCCGACGAATTATCGCGGTTTCTCTGCTTTCGTCTGACCCTCTCGACCCACGCATGTCTAGAAGGAGGCCGCCATCGTTCGTACGCACCAAATCGTGGAAGATTTCCGATCCATCGTTTTTTTCGGACAGAGGCTCCGGCCCACACTTTCCGGGCCAGCAAACGATTTCCACCACGTAAGATCTTCTTCCCCAAGGGCGCAAGCCTCCACCTTAGTCCATTCAGGACGCGAAACGAATGTCAGCGTCGGGCCTTTCTGCTCTAGGTTAGTGATCGTCATTTTCGCGTTGGTTTCCCAGGTCAGTTGAACCTTCTCATTCTCAGCGGAGTTCTGGTCCGTTGTTGTGACCTCGCTTCTGTCCTTGACCGGCGAGAGACGGGGCTTTTGACACCGTGCATTGTTTTTTATTTGTTACTGTTCAACTCCTGCGGTTCGTGCCAGGGTGTAACTGTGTACACATTCGTAAACGCTAGGGTGTCATTCCGCCCCCCGTATCCGATGAGTCCGTGCAGACAGTGCTACCACCAGGACTGAATGCCGCCTTCATTAACCGGTAGAATGCTTTCCTGAGACACCCAACTCCCACAACGAAAAGGAGGAACGTACGACGCTCCGTGTTGCTGTGCCCATGTTGCCTACCACACGCGGACAGTCTGCTCATGGCGATCGCTGCTGGCGGCAAGAATACGAACGAGGCAGTTGTCGCATGCAACATCCTGAATCCCCATCCGGCTACTACTTCTCCAACAAGGTATGTTTAACGCTAGCAACTGCACACGACGCTTCCGAAGTACATCTAAAGTGATACATGCAAGTATATTTGGAGCCGCTAGGATACCACCCCGTACATAAAAGGCCTCCGGCCTTTCGCTCGAAGCAGATTGCCTCTTTTTGAGACCGCCAGAACGGCGGTTCCACAGAATAGAATGCCCTAACCCAGCATCTACCTGATCTAATTCCATTGAATTCGGCACGAAAATGCAGGGATGTGCAACAGAAAGGAGGAGACTCAAAGGGAATCTGAGTGAATGGCACGCATGTCCTGCAGTTCACATGCATGCAGAGAGAGGACGACGTTGCTGCACAGATGCAGCTAGACTTCGAAAAACACGCTAAGAATGCATGGCATGATTCACATGATTCGTCAGCAGTTTCTCTCCGCTTATTTCTCGAAAACCAACCCTGGGGAATACGCCTTTCTTCAGTCTTATCCTCTCATTTCTCGTTCCTTTTTAAATGCCTTGTCTCTGCCGCGCCGAGGCTCTCCGCTTGTGTGTCTGACTGGATCCCGCAACCCTGGATGCTGATACTGACGATAGCCCCACCTACCGTGAATGTACATTTGTGTTGTTTGAAGGAACATTGTACCCGTCTTTATCCAATCTTTGGAGCAGAGTACGACAGACTATCTCTTGGCGCCCCAAACGAATTCTGCGCTGAGCCTAGCCGCCCCGTCTGTGTTGTGTATCGCAAGGCGCCCCCATCAGCCACATCGGCGACTTTTCCAGGAGGGTTCGGTACGAAAATATCCGTTTCGTTGATTTATTCACTTGGACCTGGAGCGGTCGGGAACTGCTTTCCTGTTCTTTTGTATTTCCGCGTTTTCCCGCTCCGTCCCGCCTTCTCCCTCCTTCGCCTTCTGTTCCCTGGTGTCACACTGCGCAGGAAAAACCAGAAACCTCGCCGCGGTGTAGGGACACCTGCCGATTGGCCGGGCCGGTTCCCTTCTCACTCAGCGCGCTCCCTTCTTCCTTGTAAATAGGAAGCAGTTTCTTTCTGTCGCCACCTTCAGAATGCCGCGCCTCGTGCCGTGTCGAGGCTGCATGCCCTACGGGAATTCTCCCGCTTCTCTACGTCGTGTGTTACCCTCGCAACCGACACAGTGCCTCCGTTCGGGCTCGTCTCCCGTCCTCTCTCTGAGAGGACATGCGTCCACTGTCGGCAGCCTCTGTCACTCGCTCAGGATACGAACAGATGATCCGAAAGTGTCGCGTTTCCCGGTCTCCGAGTTTCCCAAGGGGAGGCTGTGTATTCACACGTCGTCTCTCTCAGCCGGCTTTCCCGGGCGCTCGCCGGTGGGACCTGGTAGGCGTCCCCAGTCGTCCTCCTGGGTTCCCGGACAACGCGCCGCGCTTGTGTCTCGGCGCCTTTCTTCCTCTTCTCAGAGGCGACCTGGCCAGTCTGCCAGCGGAGCCTCGGCAGCCGTGTCCTCGAGGCCACAAGCCTCTGCTCTCCGCAACCCCGTCTCCTCTTCTGCTCCGTCCCCTTCCCCTTCTGTAGATCCTCTGTTTCCGTCGTCTTCCTCTCCGTCTTACCTGCCGTCTGCATCTAGCTGGATGCCCACATTCGCAGTTCATCCACGCCCTGAGTTCTCTCCTGTTCCGGGAATGAACTCAGTGCTTCCTACCCCTCCTCTGCCTCCGTCCGGTTCCGCGGCCTCGCCTTCGTCTATCGCCTCGTCTCCATCTTCCGCGTACGCCTCTTCTCCCTTCCCCTTTTCTGCGTCGCCGTCAGTTCCTGGCCCTTTGGCCTCCCCCTCTGCTCCCCGGCCTCCCCCTCCGCCATCGATGCCGGTTGGTTCCGCTCTCGCTCCGCCTGCAGGCGGCGCTCCTCCGCCTCCCTTTCGTCCTCGTCCTCCGCCCGTCCCACACGCCCCGGCTGCTTTTCACGCTTCTTCGGTAGGCCTCGAGACAGAGCAGCAACCGACAGCGACGCAGGTTTTGCGAGGCGCGCCTTCTCATCCGGGACTTTCTCCACGCATGCCCGCTCGCGCTGGCTCGCCCTGGCCTCCCGCAGCGGGTCTCCGTCCTTCCTCGCGCCCCGCACCTCCCGCTCCGCCCGCCGCCCCTTCTCTCCCTTTCTACGGCTACGGCTATCACCCGCCGCCTGCCTACGAGGAGACAAGTTCTGAAGAGAGCGCCTGCTTCCACGCTTCTTTGGAAAGTGGCGGGTCTCTCTATCTCGCTGGTTCCTCCGCCACGCACCTCGCTGGGTCTTCGTCGCAGCACGCCTCTGAGGAGCTGCATATTCAGCGGATTCATCGAGACGTGTCTGGGCGATCTCTCCCTGCTCCGGTCCTCGTGGGGCACCTCTACTCTCTCGCCTCCTTCGCAGCCAAATACACACTCGTCGCCGCGCCGCCTTCGCCTGCATCCACGTCGTTCTTCGTTCCTTCGAACTCGCTCTTGGCCCGGTACGCACCTCCGTCCTCGTCGCCAGTCGCGGCGCACGAAGCGCCGCCGTCCCTTATCTCGACCGCGGGGCTCGTCGCGGGAGCGTTGTGGGGTCTCGTGCCGGAGCTGGAACTGACCGACGTGTCCCCGCTGCTTGACGGCATCTCCGTCCTGCTTCTCCTCCACCAGCAGCAGATCCAGAAAGGCAGACGCAAGCAGCTGGACGCTCTCGTGACTCCCAGCCCTGACGCCTCGTCGCCGGACTTGCCGGGAGACGAAAGAGCCGAGGAAGCCTTACCCACCGCCGCAGCTGGTGCCTCTCGGAGGGCGGAGTGCGACGCCGGCGCCAGTGAGGAAGGCCCCGATGCTACCGCTGGCCTTCAGCTGCGGTTAGTGGCCAGAGTGGTTCTCGACAGACTCGAAGAGCTGTTGCATCTTATGAGGGTTGATGAGGTAAGCCGTACGAGACAACAAGGCGGAGGGACGTTTTTCCCCCTAAGCGAAGCTGTGTCGGTGCCCGGGAGGGGGCGGCCGCCTCCCGGTTCCTCACGTCCGTGTGCGTGAGTTCGCGAGCAGTCGTGCGTCCTACGGTGCGCTCTTCGGCCTCTGCTCCGTGACTGAGCAAGAGAGTACCACAGGAGACAGATCGGCCGATCGAGAGGAGGCGATTCACCGCTGGGCATGGTCTCCACTTTTCAGGGTGTGTCCCCGGGCGTGGCTTTTTGCCTTCCTGGTCAGTCAACGCTCGGTGAGGGGTATCTCCCCTTGTGCATGCATTCTCGCGCCCCCTTCAGGTGTCCCGAGCAGCTTGGCAGGCCGCGTGCGTCCTTCCCCCTTCCGTCGTCTCCCCCTTTTTCTTCTACGCCGTCGACCTTCGGATGGGAGACGCCATCTGTCTCCTTGCGTCCGAAGGCCCCAACAACCCGGATCTCTTTGATCAGCTCCTCCCGCTCCGGTCGACGGCGAAAGGGCCAGTCGGTCGCCCCGCGAGTCTTTCGGCGGAGACTAGGAGTGAAGACGAGGGCGAGAAGGCGCGTGAAAGACTCACCTCTCTCGCTCGAGTTCTCCACCCCTTTGCGGCGAAACCGGTACAATGACGGGGCGGTGGGACAGCGGCGCGATGGGGACGGGAAGCCCTCGTGGGCAGAGGAACCTGGACGAGCGACAAATTCGAGCGACGGCTACTTGCGGGCATTAAGTGCTCCGCAGGACAATGCAGAGGGGGGGAAAGACAGCCTGGAAGAAACCGGTGCGAGTGAGGTTTTGCGAGCTTGCGTCGTCGCCACTGCAGCTAGCTCAGACCGCCGCGTCGCTCTCTGGGTGCGTGTGTCTCCTGCTCAGCTGATCAACAAAGTTTCGTTTCTCCGAAGCGCGCCGATGCTGCAAGTGGTGACCCGCCTTCTCGAGGCGACCAACGGTGAGACGCCGACAGATTCGCGCAGCCACTGCTTTTTCCCTGGTGCAGGCAGTTGCGTAATCCGACGTCGCTGCGGAATGCGCCAGGACTCGAGGATTTTGGAAAACAGCGCGGCAGGAGTCTTCGTCAAAGGACCGTTTGTGCGCCCCACCCTAGCAGGGACAAACGACTGGTCTTGTCTGTACGGAGGGGACATGCCTGTCGCCCCACCCTAGCAGGGACAAACGAGTAGTCTTGTCTGTACGGAGGGGACATGCATGTCACTCGAGAACCGTGAACCGTCGTGCTACGAGAAAGGGCTTTACTGGTTTTTGCCTTCGACGCCTGTTTCTCTCTTGTGTTTCGCAGAGTCGGACCCGGACACGCTCGTCCGACTTCTCCATCTTTTCGGGAACTCTGTCCGTGAGTCGCTCTCCAGACAAATGCGTGGAAGAGCAGAAACTGTGAAGTAGGGAAAGTCGAACAGGTTGGAGTCGACTTCTCTCCGCATTCGATGCTTGCGTTTGTTTACCTCCTGGTTTCCGGTTCTCTCCGTTAGTCGACAACGACAACGCATGCTGCTCACTTTCAACTGTCCATCTTAATTCTGCCCTCTTGTGATGCGGCAACAGGCGTGTTCTTCGTGCTTCCTGGTGCATGTTCCTGCGGTGTCTTGTCTCTTTTGCACCCGATTCGGCTGTTCCCGTATCTCTGTGCTCTTTTTGATCTCTCACCAGAGGCGCGATGGTTGATCACCTCGATCTTGTCACGATTGAATGTTGAAGGAGACGCCGATCTTCCAGATTCAGGTCAGTTCTCCTCTCTCGTTACCCGGTTCAGGCTCCAGAGGTAACATTTCTAGGTAGGGGCGTTAGAAAGAAGACGGCAGTCTTCTCTCCCCACCTGCGCGCTGCTGCCGTGTCTCTTTGCTGTGCTAGAACGACCCTCCCAGATAGGTCCTCCCGTGTTGCCTATCCCCTCGGAACGGGGAATTGCTTCTTTAGGGCGTGCATGTGACGCTTGAGGTGGGGGCACTGGAGGGTGGCGCGACGATCTCTGCGGCGATGAATTGCTCCTTTATCTCTCCGCCGTCTCGCGTCCCATTACTGGGTTTCATAAGAACGGTCACGTTGCGGCTAAACAAGAGATGAGGCTCTCTTGCGCGCTCGCTCTCTGCTTCCGACACCGTGGACGTTATTCCTCTGTCGGACGCTTTTGTTTTTGCGGGTTGCCGCGTGTGTCCTGTGCACAGTCCTCGTCGATGTCTCCATTGCTGCTGGAGGAGGCGAACTGCCACACCAGCTAACAGCGGCGTGCGTTCGGAGACTTCTCTCCCGAGCTTCCCAGGGAATGCACACTCACGCCCTGGCAGAAAGTGTGCTGGCCCTGGCAGGTAAAGAAAAGACGATCGACAGACAGACGAAAGTACTGTGCCTACTGTGCCAGCCGTCGTCAACATTCGAAGAACATATAAGATCGGTTGGTACAGAATATCAAACCTACCACTAACTAACTGAGTTAAATAATACAGGGTTGAACAGTGGGTTTGTTTCAATGACCAAGGCTGCATATATATATATATATATATGTATTATGCAAATTATGTATATGTGTGTGTACGCAACATTACCTCATTTGCATGTGGGTATATGGGAATGTCGAGGTGTAAGTACGTGGACCGGCTCACATACAAGGTCGCCGTGAGTGTCGACACCTCGACATCCCCTGCATGGTGAGCGTAAACCTTTCGCTTTCCAGGACTGGCGCGCTGTCGCTGTGCTTGGTGGATGGAAACGCGTGCCTCTGATGAGAGATTTAAAAAAAGCACAAAGATACAGGAACGGCCGAATCGGCCGCGCTGGCTTCTCTGCGGTCGAGAGAGGTGGATGAGCTGTCCATCGTCTGGGATGAAATCGCGGCCGCCTCTTGTTTGCGATCGGTTTTTTGTGCGTTAACTTGCGGTGCGTTCCTCGCAGGGCACCTGACTCTGGAGCAGCTTTTTGATCTGGCGGGCCCCATTCAAGAACGCGCCGAATTTTTGAGCGCGAGGCAGCAAGCGGCACTTCTCCTTCTTTATTCTCAGGCGTGCGTTGCTGCAACAGATCTTCTTCGAGTGCTTGAGACCGTAAGTGTGCCGTGGACCGCTCCCTACTGCGACGCTTTCCTGTCGTGGTTTTCTCGGAGTTACCCCGGCATGCCGCCGTCGCGCTCGGTCCGCTTCTTCAGTCCCTCTGTATGCTGGCGTGTGGTGAGGGCTTTGGGGGCGTGTCGACGGCTCTTCCGTTTTTTTACTTGTTCATCGTGTGCTGATCTTTAATCATCTCCCGCATGTTTGGCTCCTTGGCGCCCGTCTTGGTTTCACGACGCGCACCTTTTCGCCGTCCTTCTGGTCCCGTCGATGTGTCTATTCGTCGTCTGCTGTCACGGCCAGATGTCGTCTTTCCCATCCTCCACGTGTTCTTAGTTTTTGTCCGAGCGAATTCTTCGTGTTTCGCACTACGGAGGCTCGGATGTCCCTCAAGCAGATCGCTCTCTTCGCGCGATCCGAGAGGGACGCGAGTGTAGCCTCGGCCCAGTAGTGGGAGTTCTGTCAGTTCTCTCGAGAGCCTAGAGGGCCGTCGCGTTTGCTGGTGCAGCTGGCTGCCACGGCTCAATCGGCAAGACAACGGGTGGCGCCACGGGCCAGGATTCCCGCGTTCTGTGCCACAAGCGTGTCGACAAGATAACGAAGATCCCACTCAGGCTGATTTGAAGGGGATTTATCTCTGGACCCAATCGACCAGTTCGCTGACTACATGGGCTCCGGTCCGTCAATATCCATGTGGTCTTGCGCGCAGCATTTGCTTGCATCTATGGACACCCTCCCCGTAGACCTCTTCGCCCGGACAGCTCTTGCCTTCTCCATGAGCACCTCCGTCTCCCTTCTGACAGTGAACAAAATTGCGCAGACTCTTCAGGGCCACGCGCTCGCCAATACGATTTCCCCAGAACGGGTCAGCTCTTCAGCTTCTTCCGCCGTATCTGCGATCAGCCCGTGGAGACGTGGATCCAAATAGAAACCTAACAACAAGTGTTTAAGCGCCTCTATATAGAGAGAGATAACGATGTTCAGAGGCAGTACTGTAATTGAAGCGATGTGGACTGTGCGTTCTGAGAGAACAAAGTTGAGGATGCGTCAAAGCCGTAATCATAGTGGTGTTTGCGTAGAGTCTGGGTTTCTCGCAATTGGTGGATCGGCGCGTTTCTTCCTTCGCTCGATGTTCGTTGAAGATCCGCCCTGCCAGTGCACCCAAGAGCGCATGCGGCCGTTCCACATGTTTAAGACAACGCGTGCCATCTTGTGCGACAGCGGCGATCCATCTGGAACGTTCTCGTCTAAGTTGTCGGTGTTTTGTCGTGTGATGTATCTCATGCGAGACTGTCATCTCGAGAGACGGCCAGAGACAGGCGTACAAGTGTACCTTGCCACATACTCCAGGTTTCGTTTCTCCATGCGTGGATACAGCTGTCAGGTGACTGAACGGATATCTCACTAGCGTGATGTGCGACAATGTAACACTCTGTAATTTCCCGGGCATTGTGTCGAGGGGGGGACGTTGAAAATAGCTTACGAAACGTGGCAAAATCCGTGTGTCGAGACAGCCTATCCTAGCTCGTGTGTTACGGCGCAAATACCAGCTCATGCTTTCCTTATCTCGTCGCCGCCTCGTCTCCTGTTCCCTCGCAGCTTGTCGATGTGACACTCGCTCTGGCGGTGGCTGGACTCCAGAACCTCCGCTGCTGGGAAGCTTTTGGAGTCGCGATCCGCATCGCCGACTTTAGCTGGAAGTCTCTACCCATCCTTGCATGGATTTTTGCAATGACGGACTATCGCGAAATATCGGCATGGCAGTCCATCGCCCTTCTGTGAGCCTCAGCTTTCGGCCGAGAATCATGAGAGCGAAGAAGCGTCGGGAACGTACAACATATCGCCTTGTGTTTCACATTTCGGACACTACTTGGCTCTTCTGTATCAAGTCATTGCATTCACAGCTCATCAAAATCAGGTGGCTCGGTTCCTGGGGGCCTTTTGTTCGGTGTGTTGTCATTCGGTTCGAAAGATGCGATGTAGGGTGACTAGCATGCAGACGCGTGTTAGTCCACTGCGCTGTTCTGTCGTTCAGTCTCACGTGCTAATCTTCAAAGGGAAGGGAGCGCCTCTCCAATGTGTTTGCAACGCTTAACGGCTACCTCGGTGCAAGGGGTCGCTACGTGGCGGCACCAAGGGGTACCGTGCCGGGTGTTGTATCTCTTAACGGACACTTCATCTGAGCTGCGCGTGTGGAAGACGGGCCGGATTGGCTGAAGACGCTGTCCATTGCAAACATGTCTCTGTTCCTCTGTAGCGCCAATGAGACTGCAACGATCTGTCATGCCTCGCAAAGGCGCCTCTTGCTTCGCCTTAGGCTCCCCAGTCTCCGTGGCCCTCCGCGATTGTCAGTCTGCATGCGGCAGACACAAGGCGACCAGGCGTTCCTTCCTCTTGTAGCGAAGGAAACTGCCAGGCGTTTCGATTATCTGTTTGGGACCCACCTGTTGGCTCGGGTTTCTCTTCTTTCGCTGCTTTCGTAGTCCCCCAGCTGGAGATATATCTACCTTTAATCATCTCGTCGTTGACTGAGTGGTCAGCAAGGCTCGTTTCACGTCCGGCGCCTTTGGTTGTTTTTTTCAGAATTCCTCAATTCGCGACAGAACTCTCCATGGTGCAGCGGAGCCAATTGTACGAGGCGTTCACAGCCGCCCGTTTGATCGGCTTCTTCAATGTTCAAGAACAAGTTCCGGAGCTAACCACTAGGCTCGCGAACTGGCGGCGATATTGGATTCGCTTACGAGGTCACTCGGCGTCAGGCTCCAGAGGCGGAGGACGAACTCTTCCTGGCCGGGACGGGGCCGACGGTGAAGAAGGCGACAAGAAGCTGAACGATCAGCTGACGAGTCCTGTGCCGTACGATGCCATTTTGTACGTAGCCAGAATTCAGTGTCTACAAGGCCGGGAAACAGAGCTATATACTATTCCTTTTCTCCTTCCCAAGTACAATCTGATTTTCGAGCCACTTGATGCAACACCGATCCACCAGGTAAGTGTTCATAGATGGAAATTGGGATGAAAAGCGTCGCAGCACATCACCAGTAAACCGAATTTTGCTTTTTTGTGTCCCTGGTTTGTCCCCGATTTTTTCATTTTGCAGCCATTAGCAAGCTGTTTTCTGCGTTTAAGCGGCGCATCCGACAATTAAACTCTCTCTTGTCTTGTGCCCCTTTCTCCCTTTCTCGCACCCTGTCACGTTTCCTGCTTCTCGTTGTTTTTCTGTGTCTGTTTCCCTTGCGCTGAACGGCAGAAAAGTAGTCGATTGTGGCAATCTGGCTGTGCCCGTGTCCTTGAATAAGCATTTCCTTTCCCAGTCTGATTCTTTTGTGCCGCGTATATACCAGAATTTGTTGAGGCAGGCAACTTCCCTATGGAAAGCAGAGGTGCTGAAACAGAATCCCGCGTTTTTTGCCGTGCACTTGTCCGCAAGTAGGCATTTCAGGTGAGGATATTGTTCGCTAGCTCCAGGTCTTTGGAACCCCGCCGGCGGGGGTGCTTCAATTGCAGGTTGTTTGATGCGTGCCCATCTTCTGTTCAGGGAACGGGCATGAAATTGGGCGAGGTAGCGCTTCGCCACCGAGTTTGGTCTGTTATGGGGTTCAACATTTTGACCGTAATGCACTCGGAATTCCAGCAGTTTTTTGAGAACCCCTCTATACCTCAAGACCCGCAAGTATGTGAAGAAGCCAAAACCGATGGTGAAGGTGCGGAGAAGCCCTCACCACTTCAGATGGTTTTAGAAGACGGGCGAAAATTCAATGTAGGAGCAGCGGCGAATTTCCTGACATCTCGAATCGAGAATGTGGCGCGTCAGGCCTCAACTCTGGATAGCTGGCTAAGCGTGCTGAAAGGAGGCCAGCAACAGTCAGCCCCAACGGCGTCGCCTGCTCCCGTTCGCGCTTTCCCCTCCATGTCGCTGTAGAGGAAAGTTCTCTCTTGAATGCCGCATGCGATGGTATGGCAGTGGTCAAGGCAGAAGGCGGGATTCCAACGCACGGAGTTGTGAAGCCGGTTATCGATATGTCCACGTTTTATATTCGTGCGATTGATGTGGGAGGAAGGGCTACGCAGGCTTAGATGGAGAAGGCGTGCGATGCTATCACAAATCGCAACCCGGAAGCCTATGATGTGTCTGCGCCGGTCGGGAGGGTTGTTGGAAGTGAATAACGAAAGACAGGGAAAGGTGAAGGCGGTGTCTCCTCTGGCTCTGTATTCGTCCGATGCTGGAGCTGTCTTCGATTCGATTGAGACTGCGGTCATTAACACTTGACGCAGCAGCAGGATGTGGAGCGATGCCCGGTGTAATGCAACCTGCAGCTGCGGGGCCTATGGCTCCTTCATTCAGCACTGGGATGGCCAGGTCACTGCTTTCACTGAATACCTAAAAAGTTGCAATAGTTTTATATATTTGTGGTCAACGCTATAGCAGTGTGTACCGAAATCGAACAGGATGTGTAGATTACCTAGCACCTACTCGACATTAGTACTCCTCTGGCCTTGAACCCTGGCCAGACTGTTAAGTGTCTCACATGAACTGAAGGCTACCTACGCACAAATGCTGAAATCGTAGCCAACATGCATGCCAGTCTAACGCGTGTGATCATGTGTGGTTGTTCCAGCCTTTCTCTACGCAACTACGTTTTTTCAATATGAGTGCGCGAATCGGTTTGCCAAATTACTGAGGAGCACCAGCGGCATGACGGACCTCGAGGCTGACGGCTAAACGCTGTCATTTTGCTTGTCACCGAGGAACGCAGGTTTATCCTGAGAGAGATGCATGACTCAGCTCAGAATAGTTAGTAGTCCACAGTGATTCAGCCAAAATGGGACTGGCAGGTGTCGATTGTGTGTCGTACGGCACTATTAATGCGCTTCGTCATATCCCTTCTCCCGCCCCTGCTCAAAAACTCTTCCGCAAGTTGCCCGAATATGCATTCCCCCACATTGTACATACAATTGCCGTGATGTTTCACACTATATGGTCTGCCTCTACAGGTTGTGGGTACATCTCTTGAAAGTGTGATTTATTTCCGATAGGTTGGATTAGCAAATTGGATTATCATCCGGATGTTGTTGCTACCTAACGGTTAATGGAAAATTTCGGACTCCTAAATGATGCGGGCAACCTAGGCGCTCGGGCCCTTAACCTAGTTCCTCCTACGAACTGCCATGGTGCTAAAAAGGCCTTACTGCGCGCATGAAGCCCGTTTCTTGGTTTTTTGAGAAGGCTAACGCCTCACGTTTTTTTTTTGTGAAGACTGGCAAGCACACCGGGGGCGACGGGCCCCCAATGTCGACACACGTTCACACAAGCATGGACGATTTGTGTGTGTAATTGACGCGGTCAAAAAGCGCACACCATGGGGATTAGTACACGGAATAAAAACCGGTTTGCCTGGACCCGCCAGGAGAGGTGAGGACTCGGGTCACGCATTTTTGAACCTTTAATGCCAAAAAGCTTTTTGACTAGCGACGCAGAATCAGCGCAGATGTCACGATAAAATCGGGGCCATGTTTTTGAGAGAAAATACGCAAGCGAACAGAGTTTAACAATTGTTGAAAATTGAAACGTAGCTCAAAAGCTCGCGGTATTATCCAAAAAGGTCGTCCCGCTCGTTCGTCTAAAGGGAAGCACATTCAATAATACACACACCCAAGCATATTACGTGCTCAAGGCTGCGTGGCTCAACAATCCTTGGTAACGCACTTTTATTTGGAAAGATGGCGTTTCTTCGTCGGAACTCTGCTATCGCACTGCTCTCACTGTGCGGTCTGGTGTTGAGCTTGTATTGCGTTCATGTCCAACAAAACGTGGAGAGGAAGATCGCTTACAAGCCATATTGCGACATTGCCCCCCACGTGATGTGCTCGAAGGTAAGCGAAAACCAGTACATGAACTTTCTTTGGCCGCGGAAAGGGGCAGAATACTTGTTTGCTGCCTTTCCCTTTGAGCTTCCGGGGGTGGCATGAGTTTGTATGCAACATTTTTAGTAATATGTCCAAATAAAAGTCTCTCTGATTCCCATTTTGAGGGACCGGGTTGTGGTCCAAAGTGACACAGGCTTTCACTGACGTAAGAATGGACCGGATGCGCTTGCTGAGAATCCGTCTAATAATGCAACCATGAGTTGTTTGTGTGTCTTACGTGAGAGGAGGATCGCTCGTTGTTACACATTGATTCCATTGTCTAAGACTGAATGGCAGCGTACCCTTAGAGAACGCTGTTGGTTCCATGTTAATTGACATGGGGGCTAACAACAGAGGCTCATCCTAGCCACTACAATTTGTCTACGTTTGAAACGTACGGTGCTGTGCTTATTTTTGTTTCTCGCTGCTCGACGTCATAGGTCGCGTTAAGCCCTTATAGCCATCTTCTTTCGCTTTCTGGACTCGCCGAGCCTCACGGACGTATGGACGTTGCCAACGGCTACCTTGGTGAGACTCGAAGCATACGTCCAATATGGCTGCTGTTAAAAAGCGGAAGCAGGGAAACTTGCACCCTACTTCTTTTGTCTTGGACGGGCCTAATCTCTGGAACGAATGGAACCTTTCGCCACGGAACACGTTGTCAAAATGCTTTTGTTTACTGAAAAAGAGATTATGTAGATGTATGTGTAGGCATGCGTTGATGCTTGTATGCATGTGCATATTCACGGGGGTCTTTGTAGGCCTGTAAATGCATGCAGGAGCATACGTTGCTTACCGCGCCTTTTGTCTGTGTCAGAAGTTTGTTTCTGGGAAACACTGCCTCAATTCCATTTTCGGTAAAGGCCCATATCAACACACCGCACTCAGACACGCGTGTATACCGCCTGAAACTCTTCGCGAGAAGAAAGATTTGTGAGGGCGTTTTTCGGGTGTACCTTCGATTATGTTCTGTTGCGTGCTGCTGCTGCAGGTGCCATCTTTTACAGCTTCATGATGACTTACCCTCTCGGAAAGCATGCGCTCAAAAACAGCTATTTTGTTGCAACGGCAACGGCTCTGGTAGGTTGTCGCTTGCATCCGACGTATGGCGGTTTGCGATGCCCATGCGTTTATTCATCTGGTATGCACGACCACGTTCAATTGAACGTGTGTGCTCACAACACATGGATCTACACGTAGGCGTTTATAACATCGTGATTTTGTATCTGTTACGTCTCTGTCATTAGTGATGTTTGCTTGCTTCGGGTTCCTTCAACAATCTCCGGCGGCAGTGCTATACATCGTCACCACAATATTTATATGCCCACGTAAATTAGGAAATAGTTATGCATGCAGAGGTGGATCTTTATGTACGTGTGCACTCATAATCATTCGGCTGCACTTATTTACGTTTGTACAGTAGACGTGTGTATACTGCTTTCATAGGTGCTGGGGCTTATGCCGGTGCACCCTCTCTGAATGTTGATTGGCTGAATACGCGGATTGGGCCCGTGGTTACAGAAACTCGAATGATTGTGTCGGAGGTTGTGTGAATAACCAAAAAGAGCTGACAAGAATGAGCTATGAAGGAATGATCGGTCTGTGTAGTTTGAGTTGATTCCAGATTGGAATTCTTCTTCAGGCACCATGGCAACATCCTTGCGTATTCGCAATGCGCCTTTTTTCAGGTTGTCTCAGGATACCTTTGCTACTTGGTGTACTCGGCTCTTTCAGTGATCTCTGTCATTTCGTTTGGTACTGCGACAGTAAGTGAAACTCTTTGCCTGTGTTGGGAGACAATGTGTACGCATACGCATATGAATTTGCGAAGAGTGTAGGTTTCTTTCTTGGCACAAAGGCCTAGTCTCGAAATGTTGTCATTGGATGAGTTATGATTGGGGTATATAGTATGATTTCCTGATTATTATAGGTAGTGCTATTCCATAAGCGACTTACATCTTATATGGTAGACTAGCTACTAACAGTTTTCTGTACTCTGAGTAAATGGTATCGAAAGGGAAGGGTGTATATCCTTGCAGGTGGTACCGGAGAGGCTTTTCAGACTCTCGTCTTCCGAGCATTTTCCAGAGCAAGTAACATTATTAGCCCTCTGAATAGCTATGCATGGGGGGACAACAGATTTACACCCGATTCTTACCCTTTTAATTCCGCGCAGTATTCTAATGCACATGGCGTACACCACTTCACAAACTTTTTTCTGATGACTGGATATTTGATTCACTGCCCATTTAGCTTTCTACCACACCTCTCCTTGGAAAGCGTCAACACTTCATTACTGTGGAACATGCATGGGGTAATCGAAGTTGATGGGATACTCCCTCAGGCTTGAGTGAAACAAGAGCCGTGTCCGCCTTTCTTTATGCTACTGAAGATCTTGTCCAATACAAGCCGCTTCTGTAACTTTCGGTCAAACGAGTGTATGCGTGCAATGGCAAAACACACTTCGGGCAGCTTTCCCAAGAACTTCATCGAGCAGCATACTAAAGGCCGACGACGCGGAACCTGTTCTCACTTTTTACCACAGCCGATAAACGGTTCATCGTTTATGTCAGGACGTGGTTTGCTTGTGATTTGCTGCGCAGATCAACGCTCTACTATTCATTTCTCTCCTTGGAGGAGACTGGGCAGACAAAGTCAGTGCAGAGATTTCAGATAGAAGAGGTCGCCTTGAAGCGGAGCCAGAAAATCGGCGACGGGAAGAGAAGAAAGTAAAATAATTCATCCTCTGAATCACCCCACCCCGGAGATGTGTTGTGTGCATTGGGACGGTCGTTTTATTTTGCCTCGCCCGTTCCAACAATTCTTGAGGCGACAAGTAAGCGCTTCGCATGCCGCGACCTTCACAGCACTGTTCCGTACGGACCGCGCTTGAGCAAAACAGAATGATGTACTGTATGAGATGAAAACGGGAAAAGGCCGTTTTTGGGACCCAGATTTGCCCCTTCTCAACGCTGAAGGCCGTCTCCAACGGTGTCACTGTTAAACCGGATTCTATCTGTCTACGCTTGTCGGTCTAGTTGCTCTGCGAGGTTCCTTGGGGCAGCTTGTGTGGTACTTTCTCACTACGGGGTTGCTTTCCGTTGATGCAGGATTTGCTTAATGTCGTGCTCTCTATTCTCTGCTGGATTCCTTCTTGCATCTTGTAATGTCGCGCTGCAGTAACGGACGATGTCTTCCAGGCTTGGTAGTTACCATCCGGAACACCTTGAATTATGCTACACAACGGTAGCGTGCACATGTTCCACGACACAACACTGAGGTGCCCTGATGATGTTGCGCATATATTTTTTGCTGGCAGATTCAAGTGGTTTAACACAGCGACTCCAGCTAAACCGGCACCGATGTACACACACGGACACACGCTGGCGTCTCGCATGCCTCACACGGTGGGGGTAGACAAGGCTCCTTTCTACGTACCGTGAACAAAAAGTACAGACTACATGTTTACCAGGGAATCAATTCGATTCGAGGGCGTGCTAGCGCCACCTTCCAGAAGAGCCCCAGAGAAAGAAATAAGAAAACGAATTACCATCTGTAGAAGAAATAATACAGATTTATATACTGAGCTCCGAGGAACAGTAGCATGGCTTTTTGGTGTCGTAAGAGCGTGAGAAGCGGAAAGCCACAGAGCAGAAGAACGGATCCAAAATACAAAAGAACCCGAAGATGGCTTCACTTGTTGGCTGTAGGTTCGAAGCCGAGCAGGTAATTCGTCTCCTCAGTCGACATCGTAGGCTCTACGTAACGCTTGAGGGATTCCGGAGCTGATGGAAAAGAACGTACTACTTGGGCAGCTGCAGTCGAACCTTGACTGTAGTAACTTACATGCAGAGCGGGGCAAGAGGCAATTGCGAGTGAAAAGTTCCTACCTGGCTCGCGCCATGCCTAACAACTGGCTCGGAGCCTACATTACGCCATAGTTCAAGGCGACCGCTATCCCGCGATGACAGACGGGGAGTTTCCCTGTCCGCAGCCAATTACAATTCAAGAAATAGTCATTGATTTCTCAAGACGAGAAAAACGCTGGACCTCTGCACATACACTGGCTGACGACACCGAGAAAAAGAGACTGTTACGGACGTTCGTGTTGCCATTGCCACAACAAAAGTGTTAACCACTTGGGGGCAACACAATGCGCTCCAAGAACAATAAATTATGGCTTTCGGAGAAGAACGTGTTTTTCAGCGCTACAACATTACTCCTGTTGGGACCGACTTCTAATGAAAAGCTGTAGGCAACACCTTTGGTGGAAAATAGGTAGGTAAAACGCACACCATTGTAACGCCTGATGTTAGATTCCTGAACGAATTACTGAGAACGCGGGTCCCGGCGGCATTTACAGCCGACGGAGAGATATCTGCCAAGTACTGCTCTCCGCGCGCTCACGAGTTGCCTTCATTTTCAAGTTCAATCCGCCCCTAGACAGCTACTACCACTGGTAACATTTCCGGCACTTTTGCACGGAATCGATACACCCCCGTATTATTATTTAACACCAGACCCTTCCCAATTGCTTGACCGTGCTCTAGCCACTTGTGTGGGAGGCGCTGCCTTTTTCCGTATTGCAGCGGAGGCGGACAAAAGCCACGTGTGTGAGGACTGCCTTCCGTTCAGGTAGCCTCCGCATCATATTATCCAGCGTCTACGGAACAACCGACCCTTCGCGTAGTTTTCTAATCAAAAATATTGGCGACGGTAGAACACAGGAAAATGACAGGGTGACACCCAGCGCCCACTTGTTAACCGTCGGCCTGTACACACACGGTCTTCAAAGTAGTCGCTTGTATTGCTCATTCTTTGGGACCCCAGCAGTGATGCAAAACCGCACATGGTACATCAACAGAGTACTGACGGCGTCCTGGGTACAACCGTAGACATCATAGTTGTGGCACAGCGCAGCTGAATCTGTACACGTTTTGCCAGCTTAGAAGCGCGCTACTGCGAACATTCGGCCTCTGTAAACGGCCGTCAGCGAGCGCCTCATGCAACAACACAACGCAACAGACTGTATACATCAGGCCCACGACATGTGCAGCCGGGACGGTGCGTTGGTTCTGTTCAGATGCCTTTCAACTTAAAGCCTGAAAAGATGTAGAATCCTAGGCCCAGTGTCCTTCCTCAAGAAAGCTTTTCCCCGAGGAGCACATTGAGACCCCTTCACATTAAATGTCAAGTCTAACCCCTTTGCGGCCTTCCATCACACAACCAACGCCGACATAATCGCGTGAATCTCGTAAGCCGCAATCTAAGCATCAGCCGAGTTTACGGAGCTTCTAAGAACCATGGTGAAGCTCGCGTGTACGAGCGCCAAGTAGGATGAGGGGCAACGGAGTGCTTTAACACACCAGCGTTTCACCTGACGTCTGATTCCTCTCTCACATCAGTCCATTCTGGCCTTCTTGCTCGATGCAGTTCCCGCGAAGCCTGAGTTGATCAACCTGTTTTCTGGATCGTTTTGGCCGTCGTATTCCCGGCTTCGCTTCTTGTGTTCTTCCAGCTGTTGTGCCGAGTCTGGCCCTCCTTCGCTTCCTCTCAGTTCGCCCGGACTCGGATCATCCACACTTTCATGCGCCTTTCCCCTATCCTTCACTCCTCGTAGCATCACATCCCGATTAACCGCAGGTCCCCTCGCATTTTCATCACGCTCCGATCGTAATAGCCGCCTTAAATCCTGAGCCGGGATATCCCCTGCCAAAACGTCTCCAATGGCCCCTGGTTTCCCAAGCTCGGTACTCTGGCCGTTGACAGCACCCGCTAGCAATGCCAGTGCACCGCATATATCGTCAGGCACAGCTTGGGTCTCTTCCTGAAGAGACGAAGCGGAGCCGTTTCCGGTGGTACCATTGCTTTTGGTTAGCTGCTCGAGAAGTGACGTAAGCATGTCTACCTCTCCTTGCGGTCTCTGCGTCGCCGCTGCCTCACCCAGATTCAGTGCCGGGGCGGGCGCACCGTCCTCACACGATGACGATCCCGCGGACCGCATCCACATGTCGTATGCAAGCGATTTTAGGTTGCTGTCCACTGCGGTCTTCTCCCCTCTATCGTTTGCTCCCCATTCAGTGTGCTGTAGCAGCCGGAGCCTGTCTTCTTCCTCTTCTTCTTTGGAGCTTCCCGAACGTGATCCACGTTTGACACTGTTTCCCGCTTCACTCTCTCCCGGATAGAGGAAGGTATCATCATGATCACCCTCTTCGTATGCCTCTCCGTCTTCGTCACCTGCTGAGACCCGAGGAGCCCCGGCTCCTTCGTTTCCGAGGTACATCATCATACTCTGAGAATCTGTTCCCGCGTTCCTTGCCAACCGCCTATCACTGACGAGCCGCCGACAACCCACTCCTCCTGATCCACCCTCCACCTCCTGCTTCCACTTGACGGCCAGGTCATACGCCTCCTGCAGGCCCCCAAGACGACGCGTACTGAACACCTTGAAGCCTGCGCCGCAGCTCACCTCCCAGCATGCACACTTCACATTGTATTTGATGCCTTCAACCCGGGGGAAGTCGCGGGCTTGAGAGGCGTAGGTGCGGCGTCCCTGTTTGTGGGTGTAGGCCATCCGGTGTCTCCGGCCTCGAGCGCCACTGGAGCCTGAAAAGACGGCGTAAGGGTCCTCGGCTGCTCGGGGGGCGGTGCCAGTCGGTTGGCGCCCGAACACATCGACGATTTGCCCGGTTGCGCCCTGTGCCTGGCCGCCAAGCAAGAACGGCAGCTTCGTTGGAGGAGACAGCGGATGGGGTTGCGCTGCTCCGCCTTCTCGCCTCGAAGCTGAAGTTGACTCCAGGAGCAGGGGCGAAACGCTTTCAGAAGACGAAGCTGGGAAGGGAGACGATGACGGCGACAGTCGGGGGTTTGTTGCATGCAGGGACATGGAGGTGAGTGCACTCGCTACAGACGTCGACGAGCAACCCGATGACGCTCGAGACAGGGGAGGATCGGACGTGAAGGAGTTGAGGGAGGACAGGTTGGCAGTGGACATCTGGGACAAGGGTAACGTGAACGCATGCGTGGATGCGTTCGGTCGAATCCCTGAATGCCCACCTGCTTCCCCACTCCGCGCCGCATGGGCGACGGCTGTTCCTAAATCCCCGGCACCCGAGAGAGCGTCGGCCTCTTCCACACTCCCCAAGATCGGTGAAGACCGAGACAGACCACTCACGTCCACATGAGAATTCAGGAGCGAAAGCGAGGACGCACCCCCGGCAGGTGACGCCAAACCGTGCGAGGTTCGGGACTGAAGGCGTTGCTGCGACGGGAGAAGCTGTTCGGCTAGCTGCTGGAAAAGTTGCAACTGCTCCGGCGACACCGAAGACGGCAAAGAGTCTCCTCTCAGGATCTTGCCCGCGTTCGGCGAAGAGAGAGCAGAGGCAAGATTCGGGAAGGCTTGGGCCAAGGCGGCTGAAAGCGACGCCAACGACGGGACGTTTGAACTGGTAGCAGGTCCGCTCTTTGGAGATGGAGATGCCACGAGAGGCGATGATCCTAGGAGGAAAGAAAAAATACCGCTAGCCAATAACAATAGCGCTGTGACCACTACACAGGCACCACGCTGAAAAACCCATACACCCCGAAAGGAGATCCACATTCAGGCGCACAGTCGCCGTCGAGTAAACGTCCTAAAATAATTCTGATCTTCACTGAGAATGCTACACACGAGGGAGTGCTCTTAGAATTTGATGCCCGCTGTTGTCTCATCGTGAAGCGAACGAGTTGGCCACAACCTTGCAACTGAGATCAAATGTAAAGGGACAGATGAATAGCGTGTCCAGTATGCGACTCGCGACTCTATTCTACGCTACCCTTCTACAAACAACAGGGCATGGGAACTTAAACGCTATGCACGTTACTGCGGTGTCCCGTCGCAATTCCACCGTGGTGTTTCTTGGTTGCCTTTTTGGCTTCTTACCAGAACAAGAAGAGGAAGAGCTCGTCATGCCCGCAGCTCCTACGTTTCGGTTGGCATGCAGACCCGTAGCTGTTGAACCGGCGGCCTCACCACAGATCTCACCAGGCGACACCCGCATCATTTCTTGTTCATTCTCTCTTATCGCATCATTTGTTAGAGAGGATGACGACGGATCATGACCCGCTTCTACGGAGGGAGATGCAGCACCGTGCGGACCCCCAGCAGAAGGCGACGCGTGAGCAAATCCAGAAGGCCCGCGTCGCTCTACAGGTGGGGCCATTCCTCGTCCTGGTTCCTCGCCTGAAGACGCTGGAGAATATGGAGATTCAAGACCCTGGGAAGACGAAAGGGGTAGCCGACCGTTCTCGCTCCCAGTCATCAGCCCCGCAGTAGCCGCGCTTGAAGCAGCCACTTCTGGGGAGGGGGGCGACGCAGCAGACGCGAGGAAAGGAGCTGCACTGGACGGTCCCACGGACGGAGACGCTGAAAGAGATCGTAGGAGCAGGTCAACGCTACCTTTCCGTCGATCCGATGGTGAGGAAGGTAGACCTCGAGACGCACTCTCTAACTGAGCCAGAATGTCTGCCGCCAGAGTGGTCGGGGAGAGCGAGGAGCGAATTGAACCCCCTTCCGCGCTCGAGCTGACGCCTCCAACCCCGTTCAGCGCATTTGCTGTCGCACGGACGACAGCAGAAAGCAGCGCCTCATTGGACATCGCCGGAGTCCCGTTGACACTTCCAGCAGAGCCTGAACAGATTCAGCAGGACGTAATATATATTTGAGAAGTGAGGAGGCAAGCGACGGGGCCGGCACACAATGCGGCTTTCAATATCTATATCCTGCAACGAAAAGGTATCTGCATACATAAGTATATATGCGTGAAGGTGTATACATTCGTTCCGTGGTGCTAACCTGCGTGCGTTGCGTTGGTGAATAAGTAGAACTTGCACACTAACGTTCGCCCTTTTTTTCCCACATGAGGTAAAGCATTCTTCAAACGCCATCTCGCATTGCCCTCAGATTCGAGAGATACTGCGGAGATAGCAGTTGGGTTCGATGACGCACGTCTGCTGTTCTTGGCCTCGTCCGCACACTTACCTCCAGCGTTATGGAGAGCCGGCGGACCAGAATCTGCCGGGAAGATGGACGGGCTGGTGCTGTGAGACGCACTCAGATTTTGTCTCCTTCCTGCTCCGCCTTGTTTCTGGTCCTCCCTTCCAGCGACGCCCGCGGTCCTCAAGGAGATGAGTTCCTCCGAGTCTCGCGGGGTGCTCGCCACATGCGTTCCCGTGAAGCCTGGGGCGTTCACGTCGCCCGTTCCCGGACTTACTCCACCGACACCGCTACCTGCAGGTGCTGCGGCTGAGGGGCCGCTTTGCCGACGCAGATCCGCCGCCGCCGAGCTCTGCTGTCTGCCACCGCCGGACACGATTACCGGTGCTGATCCCATCTGTCTCTGCCTCTCTTCGATCGCTTTTTGACGGGCTACTTCGAAGCCGAGCGTCTTAATATTGTAACACGTCTGACGGGAACGACCTGAGGAAAGCGGCATCATTGTGGCGCAGAAAAGGGAGACACGTACTGGCGGGGAATGCTCCGGAGTCACCAACGTGCACAGAGGGCCCGCGTCGTCAAAACCGTAACTCAAAGTCCCCATCCACTTTTAAACCATCGACCCGCGCACTACAAACCAAACCTACACTTCTACATATGCATGCACGCAACATGCGCTGCTAATCGGACGGTGTTCGGGGGCCGTCACGCGCGACGATGTGCAGAAGCATCCTGGCAGCTGACAGCGGTTCTCCGCCGACTTTGGTGAGAACGGCCACACTTTAGCAACACGTGATCTGGCGGCAAAGGCGCAGTGCCCATCCTAGCACATGGAAAAACAGCCTCCTGTATGGTTGTCTCGGTTCTTACCGGAGCTGTCGGTCCACTGGGCAACCCAGCACGTGTTTTTCTTGCCGATGAAGACTCCCTTCACCTTCTCGAGTTGTGAGGCGCGTCTGGCGTACTCCAGTCTCTCGGCCTGCTCCTCCTTCTGACCGCCCGCTGCTGACTCTCGACCAGGTCCGGATCCGCCTCGACTTCCCACGCCGCTCTCTCTCCCGCTACCTCCAGCGGACCAGCTGGCGTGTGTCTTTCCTCGTCCTTCGCCGGCCAACTCCCTCGCCTCGTGTCGGCGAGACGAAAACTGACCCGACGCCAGTCTCTGCTGACCCGCGACGCCTGTGGGAGGGGTCGAGCTGCGAAGGTGGTGAGGCGCCGACTCCGCGGCCCCTGCACCCGGACGGGACGACGAGAACTGAGGCTGACGCGACAAGAGAGAAGCGCGGTGGGGCGCGCGCGGGGCACCGAGAGCCGAGTCGTTTTGGGAGGGAAGGGCAGAGAGCTCTTTGAGCAGCGGAGACGAGCACTTGGACAGGGAGGTGGCTGACAGCGAAGAAAGCGAGTGGAGGTCGTCCCCGACCGCAGACAGGGAGCCGTCATGGCGCCGGAGGTGAGTTCCCTCTGTCTTGATACGTTTGGCGGAAGGCTCCGAGTACGGAGCTTTCCCTCGGCGCGAAACGTTACCTCGCTCGGTTGTTTCTGTCCCTACGCGTTCCTCGTCTGTAAGCATTCCAGTGGTCGAGCGCCCTGGAGACGCGCTTGCTCTCTCGAGCCCACGTAGCCTGGAAGGCCCCAGAAGCGGACTCGGTTCTTGCTCATCGCCCTCTCGTCCACCCCGCTGGCTGCCGACTCCCCGAAGTTTATTGGCGTATGTGGTAGGGACACTGTTTGCTTCCCAAGTAGGAGAGGCCAGGGGGGACGGTGCCCCAGACGACACAGCGCTTTGAATCAGCTGGCGAAGAAGAAGTTTCTGGCTCCTCTCCGCGACGCCGGATCGGTCCCGGCCACCCACACCAGGTTGCGCCGCCTGTGACGACCGCGACGGAGACAGAAGTCGCTGGAGAGCCTTCAACGCCGCCTCCGTTCCTCCCGACCGAAGGATTTGAGCTAGCGCCGCACCAACATTCTGTGCACTCAGCCCCTGTCTCTGAAGCTGTTCCTCCAGGCGCTGCTGCAGTGCCAGCGTCTCTGGCTCGCCTGCAATCGACGCCCAGCCTTTCGCGCCGACTCCCTCCAAGTCGGTCGAATCTCGTCTGTTGGATCCTGAAGGGTCAGCGTTATCCAGCGAGGACGGCTTCCCCCCCGGTGAACCTACACCCCGCCCTTGGCGAGGGTTGACTGCATCTGCGCTGAACTGCGGAAGCTCGTCCTTCTCACTCGAAAGGAGCCGGTGACGTGCCAAGGGGTCGCGGGAATCCGAGTCGTCATGCCGCCTAGCGCCTTTGAAAAAAGAACTAACCGTAGGGACGTCGTCCGCCTCAGTGAGGAACTCGGGTTTCTCCTGCAGTCGAGAATCTAGACGGTCCTCTGGGGCATACGATGCAGACTCAAAGACCTTCGAAAGCCTTTCGTCTTCAGCCAACCCGCAGCGAGCGCCGCCTCCGCCCTCGCTCGTCTGCCCGAGTCTTGCCTCATGCTGCAGCAGTCGGAGAGACGCCGCACGGTGTTCCTGACCTTCGCTGGTCCCTGAGGAAAATCGCGAAGGCTCAATGTTCTCGACGTCTCCGCGGTGCATGTCTTTGTTGCTGGAACCGGTGTTTCCCTTCGCCAAGGACGCGCGCAACTCCTCAGCTTCACGGGCTTTTTGCCGCTCCTCTGCGCGGCGCTTTGACACACTGTATAAACAGTCGAGGTCATGGAGCGCATCCAACAGACGCTCCTTTCCCCACAGACGGGGCGGAACGGAGAAGAGCTCTTGGAGGATCACGCGGTAGTTCTGGAGCGTCTGCGAATGAAGTGAGCGAGTCTGGAGGAGCTGCTGGAGGTGAAACGCGAAGCCGCCTTCTGACTGGGACGCCCAGGACGGCGCCAACGACCGAAGCGCCCTGAGAGACGCAACCAGTGCACTCTTCTGGGCTCCGACCTCCATGTCGGCGGTACAGAGGAAGATCGAGGGATCAAGAAGAGCTTTTGCCGGTGAAACGGCGAAGGGCGGATTGGTGTCATTCGAACCTGATCCGTCACCCTTCTGGCCTGTCTTCACTCCTTCCTCCCGTTCTTCTGAGTCGTCGTGATCTCGAAGCGCTCGTCCCCTTCGGTCACCAGGGACGTCTTTGCCTGTTCCGTCATCGGGGCCTCGGAGACACTCGGACGGGGCCTGGTCCCCGCTATTCGCAGTCGCCGCGGCGAGAGCAGTTTGGCCGCGAGTTGAGATTCGACTCTGTCCCGGGTGAGTTCCGTTTCTCCGCAGATCATCGCAGCCATGGTGGCCAGGAAACTCCGAGTTGCCGCACGATTTGTCAAGTCCGAAATATCCGCCGCGGAGACCCGGCGAAGACACATCCGTGCTTCCCACGCCATGTGGGTGGCAAAATCCGGCGGCCCCGAATTTGCTCTCCCCCGAGAAGGCGTGTTTGGATCCGACCATCCCTGCGTTTAGTGGAAGCGCCGAACCAGACAGCTGATCCAAAATGTGCCTGCATCCCGGCTGGCCGGTCCACATGAAGGCGTTTCGAACCAAAAGCCTGTTCGGCTCCTGTCGAAGTAGAAACAGTTCGCGGACGAGGAACTGCTGCTGCAACGGAGACAGAGAGGAAGGCCGACCACCTCCGAGTGGCTGGAGGCATATCCGGAAAATGTGCGCGTAGGCCAGCTGCTCCACGAAACATCTCGAGGACCGGAGACAGTCTACATGCTCGAAAAAGAGCGCATGCAGCTCGGGTCCACACCGCGGGAGGACCCCCCCGTGAGGCACCGACGGTGCCGAGACGGCGTGGGATGACGAGTACGCGGCAAACGGCGACACAACTCCCGGCATCCGATGCACTGATGCCGGATGATATCCACTGGACGCGAGCGGAGTTGGCGATGACGAGGTCGACAGAGAACTTTTCTCCTCAGGAGACTCAGCCCCCGTGCCTGAGGGGGTGAACGGCGAGAACGAGAAGGCGCCGGGGGAAGCCACGGACACAGAGGACGAAGGCGAGGCGGCAGGCGTGTCGACGCTGCACCGACCGCCGAGCCCAGCGGCCTTTTCTCCCGCGCCTGGGCATCGCGTGGCGCCGGACGACACGGATGCGCGCTCTTCCTCTTCGAAGCCCTCTCGTGTTTTCTGACCGGTCAAGAGCCCAGCGGCGACCCGGCTCAGCCTGTCGCGGTCTCCACCTTCGAGTTCACTCGCTTTTTCCTGAGCTCCGACGCCGTCGTCCGCCTTGGCAAACCCGTCTCCCATCCCAATCAAATCCGGTTTCGCTGCCTGCTCAGTCTCATCCACCTTGGGGCTCGGCAAGACCCCTGAAAGACGCTTCACCTCGACGTCGGCCCCCGTCAGCGAGTCGGATCGCGGTTCCCCGATGTTCGCCATGCCGACACCGCAAGGGCTCTCTCCGAATCGACTCGACGCCGTAGGCGTGCACGCAGGTGTAATCGCGGAGACCGTCGTACTAACAGTGGTTGTGGCTTTCGCACGGAGCGCGGCCTTCTTCTGAGTGTCCACACAGTCGTCGCGGATGTCCGGGCAGAGTTTCCCGTCCTCGATAAACGCAGAGACGCTGCCGCCAATCGACACGCGAGCTCCCAGCGGCTTCTTCTCCTTCTCCTCTCCCTCGCGAGGCTCGGAAGCCCCTTCCACGCCAGCGCCAACCTCCTCTTTGAGTTCACCCCTTTTGAAATTCACAGCCTTCTCCTCAGTGGAACTGTCCCCGCCACAGAAACCGGACGGCGTCGTGTCTCCTCGCGAATCGGCTTCACGGAAAAACTCGCCGGTGCCCACTGGCGACGCGACCGTTTCGCTCGACGACGGAGACACCTCCGCGGCAAGAGCGTCCGGGCACAAAGGCTCCAGCCCAGGTGGCCGCAGGGTTTTCAAACCTGGCGACGCTGACGGCGAAGGCGAACGCAAAGCCGCGCCTGCACCGACGTCGCAAATCGACTTCTGGCCCTCTAGCCTGGTCTCCGCCGGCTGTACAGCAGCGTCGTCCATCGCACTGGGCGAAAACGCGTGGCAAACGGAGCCTGGGGGCGACGCAGAAGACGGCGACAGAGGCGAGGGCGTCGTTGCTGAACATGAGGGAGAGGCCGAGCCAGGGAAGGACGACGGGAAATGGTACGCGCAACACGGACTGGAACGAAGGCTCGGGCCTTTACTGGACGCAGAGTGACAGCAGCAGCAGGCGTCGTGCAGCTCTTCCAGGAGATTCAAGAGGGTCGAGCGGATTTCGAGGAAGAGAGACAGCGAATCTTCAGGGAGAAAACAGCGGCAAGAAGCAGCCCACTTGGCTCCTCCCACTCCGGGACCCTGCACGAAGAAACCACAGAAAACAAGGCCTGGACCGTGATACGTCTGACGGCCTTGCCAGGAAGACCTCGTTCGAGCAGCGGCGTGGATACGGGGGCGACGGACGGGCGTCGAACTCGGGACTGAACGTCTCTCGCACAGTCGCGATCACGTCTCAAGCAGGCGACACAGGAACACGCATCTGAACCGTTTCGTGGAGCAGTGCAACCCCCTGGTTGTCCGCGACGACAGACGCTCGAACGGTGTGCGAGACTGCTTTCGATCCAGTTCACTCGTTCGTCGCCTCTCCTCAATCACGTTCCCTGGGGGGAAAGAACAACTGGCATCCGCTACGGGGAAGGCGATGTTTCGCTTTCCTTCAAAGACGTGGTCTGCCGCCTGCTGACCCTCTGCGAGGCTTACCGAGCACAGGGTTCCTGGAGAAACAGCCGTAATCGACGAGTCGCGTCGCGATGGAGAGGCGCCGCCGGGTGCAGACCCAAAAAGCAGTGGTGCCCCGCACGCATTTCCTGCGCTCCTCGGCGTGAGGATGTCCGGATGAGGCGGGGCCAGAGGCGAGGCGAGGAGGAGTTCTCCTTCGTGGCAGAAAGGAAACATTTTCTTCTGGAAGAGAGGCGCAGTCCCACATCGCTCTTCGCGCTCCTCGCCTTCACTCTTCTTCCCCTTCCCCGTGGCGTTGCCAGGGGCGCCGACTAGGCCGTCAGCTGAGGCATCAATGTCGAAGACGCGATCCTGCGTCGTTTCCCCACTTCCACCCTCCTTTCGATCTTCAAACGCACACACTGTGAGACTCTCCCCTCCTACTTCTTTCTCATTCTTTGCATTCGGCAGTGCTCTAGGGACGGTGAGGAAGCCGGGGATGAAGCCCGAAGAGAGACATGAGGACCCAGACGCGCCGTGGGAGCCGAAGAAAAAGGGGCGAGCGCGTGGAGACCGTGAGGCGCTAAAGACAAGCTGACGGGCAAACCGCGAGCAGCAGAGCGGCGACGACGTAGGCGTAGAGGGGGAACAGTCCATCGTTTGCCCCACCGGATACAGAGGCAAGGACACATCATCGAGCCGCAGGACAGCTGAACTCTCTCGAGCTATCGGGCCCCCAGTGCCACAGTCAGTTTTCACCACCGATTCGTCTTCCACTGGCCGATCACTGGCGGTCGCCCCGCCTGGGCGCCTGGCCGCCGCCGTTGTCAGAGGCGCGTCGGCGCCGTAATCCTCAGCGACGGCGCCATGCGGGTCTTCGTTCTCTCCAGCCCGTGCGTCATCCTGTTCTTTGTCGTCGCGTGGAATGAACGTGTCTTGATCCTTCTCTGCGGCCACATGAGACAGTGCAACTGCACCGTTTCCCACATTTGTGCCGGCGTTGGCCAAGTCTGACGCGTCTCTCTTTGCTTCTCTCCAGCGGGCGACTCTCGTCACATCCTCGGCACTGCTGACGGCGCCCGAAGAGAGTCCCATAATGTCGAGCTCAACGGAGAGCGAGAGCATACGAATGACAGCGTCCTCTGGAAGCTGTTGCGCTTCCGATGTCGTTGCAGTCTTCTCATACCGTTCGCCAGCTTCTCCGCCTTCCCTGAATCCTGCAGGCGCGACTAGCGCGGCCGCGTCTTCTCCAGTCTCTGGCTTCATTGTCCAATCTGACTGGTGGTCCCCGACAGTCTCCATCTCCACATCGCCAGCTAGTCTCTCTTCTCCATCGCTCGACTTTGCCGCTCCCTCGTTCAAACTGTCCCTTCCGTCGGCGTCGGCACACCCGGAAGGCGGCGTATGCGGGGGACGAGACGCTCCGGCGCCTCTGTTTCTGCCTCTTCTTCTCCCGCCATTGAGCCGGCCCGAACTGGCCATTCTCCCCTCCTCGTCGCGCCCTCTCGCGTGGGAAAGGGCCGCGGGATCAGGATCGTTGCCACCCTGTTCTCTCATTTCCTGCTGTCGAAGAAGGCGGAGCCCTGGCGTGCGTCCTTCTTCCTGTTCGCGCAGCGCAGCTTGGAGCCGCGTGTGGAAGTCAGGTTGAAGAAGCGTTTTCCCACCCGTCTCGCGGTCCCCGTCGAACCCAGAAAAACCGTCTTCCTCTGTGCTCTCTCCGCTGTCTTTCTCCTCTTGCAATCTCTGTTCTTCCTCTCTCTGCCGTTCCTGCTTTCCCGGTAGCCTCGCCTCCGGTTTCAGCTCGGCGCCAGCCCCAGTTGTGAGGCTCATTGAAGGAATTCGCGAGAAGAGGGGCGACTCGTGGAAGGGAAAGGAGGGAGAAAGCCCGCAGAGGGGATCGGCGGCTCGCCAGAGCTCTGCTCTCCGCCTGCGGCTGAAAGAGAGAGAAGAATCAACCGACGTCGAGCGCGAGAGACGGTGAGAGGGCGGAAACGCATCGGCCGACAAAACGCGTGGCCTACCGGCTCCACACTCGACCTCACAAGGCAGCACCTCGTTCACGTCCACCCCCATTCTGTCGTCGTGCTTCGCCATGAGTGACAGGCGCTGCTTGATCTCGGGCTGTCCCCTGCCTCCGGCATCTACGCCAGGGTCTCCCCTGCTTGGACTTCCCTTGCCCTCTCCCAAGAAAGACGAAAAAAGGGGCGAGCGTAGGGCACCAGATCCTGGTCTTGCTGCGCCCCGCCTGTGAACGACAGCGGACGAAAACGGAAACGGTTTGGGGTTCCCCCGCGAAAGGCCCTCTCGGTCGACGAGTTTCGTTCCCGGCAGCGTGCGGTCCTCCTTCTCTTCTTGACCCGCGCCGTCGGGGCTTCGGGAGAGAGAGGCGACGTCCGTGACACTCTCCGGCAGGAAGTCGATGTACTCGTCGTACTCAGTCAGGCACCGTCGCAAGTGAGGGCTGACGACTGTGGTGCCTACTCCCGCGTCGCGAACAAGCTGCCGGGAAGCGACAGATGAAAAGTCTGAACTTGAAGACGCTGCAGTGCACGGCTCGGACGCCGGCGCTGAAGAAGCTTCATTGCGACCCGGACAGGCCTCCTGGTCTGTGAGAAGTTGCAGTCGCAGCGCGTGCCGCTGTGGGGGGGAAGAGGGCGTCTCTGGTTGCATCGTTGCTGTGCTAGGGCATCGACCGGCTCAACAGGGAAGTAAAAAACTGAAGGGAAAAACCTTATTCCTAACGCTTATGTACAGGTCATTTGCATATGACCGCAGGCCTTTGCAGCAGCGCCTTTCTGCGAGCAAAGATGCTGGGGAAAAGACGTCGTTCAGGGCGATACAGAGGAGTGTTCTCCGACCAAAAGGATCAGCAGAAGAAGAGTCTGGCGATGGCGTCACTCTCATACGAGAGGATGACAATACACCTTGGCCGAAACTTCCAGCAAAATTCCGCGCCCGTGCAACAAGGCTCGTTTCGTCTAGTCTGCTCTTCGACTCATTCCCACAGGGTACAAGCCGTGGGACTCAACCGCGAAGATGCCTGCGAAAAAAAGCACTGGACACGCAGGCACACCACAAAAACCAAAGATCAGACGTTTTCCCGCCTAAACGACGGCGTGAACGGGGGCGCAGAGGATACAGAAAAAACCTAGTGGGCGCAGATCGTTGCTCCAACACGGAAATGAAGGTGACGGCTCGTGGATGCGCAGCATCGAGAGTGGGAACTGGGTAAACGAAACACAAAGCCTTCAGAAGGAGTAGCCTTCACAATCACCAGACACTGCACTTCTCTCGTGCGCATTTGCTGTCCTAGAATACTGGCCACCAAAAAGAATCTCAGAGCTCCTTGGTCTCCCAGCTCGAGCGACGCGTGCGCTCGATGGGTCGAGTCGTCGCAAGGGGAGACGCCGGCGAGCGAAGTTTCGCACGTTCGCCCTTGACGAGGCACTTGACATCGATTTGCATCAGCCAAGGTGGACACGCGGAAAGAGAACAGAAAGTTTCCCCCGCACGCCTCGCGCGAGTTGAGTGGACGCGTCCCTCACTTTTCAAGCGGCGCGAAGACCCGACACGTACATCAGTCTATGCGCACACACTGGAGACCCCGTGCGACCGCACGCTTTTTTCTGCGGAAATCTGGCAGTCCTGCGCACGGCGCGATCACCCCGTTTCAAGAAAGCGCAGACTTTCGCCAGCAGCGTCTGCCCAATTCTCCGTCGCGCATTTCGCGGCACACGTATTCCCCAGATCGCGGTCACACTCACCTCAAACAGAGTCACATAACAGCCAGAGACCGCGGCGGTCACCCGTCTCCTGTCTCTCCTCTGTTCTCTCGGAACGGGGTGCAAAGACGGAACGGGAACCGTGGCGTCCACTCGCAAAAGCCCAAAAGGGAGAGGAAAAACCAAGACAAACGATGGAAGAAAACAACAGAGGCACCCCAGGCTGGGAGAGCTTCTGTCTCTATTCGCGCTTCCGTCGACTCACCTCTCGGGGTCGTCCCTGCCTGGCGCCGCGTTTTTTACCACTCGATGACCACGCGGGTTGGGGATCTTCCACCGACGAAGCGTGCGCTTCTTCGTCCTCGACAAAGCAAATGTCTCGCTGCTTTTGCCTCCGAGGAAAGTGGGGGTTTGTCAAAAAAAAAGTCAGATGCTTTCCCTTCAGGACCATAGCTTTCCCTAGATCTTCCGCACGGAGAAACAGAAGAGTGGAGATTCTTTGTCCCAAATTTCAGCGCTCGAACTCCCGGAAAAAAACACCGAGAAATCGACTCGCGCGATCTCCCGCGGATTTTGAGTACCACGCGCTCCCGTGAAGGGGGGGGGGGGGGGGGGAAAGAGGGGGGGACCACCGGATGTGGCGGTCGACGTCCTCGTAGACTTTGAAGACAAGGTGACAGGGACACGTGATGGGAAGCGCGTAAAATCTGAAAAGGTGACAAGCACATACGAGAAAAAACGGTTTTCAGGTTGATGCTTGGGACACCGGGGGAACACATTCTCATTTCGATCGATAGAGCACACACGTGGTCATCTGCTGGCGGCGAGAGTGCAGCAGATGGAGTCGCTGAAGGGCGGCCGCCCCGTTCGTTCATTCGAGTATGTCCATCGACATTTGTCCAGGGGTGTAGATGTCATCTGCTGCAGACGCTCGCCGCCTTCCTCCCTAAAATAGGCCTTGTGGGTGTGGTCTAGTCACATATGCACAGAAGCTTGTATTGGGAGGCGCTGCGGTTCCGGAGCATTACTCAGCCACTCCTTAGAAAAAAGGGGGAAACACGTTCTTGCTCAATCCTTCTTGTTGAATCTGACTCAAAGCAAACGGAACGCGGACGAACTCGACATATGCACACTGGCACCAAACCAATTCCTGCTTGGCTGAAGCAGGTGGACGGACACTCAAGTCGCCTTGTACGGCAGCCTTCTGCCTCTCATCTGTACTGAGGGGGGACAGCACGAGCGTTTGTGATCTGTCGTACGGCGTGTGTATCGACAAGATGGGATTAGAGGTGACACCAGGCATACGTTGGTGCTACCATGCAACAAAATGAGAGAGGAGCTGCGGTATGTGACCGCGTCGACTTCGAAGACGCCTTTCTGGCCCGGTTTTTTAACGTAAAATTCTCACCAGGAGTGGACAAAGAACTGGAACCACTGCTTACACGCCAGCGCTATCGCGGCAGTTGGTAGCGGCGGGGCGTGCTATGAGAGGAGACTCTCTCGGGTGATAAGGACGCCAGGCTCAGGGGCACATTCCGGGTGCTTCGGCGTAGAGTGTCGTGCCTCGTCGTCCTATCACACATGGGCAGAGAAGAAAGTCGCGCCGTTTTTGCCGCACAGAGACTCGCAGCGGTCGTGAGAAGATTGCCAGTACCAAGACTGCAAGGACGACTCCGGTCAAAAAGGGGGAAAATGTCCCATCCAAACCCGACAGTAGCCCCGCGCGGCGGTGTGTTGGGGACCAGGGGAGGCGGTAGGTGAGAAGTCTCTCCTGCCTCTGAGCCGCGTGCCCGACAGGCGACGGGAAGGCGGTGAGCAAGCGGCCCTTGGGGTACTATTCCCCGCCACAAAAAATGGGACGCCGCGGATTTTTTTATCTTCACTGAACGGACGGCAAAACGGCATCGCTACAAACATGTGCAAAACGTTTGAAAAATCGCGAGACTCTCCGCGCAGGGAATATCGCCGATTCAGACGCGACGCTCACGCGTTCGCAGGATGCTAGGCGATAGTTTCGCGATTTCTCAGCTCAGGTTCGCACCGACACACCCGAGCAACGGATGGGCAGACAGAGAGGGGTTTTTGTGTCGTTGACCCCCGCTCTTTTGCCCCTCCCCTGCTCACACAGCCGTCCAAATCCGCACCGTGTGTTCACTTCCACCACGCGCTCGCGCGCCGGTCGTAGCGACCACGTATTCTGCTCTCTCTCTGCCACCGAGTCAGCGAACGCTCGACCTACTGCGGAAAAAATTGACTCCAACTGGGGGGATTCGTGGGCACGCTGTCGTGGGGGAAGACGCAGAAGGCGCGAGTGCGAACGCCACACGCACCCTCTGAATTTACAGGCCAAGAGGCTGCGCACACAACAGGACGCCTGTGGTAGCAGGACGGGAATGACGCAGTAGCGTGATTCGCGCGGCGGTGAACCCTGATGGAGCTACGATGGGGAAGTCGAGATGAAGCTTGCGGAAAGGAATCGAGAACGACGGAAAGAGAGAGTTCATAGGGCCAACTTTAAAACTTTGGACGCAAAAAACAGAGGAGAACGCTGCACACGAACTAAGAAAACAATAAAGTAAACGCAGCTCAGAAAGCGACAGCTACACCACTCTCTCACCGACGGGGCTGCAAAGTTAGGAGGTCGTTCGTTCGCCCCCCACTTTGCTTCATCAGATATTGCACCGCGTCCTCTCCTTTTGATATGACATTTCAGTGTGTAAGATCTTCCAGTTGCCCTCCTTCTCGAAAGCAGCGACGCAAACAGAAAGATACAAAAAAACTGACGTTGACGCAGCGGAGGCCGGCCACCTCGACACAGGCGAGCATAGATCTGGCGGTCGACTGTCCAACCCTCCAAACTTCCCCCCACCCACCTCGCACACGTGGCCGCAGTGAACGGTCCATTTCGAGTGACTCACCACCACCCTCTCTCTCCAGTTGAAGCGTGCGAAAAAGGCGGGGCAAAACTACTCTCGCGGACCCGCGAACACACGTCTCAAACAGTCCTGGCGTCATTTGGCTGTGGCAACGAAGGGGGGGAGAGGGCTTGAGTGAGGAAAACCGTGACAGTCTCTGTGGCATTCCAAAGCCGCACACTGCATTCTTGACTTACTCACGGGGATGCACTTTCATATTAGTGAAGTTGAAGCAGTGTGCACAGTGACACTGGCCCCCTGGTTCGTTTTGGCTGTCATCGATCCACGAGACACGTCGGAACTCCTAGATACAAACCAGCACGAATAGGAGACTGAGAATGCGGAGGGCGAGGAACGCCAAGGATCAAGGAAGGAGACACATCGTTTCGCAATTGCCGCCTGAATGTTGTTTGCCATTACGTGGCAGGGAAATCTGATCCAGGTCTCACGTGTGCAAAACTCTCCTCAATGCCGATTTCCTTCTTGAGGGCAGGCAAGCGAACAAATCCTACAGCAGGCACCACACTACAGACGAGATATGGTTACGCCGGAAAAGGGCAAGGCAGCATACACGGTGCCAGGGGAGAAAGATGAAAGACAAAACCGTATGGCGTGCTTGAAAAGTGTGTGTTACTCGACAGACTCTTGTCAGCCGGCAGGCGAGCCTTTTTCTTGTCGGGGTGTCGCAGGATGAGCGTTCGGGAGGGCGAACTGTAGGCAGAGAGGCACAAAAATTCAAGCAGTGTTGATGGATGAGGTGAGGTACGACACGAGCTTCAGAAATCGAACTTTACGAAGCCGCACACCTTTCTCACATAGTCCCCAAACACTATTTCTTCAATGGTTGCAAGGCGGCGAATTCAACAAGTCCGCCGTGGGCGGAAGCCTCATTTTTTCCGGCGACCGACAGGCTCGTGAGGGACAAGCGTGCGCATCTAGCTAGTGTGTATTCCTTTCTGACCTCTTTTGAGTGATCAACTGCGTAGTCAAGTGTCAGGTTGTTCTTGGCGCACCAGCTGTGGAACCTGTAACCGTCTTAACGGAGAATACGCAGTTTGTCCATCGTGTTTGCCTTGTCTCCCTCATTCTACAATGCTCGATTTTGCATTTGTGTAGAACGGCGACGACCAAAATTATTGTCTCCGCCACGCGCCCCGTTCGAGACGCCGTCAGTCAATCGGATTCAAAACAGTAATTTCCAGTGGGAGGTGAGGCCTTTGTACCTTTAGAAAGAAAAGATTGTTCGCGTGTGTCTCACAGGCGATAAATGTGGTATTCCGAGGCCTGCCTTTCCTGAGAAAAACCTGCTTTACGATCGAGACTGCCTAGAGAATGCCGGCGTAGGTAGTGGCGTGTTTTTTCACGAGCGCGCTCACGCTATAGGGTAGGACCGTCAGGGGTGCCGTCATCGGACGACCGTTGTATTCGTGTGTGTCTTTTCAGAACAACGTGCGCAAGTAAATTTGACAGGCGTGTTTGCCTTTCCACATAATAGTCGCATGTACCAGAGTGTTCCCGGGGGTACGCCCTCACTTCCCGGGTGGATTCGACGTTGACCGCTGTC
Source organism: Neospora caninum Liverpool (assembly GCF_000208865.1). Classification (NCBI taxonomy): domain Eukaryota; phylum Apicomplexa; class Conoidasida; order Eucoccidiorida; family Sarcocystidae; genus Neospora; species Neospora caninum. Next base: position 1,819,212 of record NC_018393.1, read on the forward strand.
CCCCTAATATGCGCGAGAGCATCACATGGCAAGAAGCAAGTAGAAGTAAGCGCTGCTTGAACGTTTTTTTATTATTTAGTCGTTGAACACGAAGGCAGCACATCACCGGGGCAAGCCACCGCTTGGATGGCGAGCGGCCTCCATCTATCCGGAATACTTAGCTTCGGGTTACGTACCACCAAGGCTCTGAAAAAGAGGCATATTTTGAGGAATCGTTTAACAGAACATTGCGACACAGCTTCAAAAATCAGGCAGCCCTGACCCCTGCCGCGCTCGACGAGAATGCACTGTGGCCTTGACCATTTCCTCTGGTGTCTATGCGTGCAGAGGTCTTTCAAGTTTGCTAACCATCCTTACACGATCACCGCATTCACTGTTTCCAAATCGAAAAAACCACCGCCTCTCTAACTTCCTATATCCTGCATAGAGTAATCACGTGCAAGGAAACTGGAAAGTCTTTTCTTCTCACAGAGTCACGTGACGCGGGTCTCGTCGATCCTTCTGCCCCGCCCGCCTCCCCCCCCAAATATCCACGACATCTACTGTCTCTCTGTATCGAGAGCCCGTCTTTTCAAATTCTACCTGTGGTTTGAGGAAAAGCTTGTGACGGACTTTGAGAAGGACAATGCACCTTCCGTTCATTCGCACAGGGTACAAGCAGTACCAGAGGCACCCGGGCGGTTTAGTACTCTGTCACTTATAGCCATGAACGCACCCATCTGAAGCACCACAAGACACTCTCGCGGCCATAGGGTATGTAGCTAAGAGAGTACCATATATATGCAAGCCACTGAAGTGTTAGACAGAGAATCACGAGTGGTGCAACCGGCATGAATATCGCGCAAAGCAGGGTCCCCATAATACTGCCAGCGAAGACGCCGGAACTCCAAAGTCGCGATTTCTCTGTCATGCCTTCCAGCTGCCGCCTAAAACCGACAAGAAAGGCCGTACCCAAGAGGCCAACACAATTCCCCAATGTGTACGCGATGGCAAACTTGGTGCTCTTGCCTCGTACTAGATCTTGAAACGAACCTGAGAGAAAAAGGAGTATGAACGGCGTACACATAATGCATTTCCTTCCGTACGTTTGACTCGCGCGAACAGTCGTGCGGGCCTCGAATTGCCAGCAAGCATACCCTTCTCGACAACATCGCTGGCGGCACGCAATTCACACGTCGACGCCTTACATGTGCAGAATCCATGTGAGCCTGCTCTGCTGTCTCCAGGGCGCGCGGCTCCAAACGTCGTGCAGTCTAAGTGTGTGCCCAGCTTAGGTCGATCTGACGCGCTTTTTTCTTTATCAAACTAGCACTGCCGGCGTATACCGGCATGGCGTGTTCTCAGTTGAACTCGCACGAGGTCGTGGCCCGTATGATTGAGTTCTCTCGTTTTGACAACTCGGTCACCGCAGCGACGACACTCGCCAGGAACGATCCACAGATACTCACAACAGGGCGCGGAATCCTTGTGCTGCGTGTGCCCCCATCGCTCTTTCCACGTTCTGAACGATGTCGTAACGCCAAGCCCATGGAGGAACCCTCCACACCACATTAGATATTCGTAGATTCTGCTTATCAGCATAACCTTAACTGGCAACACAGAGCAACTAGCCTTCCTGTTATTCTTGCAGAATGATGTATTCAATCGCAAAAACGGATGCGATGTACCGGGCGGAAGAGGTGATAAAGGCGAGGACTGGAGCAGCCCATAGGGGGGGGCGCTGAAGAGATTGTCGTGGGCAGATAGGAGGAGTGCGCTCTAGAAAAAGAGACGCGATAACGGAGAAGAGCAGTGGTTAAAAGGAGCAAACGCAATGTAGGAGGGGCCAGAAGGAAACCGAATATCTCACCGAGCATGGAGAACAAAGGAGGGTGAATACGCGTCAATGGTTTTCTTTCAGCGAAGTACAAAAGTGAGATCTCCCCACATTTCGCAGTGTGCTTGCCTCCTCGTTCTCCCCTACCTAGAGCAAGAGACGAGATGACGAGGCAGCCTATAAAGCATGTGAGCCACCCAAGTAGACGTTCGGTCAGGGTCAAAGGTGGAAAACAGCAACACCACTCTTCTTCTTCTTCAAGGTCGTCAAACTGCTGACCAGCTGCTTGCCCCAGCGAGTCGGTGCTCCTGCCTCTCAGCCGCTCGGAGACAGCCCGCGGAAACGCGAGAAGTCGTCCTCCCATGTCCCGAGAGGAACTGGATGTTCCCTGAGGGAACGGCCATCCTTCGTGGTACGCTGGATGTCTCTGGGATGATTCCGCTCTCCGATCGTCCGGCGACACTGATACATGGTAGGAAGAAACATATTTCTGCTCTCCTTCTCGGCCGCCGGATGACGTCACTCGGCCACTGGCGTTTTCTCGTGAGTTTACACCGAAGCCATCAGGACGGGCGTGTGAGGACAGAGAGGCAGTCAGAAGAGGAGCTGAGGTTCGTCCAGGCATCTTGGACCTTTAGTTTGCCGAGTTTCGTTTCGTAACGTGCGAGACGTGTCTCGAACGGCAAGAAGACATTCTCGCTCAACGTACACTTGAGGTGAAACGCGCGGAGCAGTCGTGCTTCCTCCTCTCGAGAACGACGTCGCAGATGGAAGACGACGATTCCGAAAATGTGAATTCGCGACACCGAAAGGAAAACGGGCTTAAAAGGCAATTTTCTTCCCAGTCTTCCGGTATTGTCCCCGGCTGGGGACAAACACACGGCGACGGACAGGGCAGTACCTCAGCGTCTTGTCTTTCTCGAGCAGAAGCCGGAGGACGAAAAATCGCCTCGATGTTGAAATTGTCTACTTTCGTGGTCTATCAAGAGAGATGCCGTTTCTGGAGACCATGGGACGGTACGGAAAGTGTAAAGGGACAGGACCGAGAGAGACTGGCGGCTCGGCTGTCTAGAAAGAAGTCCCGGGGAACGCGGAAATGACCCTCTTTCCTGTCAGAAGGAGGCACGAAACAAGACGAATGGAGACATAATATTTATTCAGGTTCGGAGTGGAACTCCTGATGCTGAGATCTGTAGTCGATTTTGGCTTAAATGGGCGGCCGGTCCACAAGAGACAAGCACAAAAATAGCATAATGGTAGGCTACCCCAAGGTTCTCCGCCACACAAAGGGTGCCACGTGCATGCCAGAGCGTGGTGAACCGAGATATGTCTGGAGACTTGAGAAGAAAAGTAGGCAACGGACAGGAAAGAAACGCGGAAGAGTGTTCGTCTCCCGGCATCTTTGGCTTTGATTATCGTCCATACCGTTGTTGTCGCAAAGCAACCGAGGGCCGGAACAGCGGTCCCGTCTGTTGCGACTTGCGCGTCACACCTTTTCGGGCTCGTCTCCAAGTAAGACCCGCTCTCTATCCGTGAGACGGCGACACGAACAGGCGTGCAGATGGCAAACAGAGCAGCCCTGCATACGGTGGCAGGGAAAGTTGATTCACAGAAAAAGCGTTTAGAACAAGGAAGAAGGGGAACGCACACGAGGGACGGTACTGACCAGACTATAAGGATCAGTGGAACGAGATATGTACAGCAACAAGCCGTCCACTCGGGACTTCGGAGACAAGATCTGCACCATTGGTAACAGGAAATTCTACAGTTACCTGAATTCAAAGGAATTTCACCGCAGAGTCTACACGCAGCGGCAGCCGACGTAGGTCCCTAAAGCAAGTGGTAGCGCAGGGCCAGCGCTCTCAGTGGATATACTGAGTGTTCTCGAAACCATGCTACTACTGGTTTAGATCTTGAATGTCTTTGTTTACCAAATATATAAGATATAGTTTTTAGCTCCTGCACAAGATCCCATAAAGACACATGTACCAAGGAAGTTGCAATGACCTTTGTACGCCAAATAATTACAGGTAGCGTCTAAAATATATAACCGAGTATCAGGTTGCTTCACAGAACACTTTCAATAGAGAACCATGACGGCGAGTTTTCGGTAGACTGGCACTCGAAAAAAAAACGTTGACAACAGAGTGGCCAAAGGCTAGTGTACGCATAGAAGCAACTCCAGGGAAATCGACATATCGAACCAAATCTTTGTTGTAGAAAAGGTACAAATGTACAGGAAGGGCGTACACAGATAGTGACAAGAGAGTGACAACGCACCGCATGGTGAGCAAGAGTCGCTGCACGATGGAAAGATTTCCACCGCATCCGGTTTTGAGAACCCCTCGCAAAAGTGATTATTTGTATGTCTCCAGCGACATGGTCTCTCGGCGAAGCCCCATCCGCCCTACTCGGTGAGACGAAAGACGTCTCATACAAGCATGCACACTCAGGGGAGTGTCAGAAGGTCGCCGTTCCAGCGAAACGATTCGTATCGAAAAAAGGTTGGCAAAATGCTGTACGAAAGTTCAACCAGCTCTTCATGCCGCCGTCGCGGCTTCTGAAAATCGTCGGCGAGATAAAGATACATGTGCCCTTCCTCGTAGGGGACCGACGTGCAGCCGGAGGACTAGTATAACCGTCCTGAGTCAGGCTGAGAGTAGACCGTCCTGCTTTTTGCACGGAGCAGAGGCAGTCGATTACGAATCTGGGGAAAGGGGGCACGACAAAGCATCCTTTACTTTTTGCATTAGCAACGGAAACCGTGGTTCAACCATACGCGCCGCTCCGACAACCAAAAGGCTGTCAAACCACGAGACACAGAGGCGGCCTTCAGAGACGTTTCTTGCCGGCACACACTGCCGTTTCTCTAGTGTGCAGACGCAGCGAGAAAATGCATCGTCATTACTCTCTAAAAAAGTTGTCAGAGGAACCATCAGGTAGTCAACGATTTGGGGAAAGGGAAATTTGAGCTCTGGAAGCTTCTGGTGCTTCATATACTTTGTAAGATCCAGCCTCTGAATCTACCACATCGCTTCCACTGTGCTCGTTTACGACTCGGGCCTCGTAGACCATACGGGCGCTCCGGTTGCCCTATCTTCTGTGTTTTCGCATTTCAATTTTCGAAGTGGACGCCGGCCACGTGATTGTGATCATCAGTGCGTGTACCGTGCCGTCGATGTTTCCGTCAACTCTCTCAACTTGCGTTTCACGTCGTTTCCGCGGGAGAAACCAGCAGTGTGTCACTCAGAGCGCATCCGCGAAGCGGCTTGTAACTTCCCGTCGAACACGTCTCTCGAAAAATCAATTTCCGTAAAAACCTTTCCATTCCTAGGCGTAAACCCCTTCGTTATTTGGAAGGCGCAATTCCAGTTTCGCACCCAAATACCTTGTTTAAGAGTTCCTCTCAAAAAAGGAAAGGAACCGTCAATAGAGACCAGGAAACGGCGAGCGGACAACCAGTCTCAGGTCGCGTGTTACAGAGTGTGTACAACAGTCTGATTTACATCGGTCCACCACGTTAGCAACCTTCCGGTTGTGTGCGCAGTCTTGATGACCGGGAACGATTCCTATGAAGAGATCAAAGGAAAACCGAGTGCCACCATCACCTCTGCGCGTTTCGCCATTTAACGACAGCCTTCAGGTAAAAGGCCGTAACAGTATGCTGGTGTCACTCACTCGTTGGTGTGTACGCCGGTTCAAAGGGCTAGCGCATCTTTTCTCCTCCCAAACCCGTTGCTAAATCAGCCCTAAAACCCGTTGCAAAATCAGCCCTCGCCTCTGTTCGCGTCCCTCGTTTGTATTCCACACGAAAAGAGCAAGCGCGTAACTGGTCAAACGCCGCCTGTAGGCGCAGCAGAAGTCCTCGGTGTCACTACACCTCATCAGCTTGCACCAAATGGCTTTCCCCCGACCATCACGCTGACGAGCCATGTCTGCGCCAGGCCAGCGACAGCCACATCGTTTGCTCAGTCCGTACCCACTGTCTGGTTGACCACACTCAGCATGCCCGCTCAGAGCGTGGGAGTTCCCATTTCGAGACACGCTGAGAGACCTTCAGTTCCGTGTTTGCGTCTCTTGAACTCCACCGGCCCTCCCTCGCATGCTCGTTTCCTTGCTCCTGAATCGGCTCCGACGGCCTCGCCTCCTGCCTTGATTTCTCGGGAAATACTTTCACAAAGGCTGAGGTTTCTCGCCTCCGGTCCATCGCCTTTAGTGCCTTCTGTGTTTGTCTTTACACTCACCATCAGCTGATCTGCGCAACCACTGCCCGCCCTCTCGGCACGCGGCGACAGCACAGGCGAGGCAGCCTCGCGGTCCTCCGGCGGGAAGGAATCGAAATTGCTCCCTTTCGGACCTTGTGTGTCTTGCCTACCGTGGTGCATGCCGTTAGGAAATTGCGAGATACGCCCGGCGGACGCACCGGCACCGTGGCCCGTCCGCAAGACTTCACTGTCACCCATTTTCGCTGCCGCCCTGGGGGCCCACTCGGCATTCCTCTCTAGTGCATTTCCAGGTTCTTCCTCTGCGTCTCCCTTGTCTGTTCGCTCGCTCGCTTCTGCCACGTGTCCCCTGTTCTTCGGATCCACTGCACGCCCCCAAAACGCACTCAACGAACTAAGGTCGCGCGGACTTTCCCCGTGGCTGTTTCCGCCGCAGGGCACGTCTGGGGTTCGCGGCCGTTCTGAATTGCCTGCCACTGCTGGGAGAGCATGAGACGGGGGAGCTGAAGGCAGCGTCTGTGCATCTTGCCCTACCGCTTTCTCATCGAAGCGAGCACACACTCCCGGAGAACGGACTCCTGTCAGATCTCCACCCGGACGCCAAACAGCCTCGCTTGACACGGCAAGAGACGATGTGCCTGGCGCGGCACCTTCAACAAGCGAGGCAGCACACTCCTTCACGGTGTCTCGTTCGCTGGCGGAACACGACGAAACCGAATGCAACTTTTCTGTACCGGCCTGCGAGCCCGACGTTGTATTCTCTGCCTTTGACGAACAGTCATCCGCCGAGGACTGCTTGCCATCCCCTGTAGCCGGTCTAACGGACCTTCCCGCGTCCCCTGACGCTTCGCTAACAGTACTGGAATTTGGCAGTCCTGCGGCGTCGATCTGCGCCCTGCTGGGAGTCATCCCGACGCCTTCTCCTACCTTGGCCATCGACTCGTTTGGCGGCGTCAAGCACAGCGCCTTTTGGTCATCGTTGGCCGGCCCCGGTCCAGCGGTCGCATCCCGAGACAAGATAGGCGTGGCGAGTGTAGCATCAGGAGATACAAGCAGAGACGATGCCGGAGAAGAGCTAGAGGAAGCCCGCGGCGGCGAACGGCAGGGGGTGGGACACGCAGTGACGGGGGAGGCTGTCAGCGGGACGGGAAGGCGTGAATCGGCTGTAGGCTGCGCATCAGTTGAAAACGGCTGTAGAGAGCCAGAAACAGCCGACGCAGATTCACGAAGTAGAACGGAAGAGTCAAGAGCCGAGTCACCTCCAAACACCCTGGGGGCGGCGCAGACGGAGGTCGCACCAGGCGTTCCTTCGCGGGGACTGTTGAGCACTGGACCTGCGACTGACGATTCTGTTTGTTCGAGCATTTTCACCTCTCCATCTTTCTCCCCGTCATCACACAGTTCGGGTCTCCGCTGGATCCCCGCAACCGACGCGATGACAACAGAACTTACGGACGCCTCGTTGTTTGGCGCAGGCAGACTTCCTTCAGCTTGTCCTTTCTCTTTTACTTCCAGTTCGGCAATTGCTCCGTCTTTGACGTGAGTATGTTGATCGTTTGTCACACTCGTGTTCGTCCTGTTCTCCTCCCTGTCCCCCACTACAGCCGTCGCGCCGTTTTGCCGCACACCTGAAGGCGCAAATGCGGAAGATGAAGCAGCTGCAGAACACGACGAAGAGCACGAACCCGAGGACGCGGCCAGGGGCAACGAATCCGCCTCAGCTCCGTTCGCTTCCACACCGGAGCCTGGACATCGCGCAGCGCGCGAAACGGCAGAGAGAGGTCGGGAGCAGATATCACCTTCACCACCCTTTGCGGAATCTGCTTTCTTGTCTTTGTCGTTGCCCTCGCGTCCTTCGTCTGCCTCGCATGCGTTCTCCGCTTTTTGCCTCGGCGACGAGGTACGCACCGGCTGTGCAGGCGGGGCAGCGTCAACAGCCTTTCGGACAATATCCAGGAGAGCTGAAGGGTTCGCCTTCACACCCGCGTCGAAATCAACGATCTCCGCGCATGTTGGATTGTCATGCAAGCCCAACTGGACTCGCTTCGCCTCGTACCTGAAGGGAATTGCATGCATACACGTGAGATGGCAAACTTGCATTTGCCTATGATGTACACAGTACCTCGGGTATATATATATATATATAATACAACAGTACATGCATATGGATACGCTTGAGGAGTCCATTACAGTTAGAGGCTCGAGGCGGTTCCCGCCTCGTGGCACCGGTAGGCATCTGGGTTCACAAAATACTATGTTGCCTTAAGCTGTGAACATCGCATATGAAAAACAGCCACTTTCGGGATACCATCCGCTTGAGAAAGTGGAACACGCCGGAAGGTAGCTGCCACGCGACGCCGTTTTCACAACGAGGCAGATAGCGGTTCTTCAGTGTGGTGTACAGTCCAACCAGGTGCGCCCGAACATTATCTTGAATGTCCAGTTTGCGAAAACGAACGTTGATTCATGGACCTCACATGCGCAGCATCACACATCTGTTGAATCCTAAATTCCTGCGAAGGGCGTGCCGCTATAGTCCCCCGTCTCGGTGCACGTCCATGTTCATGAGGACAAATCTATCCACCGGAAGCGACAGACGCACCGCCACTTTCGAATCCAGAATTTCGTTTCTTACCAGTCCATAGCCTTTTCGTGGGCGCCCTCGAAACCAAATTTTTTCACCGAGAATGAGGCGCGATGGCGGCCGTTGTGTCGCGTGACGCACACGGACCACTTCCCACTCTTGCAGTCATACACGACGCCCGGTGGCCGACGAGTCAACTGAGAAACGAATTGAGATACACGAAACAAAATATCTTTCATGACCGTTCTTCTGCCTTCGGTCGGCGCACTCGGTACCAGCACTGACACACGCCCGGCGGTGGCACCAGCGGGATCGGAATCCCTATCGTATGGCGGTGGTGGGTAAGGGGGAGCAGTGGCATATCGAACCTCGTTGCTTTCTGTCCCTCTGCTAATCGAACAACCCCGACCAGGTCATACCGCTAGTTCTGTTGCATACATGCAACCGATCATAAACACTCCGTTCCAGTCCTCCACACGACCGCCTGTTGTTTACTGGTTCACGAATCCTTGTAATAAACACATGACTTTTTTAGAACCGTCGCCGGTGAAGACCCGCAAACGCCCTGAGCGTCCTGGTGTCGCGAGGCTTGCTGTCTGTGTCTCTCCTCCGTCCACAGTTTCTTTGTCGCTCCTCAGCGAACAACTTCTGGACCGCCACTCTGGATACTCCTCCGTTGGAGGGGTGCTTCAAGCTTACTCGACAGACGGTTTGAACGGCTTGCCGATGAGCTTCTCTCACGCCTAGAAGGGCACACTCGCATCGGCGCCTCTGCACGAGGCCGTCCTTCATCCGCCACAGCGAAAAAAAGCAGTGCTCCTCTTTGTCGTACACCACCGCCGGGAAAGACGGCAGGAAAGACAGCAGCGCCTCCGTTGCATCCCGGTCCAGCGGAGGGTCTTCTGGCGGAATCGGCGTGGCCCACCAGCCGTTCCGGAAGAGTTGAAACAGCGGGAAGGGAGAGCGAGACGTCGCGTCCGACGTTGAACCGGCCCCCGCGTCTTTGGTTCCTCTTTCCTCGTCTGCCCCACATGCATCCACTTTCTGGGTCGTGCTGCCGGGCGGCCTGCACAGCGCGTCCCCCTCGGACCCTACAGTTGACGTCGAGGGAGCTCCTGGCACAGCGAGCTCGCCTTGCCTCTCACTGCCAGCCTGGCTTCGCCGCTCACAGAAAGCAACCGAACGAGCGGCAGAAAGGACTCCTGGGCCCGCTGACGCAGCCGGAGCCCCAGCGACCGCCGAAATAGCGCGACCGACAGGTGCGGTCCCTTGGCCACCAGATAAAGACGCGCGTGAGTCCGATCCTGTCGACTGAGCCGCTTCGCTTGGCTCGCGACCAGCGCCGACCGCCCCTGGCGCACCCGCCGCAGTCGCTGGCGCAGGGAATCGGAGAAACGGGACGTTCAGCGGGCCACATTTCAGGCCGCCAAACGGCGTCCGTCCAACAGCTGTACTGCTCACACTGGCGCCGGCGCCTGGCGTCGTTCCTGAGGGGAGCGAATACGAGAGGAAGAGCTGACCGGAAGGCGTCACCTGCGTACGGAGCGGCGAGGACGCGTTCGCACCTCCAGACGCTCCAGACAGATTCTGAAGGAGAAAGCCTGGGGCAGGGAGGACGCCGAAACCGGTGGCCCCCTGTGACTGCGCAGAGCCAAAGACACTAGACGTAGGGTCGCCGGCGGATGAAGGCAACGGAAACGCGGCGGAAGCATTGGCAGGAGCCTGGCCATTCCCCGAGCACGCCAGCTGGGAAAGAGAAACGTTTCCTCCTCCCGTCACGAGCAGGGGCGAAGGCACACCTCCTGTCGCGTGTGACAGCAACGCGGAAGATGAAGGAAGAGAAAGATTCGTGAAGAGGGCCAAGTTGCTCGGGTGGATCTGCAGCTGGGAAAGCTGGAGAGGTGTCAACGAAATGGCGACTGGCAGAGAGGACGGACACGAGGGCAGCACCCCACAAGAAGAGGAGAAAAGCGGAACGCCCTGCTTGTTTCCGGTTCCTTCCCCAGGAGTGCCCGAGACAGCCCCCGCACTGCCCGATGGCCTATGATCCTTCTCGTTGCCGCCCTGGCCCACGGACGACTGTACACCGTCTCCAGCGGGAGGCGCTCGCGTTTCCTGAGAGGCGACGGCACTTCCTGACTGGGCAGCGGGGGCAGCGGCAGACGCCGACGCACTCACACGCCCACTGCCGCGCTTGGCATGCATTGGCGGCACGGACGTCGCCTCCAGCGACACCGGAAAGACCGTCCCCTGTCCGGTCGCTTCTGTCGGGCTGAAGGGCGCATGCACGCCCGATGACGGGCAAGTCGCAGACCCCGCAAGAGAAGAGGGGTGAAGCGAGGCGTGCGAGCGCGGCTGAGATGATCCCCGCCGCCGCATCGCCTGGGGCTGCTCCGCCCCTGAGACCGCATACGGCGCCCCATTTGCGCGGAGACAAGTTGGACTGGGACTGGAGACGCACGCTGATGCGATGGTTCCCGGTCCTCCGCCTGGGCTCACCACATTCAGAGTCAGCAACCCAATCGCTTGAGAAAGGTATGGCTGCTGATCTTGAAACATGCGGCAGACAGACGCGTTCGCAGAACCGGACGACCCCTCGCCTTGACCGCAAGATGTGAGGGACGAAGGACGGGAGGAGGACACAGAAGCCTCCATCGGACCGCCGATGCATTGTTTTCCCTCTCCCCCTGGAAGGAACATACCTTCCGAGACTCGGGTCTTGTCTGCCATTTGGCCGGAAGATGGCGTCGCTGCCGCATCCGTTGCGCCGCATACCGGTGGAAAGCTAGACGCTGCGTCTGTGGCTGATGCCTGAAGAGAGGGAGGGATCGTTCTCCCTTCGTGGGCAACTTCACCTGACGGGTGCATCTCCGCTGAAGTAGCGCCCGGATCAACCCCTGCCTGAGTCGCCGGTGCCGCCCCCCGTGTTGTCATTTTTCCGCTGCGTGGCGGCGCTCCTGCTGGTACCACCACCGACAGGCCCACGACTGGGCGATGGGCCGAAGGCAGCTCGGAGGTCCCCTGAGAAGGCGCAGCTGCGTTGCCCACCTCGCTAGCGCCGAGAGCTCCGGTGCCGTCTTGGCGGGGATTTGACGACGGCGAACGATGCATTTGAGGCGGGGACGAAACACCAGACGACGACTGCAGTGTCTGACCTACGGGGGAGACAAGGAGCGAGACTGAGACAGCGGAAGCAGGTGAAGCCGGCACCTCCCCAAACGAGATCTGAACATCGTGCTGAAGACAGAGCGGCTGTCCCCCTGGAAGCTCTTCCCCTCTCCAGTCACGTTTGCCTGTTAACCCGCCAGGGCACAGGAAGAACCGAAGTCCGTGATCTGGATGAGACAGCGCAGAGGCACCTGATCGGGAGAAGCTTTGCTTGCCGTGCGGCTGAGGGAAAAAGCCGCTCAAGCGAGAAGACAGAGAAGCGGTCACTGCCCCTGAACCGCGCCCTGCAACTGGCGCGACACACCGCCTCTCTGTCTCTCCTAAACTTCCTGAGCGCAAACGAGAGAGGGGCGGTCCCAGACGCTCGGCAGCAAAGGCCGACAACGACAGGCCCCGGGTCGGCTGTACGCCACGGACCTTGTCCACCGACGACGCATCCTGAGGCGATTCGAAAAGACCCTCTGGAAGGGCCGGTGTCATACAAAGGTCGTGTGCCTGTTTGGAAGACATAAAGAGACTGTCTAAGGCCTGGTAGACGTCCTCCAGAGCACGCCCCAGACACGGCGGCCCATTTTGCTTCACGAGCTCCGTGATTGGACTTCCCTCCCGTTCTCTGTCGCTTTGCAGCGGGGAGAAGGCAGAACAGCGTTGACCTTCGACGCCTTCACCTGAAAATGGAGAGAGCCCGACGACGTCGTCATCACTGGGCGAGGGCGGCGGGGAGCGGTCACTACGCGCATGCCTTCGCCCGGAGGCAGACGCTGACTCCCCTGCGTGTCTTTTGCTTCCCCCGTTCGACTGTCTCCCGGCAGCAGCTTCTCCATGCTGCCCGCGTTCGGTGTCCACCGGACCCTCGTTTTCTCTCTGCTCTTCCTCGGCCTCTCTGGCAGATGAAAGATTCTTCAAGAGAACCCACTCTGCAAGGTGTGGCACGGCTGGCGTGTGAGCGAGCGGCAGGCCCAGACGACTGAAAAGGGGCTCGAAAATCTGTCGATACGGAACAAGATCGCTGTCGCTCTTTGCGTTCTGAATCTGAAAAATATGGAATGAGAACGCGTGCGACCGTCTCGGCGAGCGCCAGAAAGACGCACGGAGTTTTACCAACCCCGTGAGCAGTTGGATGTACATTTCGGCTTGCTGGGTGACTGTGCAGGGAAACGGAGAGGCGCGAGGTCGAAAGAATTCAAATGCACTGGTCAAATCGTTTAGCCTGGCTTCGCCCTCCCCCCCACGCACCCTCTGGGAAAACGCAGAGCCCAATGGACAGGGGAAAACGGAAGCGTCTTCTGTTGCAGAGGAATTAAACCGCAAACGTGATTTAGCTTGCTCCGCTCCGCCAGCACCACCCCCACAAACCGCATCCGCAGCAGCGCTGACTTCCCCTGTGTGCTGTGCGTCTGCGAGAGACGCCGGCGCCGATGACTCCGAAGGGCCGATTCTGCTTGCCCGAGAGACAGGAGAAAACGGGGAAGACGAAACGGAGTTTGCCGCGTCTGACGGGCGGCCCAATGCCTTCTGCGTTCGAGGCGGGGAGCGAAGATCAGATGCAACGGATGAGAAGTTACGGCCCAACGGAACCGACACGCCTGTATAAGGCGCCTCTCCAGAAGGCTCAGCTGGTCTGTCCCCATCTCTCCCGTTGCGAGCTACGTCGTGTCGAGGAACGGCACCATTGTCGTGCGTTGAGGGTTGCCCATGTACAGTCAACGCGTCTAACGCCACGGGCAACATCGCTCCAGACGGCTCGCCACCGGGCGGCGGCTTGAACGGCAAAGACACCCCAGGCTCACACGCCCACTGTCGGCCTGGCGAGGATTTGGAAACGCAAGTGAAAGGCTGCGACGCGGACGAGCACGCGATGGCAACGGCCTGACAGGGCGACGAAGACGAGGCAGGAGACACCTGCAGCGAGGCGCACACCTGATCCGCGCAGTGACGAGCGGACTCCTCTGTGTTCGAGCCTGCAGAGGCCTGGGGAATGGCACACGACGAGGGAGGAAGCGACATGGACTGAGGAGACGACGGAGATTCACCACCGGTCCCGTCCTGCAAACAGCCTGTTTCCTGACAGCCGCCCGAAACCGGAGACGGCCCGGGGCGTGTCTCAATACCGTCTCGCTGACGTGGCGAACACGGAGCACATGTAAGGAAGGGAGAGGAATTGGGGGACAGAACCCGTTCACATCCAGCGTCGCGAGCAAGTACGCTGTCCGCCGAATCAGGGCTAGCGAGGAGCGAAGAACTAAGGACAGTCCCCTGGGGCTCGGAGACAGATGCCGACGTGTGCGTGTCTTGAGCACCGACGGACGAGGCTGGAGAGGCTTGACAGGGAGTGACCGCAGAGAGTGAACGGGGCGGGGGGGAGCAGAGGGCCACAGGCGACGAGGACAGAGAAGCCGAAGGCGAACAAGACGGAAGGGAAGACGAACACGGTGCAGAAAACGGGGACGAGGCGGCCGTCAACTCAGTGCATGAAGACGGTGACGGAGTTGAACACGAAACCGGTTGCGTGCATTGGGCGCCAGACACACTCGAGAAGGGAGCGCCGGGATCCGAAGGATGTGGCGGGGGTCGTGGCGATGAGTCCCACGACGCACCGTTCCCAAAGAATACCTCCCTGCCTCCGTCATTCATCTGCAAAAACGTGAGACAGAAAACGCCGCGATGTCCGTATCTAGCAGCCCAGCGAGATGCACGAAATCCGTCGTCCTCGTGGAAACACAAGGTAACTCGGAATCCCGTCGCTGGGCAGTAATCTCCACGGTTTCCTTCGCAAAGAACAACTGTGTGTGTTGACCATAATGTGCAATGAAGCAACCGCGGTCTGATCGTGTGGCTCGCGTTGTGACAAGAGACTCCACGATTCTGAGGGAGGTTTGCGTCTCCGCAGCGCGACACGCTGACGCCACTCCCAGCCGTTCCACAGACATATCCGAGGTCACGGGACTTACAGGTGGAGCAGAGTCCAGTTTGGGACAGCTCGAGATGGCCGTTGGAAGAACACGTGGCCGTTTCTCTCGTGCCTTAGAAACCAACGCAGCATTCTCGTCTTGTTCGCCCGCCTCGAAATCGAGGCAGGGCATACTCATCCTCCCCGGGCCTTCTTCTCGCTTTGATTTCGCGCTAGCAGACAATTCAGAGCCGGGCGCCTCTGTCGGGGATGCCGAGCGGCAAGGAAGATCGCCGAGGAAAATGCAGGAACTCGGTGTCTCCTCAGAGCGCGCCGGCTCCCTCCCACACAAACGCCCGCCGCTGCCGGCGCCTCCCTGGGCAGAGCTCGCCACAACTTGTGGCTTTTTCACGAGCAGCATTTCGCGGGGAAAATTCAGCGAGAGACAGTTGCGGAGACGACAGCAGATCCGAAGCAAGATTTGCGACTGAAGCGCGACGCTAGAGCGAATTCGGGTCGAAGGGGAGCTGAACCTGGTGAAGACAAAGAAGTTCTGCCGAGACGGGAACTAGATAGGAAACCCACTGAACCCGAGAAAGGACGATTTGCGGGGGCCCTTAAGGCAACCTCTGCAGCTTATGAAGTGGCGACACGCATTGGCAGGCACTCGGTCTGGTGCAGCAACGCATGCCTGGTTCTGACATCATCCACGGCGCTGACGGAGAAACGCCCGGCACTGCGAGGGAATTCGGGAACGACAAGGGAATCGGGAATCCTTCGCCCTAGAGAGGTGGCGAGACGGCTGGCGAAACTCTTGTTTCTCCATTCACGAAAAGCGCCTCTTGTTGAAAGACGATCCTGGTGAAAACGGAACACAGGCGGCAAAAAGTCTGTGGAACGCAAAACGCGCATACACACAAAACCAGGTGGTACTCAGCAACAGGTTAGACTTGAAAGACGCACTTGGAATCGCGATGCCACTCTATTACCTGATGCACAGGCGTTCACAGCACACTCCCGTGCACGGGAAGCACGCACACGTGAAAATACATTCAGTGTACGTGAGAACCCGGTTGCATGCGTGTGCAGATGCAGTGTGTATATTAAAACCAGGCAAGAGCCGACGACTCTCCATATTCGCTTTCGCGGCAAACACTTCAATGCAAATAAGTTGAAAGACGTACAGAGATTCGTACTCCGCTGCTACCTCACGGCATTTACTACGAGCACCCCCAAAGAAAGGAAAGTCAAAGAGCTGTCAAGATGAGCTGTGCGGGAAAACCGTTCAGGAAAAAGCATAGGAGGCAATACTGCCGATAGTACTGTCTTTACACGACTATCGTTACATCGTCCAGTGACGCATACGTCTCCGCCACGCCACACCGCACGGGCGCCGGACATCCCAGAGAGGAAAGAAAGGGGAAAAAAGGCCAGCCGTCCTGCCTTTGTTGACGTTGAGGAAGGAGTGGTCAACGCAGGAGAAAAAATAGTGACCAGAGATCCTGCAAGGCTGTCTTTTCTCTGAGGAGACACACGTATTCCGACGACGCTTCGCGGCAAACGTTGCCGATGAAAGCACAGGTAATCACAACAAAATTGGCGGGGCTCCAGCACAACTAAGGCGAAAATACTCGTTGCAAGAATGAAAGGCTGGTAAAAAGAGAGACTTACCAAGAGTTTTCACCCCAAAGAAGGGAATATGTGAAGATGAATGAGGCGTCGGGGCGAACAGTTTCTCTGCAGTCCACGAAGACGACTCCGAAGACAAGTGGGAAATAGTAGAATCATCTTTCAAGCATCTCGGGCGGACGATGTACACGATAGAAATTCAGTAACACACCCGTATCAGTGCCACAACAGCAAACGACTGAAGAAACGTGGGGTAGTGTCTCGGTAAAATCCAGTGGGATTTTCTGTTGCCATTCGGATCGCAGTTGGCGACGAGACGCGCCAACGGGAAACCGAAAATGGAAAACCGCGCTCAGCTGCTCGTTCTTCCCTTGTTGACCTCTCCCGGCCGGGTTGTTCCCATCACTTGTTAACCCTCAGACGTCGCAGGATCGTATACTAAATCGATTTCAAGGTGGGCGACAAAATTTTGTCACGATCCTCGCAACAAAATTTTGAAAGACCGTCCGGATGGGACACTCCACCTGGTTTAATCATTTGCTTCTCGCGGCATGTTCGCTGAGCGTCTTTGCTGTCTCCGCGGAACAACAGAAGCTACAGGTGGCACGACGGCGATACTGTTATGCGTCGCGGAGGAACGTTTCTGTGCAACTCTTTGCATTTGTCGTTCAGGGGATCCCATCCTTTAATTTTCTGGTGTGTCTCCCGCTTCAGCATACAACCTGTTTGATGTTCGTTGTGCACGTACAACGACTATGAACACAAGCTGCATGAAGATATTCAATTTCCAGTTTATGGCAATAAGAGTGGCAGGCACACCCGGCGGCACCTTACCCTAAGCCGGTGTATTGTATAAAAATGCGCAAGAGGCTAACTCATGGACAGGAGCATTGCCGCTTTCGAACGGCAGGTACACAGATTCTCACCGTTCCTTGGATGCCCGAGGCGGGCTTGGCTCGGGGCATGCGGTGCTGTTCTTCGCTGCTGGAGCAAGTAAGTTAGATTTTGCTGGCGCTTGTGGAACGCCTAGTACACGGAACAGGTGTAGACAGACTCGCCGCCTCAACGGTCATCGAATGGGTTAGCTTGGCGCCTCGCGAAGCATGGAAGAATCTACTCACAGGCTATGGTGGCCCCCTTGGTCAAATGAGGCAAAGACGACAAATACATCAGGTGAACCAGTCCAACAAAACGCCTTCACTGGTTCAGTTCAGTTCGGTACCACACTTCCTCCGCACCAGTTTCTACCCTCGTGTTTCGGGCACCTTTTTCTGTTCGAGTAAACAGCTTCTGAGCACGTGAAGATAGCTCTGAATATGTACTGACACTGATGAGCAACCATCTCTCCTGCTCACATCTGTGTAGACGTCTCAAATTCCCGTCATCTAGTCATATCGAACGTCCTGTTTCCTCATCATCGAGTTTGGTGAAGTAATAGTTAGCGGTTCCAACTGAAAGTATATGCTACGTTAAATAACCACATCGTGAACCTCCATTGTCCTCTGGTGTTGACCGAGTTGGGGCCGAGACAACGTCGAGCGATTCGGCTACAGACTAGAGGAGCAAGCAGAGCCTCGCACGTGCCCACCTGACAAACTGGCCGGACGCTTGCACATCACTGGAGCATAATCTCGGTCTGGTGCGACTGACAAATAACCTGCCTCAAGTGCCTCTAGACTGGTGTATTCTAGGCACAGCTTCTTCAATTGCTCACTGTTGCGCCACCAGTACAAACCAAAACTTAGGAGGGTCACGAACAGGGGTCGGCGACACAGTCTAGCACAGGTTGTGGTTACTCAATTACAAATCGTAACTGTTTCTGGTTGCACACGTCGAACTGAATTTCCCAGAATATCCCTTTGAGCAGAGCCTAGCCTCATCTGTTGAAGATATTTGCGTGTACTAGTCCTATTGAAAGACTCACCACGACATGGCCCTACCGTTCGTCAGATTACGCAAAAAGCTGCTGGTCAATGTCGCTGCTGGTCGTTGGCTCGACTAACTGAATGATTTGAGTTAGTTTCGTTAGAAACGGAATCTGTTTCGTATCAGCATTATGACACAGATGCACTTTCTCCTCTAATGCGGTTGTGAGAAGCATCAATCTGCCATGTGGGCTCCTGTGACGGGCACTCAGAGTTGTCCTGTCTGCAGTTCCTCCTAATGCGCTCAGTTCGTCGGTGAAGCTACCGGTCGCGCTTAGCAATGGGAGTAAAGATGCACCGGTGTGCACACGAAGCAACTGTAGGGTGAAACGTCCAATGGCGCCTGATGTTTATTACAAATGCACCACCAGCAGAACGATATGTCTTCAATTCATTGGAAGGAAACCATGTGAAGGCAGAGATACAGGCTGTTTATTTCGGAGTCTTCTTTCAGGTTAAAGGTTGGGCACATCATTCCAGCCGCTGATTGCCCCGTTTTTCCGGGAGTTGTTCCTCCACCTAATGTACAAAAATAATCACATGTGCTCTTTTTTCCTCCGAAGTTTGGAAGAGATAAGACAAATTCTGCACACATGGTTGCAGGAAAGGATTGCAACCTAGAAAACGACGAAAAAAGAAAAAACCTGCACACATGGAGCCAGCATGCCCGTAGCTTGCAGCCAAAGCCACGTCCACTCCGGGGCCAGCAACAGCATAGAATTAGACCGAGCCGCCACACCCCGTGGATCCCGAATACAAAAAGCACGACTCGCCGGAGACATGGTCACTTGAAAGCATCTTCACAATAACACACGTTGGCAATCGAGACTGTGCCAGGACATGTACGACATATGGAACCTGTCCGTTGGAATGGTTTCACAAAACTGCGGCCCGTGGTGATTTTCCCGATTATGTTCCTGCGAACGCAAACCTTAAACAGCCGATCGATAACAGGCTGATCATCCTCTGGGTCCCGCTGTTGCAACCGGACGACAATGGCGAAATTTAATCGCAGACAGACCGCTGGAAACACTAGGTCCAGCCTGTGTAACAAAAAGGAACCATCTGGCCTCAGAAAACGCCTGTTACCACCGAAGTCAAGGAAGTGTTCCTCCCCCCACAGAACACAAAGCTGGCACAGAACCGCAAGTGGTCGTCGGATTCCAATACTGTCCTGGGTCCTCCAACGGGCAAACTCAAACGTTTGCGGACATACAAATGCCACCTATAAATTGCCGAGAGCGTGTCAACACGTGTACGTCCTGACATAATGAATCCTTCGCTGATTGGAGACCCAGCCCCGTAAGCCCACTAGCATAATATAGAATATAGAAAACCACATACAATGACGCCCTTCCCTTCTTTTTGACGGAGTTTGGTGATTGGTGCTACGTAGGATACTACACGAGTGCCCTTCTACAGACTCTAGAAAAACCATGGCGGTTGCGGCGTCGTAATGTTTCAGCGGGCGCCGAAACTTTGAGGCAACCTGCGAAGTCCGAAAGACTATCCTACCGACACCAAATCTCTGTCAACCTCGTTCTCGGCCCTTCACGGGCAGATAGCCCAGATGCGACCCCACATCACGACCGTCATCAGAGTCTCTGGGTGTTTGGAGAGCGTCGCAGCTTCCACGGACTGACATTCATTTACTGGTCAGCGCTGTACTTGATCGCGATTATGCCGAGTCATCTGTGTGGCAAACGTGAGGCAGCTACTGACATCTCGAAGCAGCCGTTTAGCGCACGCAGGCTGTGAGTTCGCAGTTTTGTCTAGCCGGTGTGCCAGGCCGGCAGACTGATTAACCTCAGCTGCCTTCACCATCCCTTCCTGGGTCACCGTCCTGGATAGGGGATCCACTCCAGCTGAAAGAAACAGTATTGTTCAGCAATGCGCAAGACAGTGTTCACAAATTACAGCACGGCGTGGCCAGTGATTGCCTGTCTATTACATACGCAATGCACCATCCTAAAGGCATCATGGTGGCGAACGGTGTGTGTCAATTTGTTAGACAGCCGACACAACTGACATATACTGGAAAAGAGCGAAGCGAATATGTCGCTGAAGCCGTGTCAGGAAGGGAATACACGCCTTTCTGTGGCTGCAAGAAACCCGAGGCGGCGGAGTGAAAATCTGGTGTATGAGCTGATCCTTGAGAACGGTACGTACTTGTGCTGGACTGCCACCTTTATTCCATACCACACTGACGTACAAATCATGGCAACTTCCGGCGAGACGGCCGAGGAGGTACCGCGGGAAGCGTCACGGCACTTTCCCGGCGAGACGGCGGCGGAGATGTCGGGGGAACGGTAGATTCCCGGCGAGACGGAGGTGGAGATGTCCGGGTACCTGTCCGGCGAGGCAACGATGGAGAAGTCGGGGAAGTCGTCACGGGAGGCTCCTGCAAAATATCCGAAACGGTCACTCACTCACCAATTCATCTCCGCGCTTTCTAGCGTGTTATCAGGTGAAGATAAACCTAGCTCAGTGATTCCGATTACATGTTGCGCTGAGATGCAACGGCAACACAACTCGACAATACCTATAGGTTACACGACTACATACACTGCGGAAGGCGTCGATCGTTCCCCTCTTTGCAGCGGTCATCGGATGATACTGCGGAAGTACGTACTAGATCATCGTCTCCTTCAATCGGTAAATCAACGCCTGACCAAATCATGCAGACACACACACGGTACCGCAGACCATGAGGCGGCGCCAGGACGCCGGACTGTGGCGAATCGTTGTTTCCTCCACTTTTTGATGGGTGCATACATCATAAATGGCCTTTCGTAGTATCGCTGGCTGTTTCGTGGTGATGTTATGAGTTGAAACGACAAATTGTATTTGGGCTGCTAATAAATGCGCCTCTGATTTTTCGGTCGGCATGACGTAAGACCACGGCCGATGTCAGACTGTGGGCTCCTCTGGGTCACACCCGCCTCTCCAGTCAGCTTCTCACCCAGCATCGAACCAGCGCATCGTCCCCGCTTTCCAGCGCTTACGGATATCGTCCAAGGATATGGGTCTCTGTAAACCGCATGAGAAAGCGACATATGAGCATATCGGCATCACGGCGTGCACTGGCACAGATGACAAGTAATCAATAGCCACCAGAAACAGATATCGACTGCAGGTAAGTAACAATCAGTTGGCAATGCCAGAGATGATCCGATTATGACCTGACAGCTTGCTTGCAGCACTCACCCGCGACCTGTACGTGGTAACATGGGAGAGGAATCTCAGCCGGCACTCGAGACAGATTCCTCGCTAGCATGTCAGGTAGAGATTTGCACAGCTACCAGCATTTGCATGGCACTTGACACTGCCTGACCATCCTCCCTCGTTAGAGATATCAGGAAGAAATACGAAAAGCAGCAATGGCCGACTTAGTCAGAGGCCCTGGCATTTCGCGGCACTGTAAAATACAGAAACTGTACAAAGTAGCGCCGCCACCAGGTCCTCTGCTGTTACGGCTTGCAACACGGCAGACACGTGCCGCCCTTCTAGACCTCGTACTCTGGAGTCTTCGGCTTCAAGCCCCTGAGCACAGCTTTTAAAGCGCTGCCGGGACCTGCAACACGCAATTAACAACAACAGATTATGTCTAGCACCGCACACTCCCCTAGCCTGCAGAGGCGAAATATAGGAGCAGGAGTGAAATACCAACTGCCAGTCAACCACACTCCTTACGCTTTTTCTGGAGAAACATTCGAGGCGAAAAGACACGCAAATCATTGCCATTAGGTCCAGAACTCTACACATTGAAAACTGTATTTTGATGCTTGGCTATGCAAAACATGAACACCGAGAACTGTGAGCCTCCTGGCTGCACTGCTGAACAGAGACCTACGGGCCTAATCACATGTAGAGCCGTCAGAACATGCCACCAATCATCTGTTACAATCCAAAGAGGAACTGGCAAAAAACTCGCGCCAGGAGAGAACCGGATGTTGTCAAGAAATTCCTGAATCCGTTTGTGGTTCTCACGGTTCTGTTGATGGTACGCTTCCACCCTGTACTTCGGAAGAGATTACTGCAAACACGCGAGCAGAAAAGAAAATGCCTTGGGAAAAAAGTGACGGAGAAGGCGACAAGCGGAATGAAGTCATCTAAAAGGTACACGGCCACTGCTTGTATAACACCCCCCTATAGAACTGCCGGGCTGACGGTACAAGGGACTACAATAGTGCAACAGCCATGCGATTTGTTACTAAACAAATACATGCCAGTCTACAAGTTTATGCGCAAAATACATTTTGGTGTGCACCTTTGAAAGCTTGCCCGCTGCAGCTAACACGCTGCTGTTTAGGTTTCACCCAGTATTTTTGATCCTCCTTCCCCTAATACTCTCAGTCCGAATTCCCATGGAATGAGGCAAGGGGGAATATCGTGACAACGCACTCGGACCTGTAATGATAATAACGACTGCCCACCACACTCGTCTACAGCTCCACAACCCGGAATATCGATCTGGAGGCCCCCTTTATTCTCATAGTCTGTACAGCGTTACATGAACAACGTGACTGGAGACACAGGTAGCCTCTGGAGGAATCATAGCTTCATCGAGGCCATCAATGGGCAGTGAGGTGAATCGTATCATCGTAAGGAAACTACTCCTTGCGTTTATCTCGTGTCTATGCGTCTTCAGTCTGAAGAAACGAGAACTCGAAAAAGAAGCGGCGTCTGACCGCACGGTGTACCAACAGCACCGCTGACGCAAGCTTACTTCCTCCAGAAGACTAGTACACACGGACAACTCAGAAAATTGCATCAATTTCGCATCTTCAGCAAAAACCAACTTGCCGCAGTCTTGGTGACTACAGCCCTGCGCACAACCACTAGCAGCAACGGGCCATATTGTGCTGGCCCGCCCTTTTCCTCGTTTCGCTCAAACTGCCGAGCACTACCTGGTCCCCAGTGTCGCTAATCACGTTCCTTCTTTCCCTACTTCTTGTAGAGGGGGCGACCCTCTCCTGGACGCAAGGACAATTGCATGCACTTCCAATCGGACCCTCACGCCTGTGAACTGCGGGGTGGCCCTGACAGGGTTTCCCATCGTCTAGTCGCTGCGTAGGTTTCGCGGATTGATTACAACCGGTGAACTGCATATCCCTCCGGCAATGAGACGCGCTTGAATGTGTATGAACAACAGTTGCTTCATCGCAGCGCAAAAGATGGCATGCACTGGCGCCACCCACTTCTCTACTACTACTACTACTACTACTACTACTACTACTCTGGTCTATTGATGCTTTTCTTGGCACATTCATCTCCCTTACGTGTCGGCTGTCGTTGGGGAACCAGGAAATGACGAATGACATAATACTGGAGGAAGTAATACATCCCTTACGGTCGTTCAGCATGCACTCTACCGCCATTGGTAGCAGCCCCCCGGTTGCCTCTCTTATTCCTCTCCAACCCCCGTGGATTTTGTGCTTACTGGGCCTACTCTTCACCCCCCCAATTGTGTCATGTATCCATCGTCTACACCGACTTATACATCACAACCTATCGCTAGCCCTTCTTGGTAAGTTACAATGTATATTGACGGATGTGGGAAAGGGCATTCGCAGCGCCATTATCGGTGTCTGTTGGGCAGTTGTTGGGCATTTCACCATGGAGTGGCGGAGTTCCCTCACGTACGCCCTCTTTTCTGAAAAGAGGATTCAGATAGACGGAAATGTCCCTTATTCCAGATGTGCACGTAGTGTGCTGTCGGACGCTGAACCGGCACGGAGTGCGAAAAGAAAACGTGGCTCCTACAGGAACGTCATTCCATCGTCTCTATTCGCTGTTTCACTATCTGCGCTGATGTCCACATGCTTACTGCTTTCGGTGATGGGATTTTGAACATTGAGAGCCTGAAAGCAGATCAAACATGAAACACAAGGCTTACGCCACCATCAATTCTCCAACGATTTAACAGGACGCGCGATGCTGCATCCTGTCGGTGAACACCGAAAAGCATACGCTTTTTCGGCCTCACTCTGAGCATGCTGCCATGGTTGTATACTAGTCCTATGTACGAGCGAGGTCCACGTCGTGGCACACGACGTGCGTGCGGCAGCTCACATGCGTCCTAATTATTCAACAGAGAAATCCTTCAGTTTTCCTGACCTTGTGGAAGTTGTTCAGAACCGTATCTCACATAGAGTGGCCACCCTGTGTGGAGACCGGGTCATCCGCTGAAATAAACCTATTAATAACCGTATCTCCAGTTACACGCAACCTAAATTACTTGCAACTCAAAGCACATAAAGAAACTGGGATACAATCTCGGTGGTCTTTACATGTACAGGGGCGACAGAAGAAACTTACTGCCGGTCTGAACAAATGATAAAGCTGCAGTTGATCAAGAAATCGAAACAGATTTGGAAGTTTAGGAGCATAGAGCTTCCGCGTTTCGAATGTGAAGTCCTTCGTGTGCGTGGCAGATGATTAATCGACGTCGTCCTCAACTCAGAACAGGCAGAAGAGCGTACGACACATTCAACATGCGACCGTCAGAAGCAGAAAACTCCAGGAAAGCTCGCGTCCTTTAATAAATGGGTCGCGGTGTGAGGTCTCACCGCTTGCGGCGAATGTACACCCAAGCGGCTTTGTCATTACCGGAGCAAGAGGCGCCTAGACACGGAAAATTGTAACGTATTGGGGGAATCAAACAGCGCGTACTCGAGTGCAACGCATCTATGCGGTATAGAGTGTGTAATTATGTAGGTGCATTACTGTGTGCAATCAGGGTCCTGTCGGAACACAACTACATGCGTCAATCTCTCGGAACGCTTAGGCTGTTTGTTACATGGCCACATACAGTGAACGCTACTTCGTGGTTTGCCAACCAGCCCACTAACGCCTGTGTGCAGCGATGACCAGAAGGGAAGCACAACCGCTATTTAGAGGTGATTCCTGCCAATCGTGCAATACCGAAATATGTCCTTGTGGTGGGGAGGGGTTGGCTAACCTACATCCGAAACGTTTGCATTATGTCATGAGGCGCTAATTCACACACCAGGAAGACAGGACCGGAAGTCTAAAGCAACATCGTAAGAGGAGATCATCATATGAAGATTTTGTCAGGTACTCCCTTCGAGCATCGTACCGACGGCCTAACCAAAGAGAACACAGCAACGGAAAAGACACAAGACGAGGCATGAATGCAGGCGAGACAATCCGAAATATATCCCGTATTCCAAAAACTGCCCCCGATACGCTCTTGGTTATTGTACTGGCTTCATTAAAGCACAATCAGGTTTGGACGACTCGCTGGTGAAGTGAGGACTCTTCGTTCCCCTGTTTATTCTACTTGGGTTGTCGTTCGAGAATAACTGGGTAGAAAGGGCACCGTGTGTCTGCAAAAGTGTGTAGTTGCCAGTTGCAGGAATGAATAAACCGGATCATATTAATCGGCGAACTCATACGCCTGACGACTACGAGGTATTTTTTGGCTATACTTCGTTGGAGCCGTTCCGTAGACTGTACGTTTTCAGTCTCCTTCGGTCTCTTGTCCAAATGAATATGAAAATATGAAACTAAACAGAGTCGAGTAAGCAACGTAAACATTGCGCACGTCAGCGACTCGACAGGGTCCATAGATAGCGGGATAGCTCACGTCCTTTGTCCATGCCAAGCAAAACCGTGAATGGTGTCGTAAATGCACTGCATCAGATGGTAAGACACCGGGAGAAATGCAACAAAAGAGATCTTTTGAGAATCGGAAACGAGTCCGAATCTGCGAGAAGACTCTTCCATGAAGTATAATTTGTGCATGCCACCGGCGTTCATATTCCATTTTTTGAATCTGGTAGCTAAACAAGAAACTAGCCGAGTTATAAAGTAGCACCCGCGCACCTGACAACGGCGTTGTCCTGCACATGAATTTCTCCTCAGTATCAATTTCGTTACCTACCAACTCGAATGTTTTGCTGCCCCGACACTGAGTACTGCTTCGATACTTACGGCATATCGATCACTTCATATGGTGATTCTGGAGGTGAGGGAGAGACAGTAACAAGCAATGCGCCCGGAAAATGAAACTCGGCGCACAGATGGGTAATCAGACGTGGAGGGACAACCTGGACAGCGCGCCCAGAAGTGTACCGACCGAAACGCATGATACCAAGAACGGCCCCCTGCGCATCAACTTCGGTGCAATACGGCTCCCCACTAGAACAACGCGACTAGACGAACACATTGGGTGCTTGGTGATTCATCTCCCTTTATCGTGGTGCGTGATCGTCTGAGATACGGAGATTGTCGACTGAGGCCAAGTTTCGGTGTAACGAGCTCTCCTCGTGTGCGTGAGTCGCATCACCAGCAGGAATGAGCAAACAGAATATCATGTACTTGATAATCTGCAAGTTCTCCACAGCAATACTTTGACGGTGTCGTGGAAATCGTGGAGGAAAACAAGAACGTACCTCGATCCTGAGCGTCATTGAAAACGTGAGATCCCGCGGAAAAAGTGAAGGCCCAAAATCATATAAATCATGCTGCCTTGACGAACGGGAAGTCGCGAAAACTGATTAGCCAAGCACATTATGAAACGCCATCCGCTAGAGAGGTACAACAAAACTGTTACGAATTCTTCCTCTGCCTGGTACTTACGCGTGGCCAGCTGACCGCAGCACAGAACAAGCATAACGTCGGAATGACGGCCGGCAGCAGACGAGGGATCAGCATTGCAGTGTGATGCAAGATGACAATCGAAAATCATCTATCTCCGGAAAACGAATGAATGTGTCATCAAGGTCTGGTGCCTAGAAAGTGGCCATCGCAACTAGATCCGATGCACATGAGGAAGGCCAAAGAACGAACGTCAACTAATGGGGCTACGGTCGGTTAGTGGTTCCAGCTTGCCCTCCAACTCATCTCCTCTACACCGACACCTGTAGAAGTATTTCGCTGCCCCAGAGCCCATGGCTGAAGTCACTACCACCATTACGCGTTAAGATCATGGCAACGCGTGGTTGTCTTGACGCCCTTGACTACGACCGCTTCTATTGGTGACTCTCGATGTAGCTGAGACTGACACCTTGGCCTGATGCTCATTGTCGTCCACTGGGGGAGAGTCTTCTCCTGATCATCAGCCACAACCATATAAACAGAAAACAAGCCAAAAGAATCTTGCACAGCATGTGCCCTAGAGCTGGATGTGGCGCGTTGTGGAACGATCGGGTCTAGACTGGCGACTATTGCCACTGTCAACGTTTTTGTTGCGTCTCTAGAAACTGTACCGGTCTCTTCTGTTCCCTAGCAGTGTACGAGACAGCAATCCACAAAGAAGCAATACATCCAATTGTATTACTGGCCAAGCACAGCACCACTAACCGCTGAGTCACTCGTGCCGTAAAGGGTGTTGCACGACATGCACAGAGCGCTAACTTGTCCATGTAATACCGCGCTTACTTGACTACTGCATACGGCCGTGAAGAACAAACAAATCCAACAAACGTAACGACCGAGGATTGACGGAACACAGGAAAGGTTGCAGTCGCGCCTGATTCACCTCAATCAGTCATGAGCACCACTGACTACATTCTGGAATTAGAGCAGACTGCCCAACGCATGCCACTGTGTGCTTGCCGTAAACGAGTGCCAGCTCAGTGTGATGCTGATGTTGATACTAATCAGTAGTGCAGCGTAGAACTGAGTCTAGCCATAGGCTGACGACGACCGGGAGGGAAACGGGTAACGCAGTCGCGGTATCACCACAACTGTGAACCCGAATAGATAAAGCAAACTGGGAAAAGCCTACGGAAGCGGTGGGAGGGGTCCCCGACTCTTTTCGATTTCCTCTTTGCTCCGCGGCCCTGAGGCTGTTGATGCACGGAGAAGACACAAGAACATAATCACGGCTGACGCATGAGCATGCAGAAAAGGGAGCTGGAAACGAAAGATTTTTGCGGCATGTAATGAAAATGCAGGCTTCTCCCAAACCTAACGCGGTTACCAAACTATCAAGCTGGTAGCAGACCACGGCCAGACAAGTTTGAGACACGGTTAACGAAGAGAGACATGTCTTGTACAGAGTTGTGGTCACGGCAAACTACGAATCACCCTCAGGCTGCAATTCGTAGGCTCCTACCAAGCGGCATGGGGGCGGGTACCAAGAGACAGACCAACATAATGCACACCAAAAACGAAGTTACACAGATGACGATGTGTCATAATCGTCTTCACCCGCAACTTACGCCACGCGCTGCATTGAGGACACACACACACACACTATAACGGCTGGAGCGACCACAGGAGATTAATCGTATGAAAAAATGAAATTGCTGTGGACTGACGAAGCTGCGGAGCAGTCGATGCACCGTATTGGCTCCCTATGTCGACCTTCAAGCATTACAAAATGGGAGGTCGTTCAGCCGGTGTAATGTAGAGGCTGTGCAACGCTTGCAGTACCGTTGGCGATACTTACATCGCCACGTTCTCATAGTGGTGCCGGCGGACGCGGGGAGGCACTGGCGGCGGTGGGGCTGCACGGTATGGCAAGCAGAAACATCGAAGACAAAACCGCTTGGGGGGTGATTGGCAGAGTACGATCCGCCTCACGTGACTCAAGCGAGCTTGCAGAGAAGTATGCAACCGCACTACTGTTTACAGAAAGGCCACGAGTTCCGTACGGGTCCGACCCAGCACCTATCCCCGTATAGGCTCAAGGCAGGTAGACAAAACAATTTTCTGTAGTCCTTCCGATTACAGGGTGCCCTCTACCGCAGCCTGAAGTAGTTCCAAAGGTGTGGCCTTAGACGAAGGGGGTAGTATACCCCCAGTTACGGACATTCCGTTGCAGTGAAGTTTGTCCAGAGCGTTTTACACCTGCATCCCTAACGGTGAGCAAATCCGGATTGGTTATGTCTGCCGGCCATTCATAAATGCAGCAGTATCTTTCTTTCTCCTCGGAAGTGGGACTAACGTCGTCTTCTGAATATACAAACAGTGAGAAACCACAACGACTGCCAAGACGCGATCTGGTGCTGCAGGCGTAGCGATCCAGATTGTATCGAGCGTCATCATGGATGCAGAGGGTCCGTACCACTGTGGCAAAGTCTGTAGCAGCCGCGAAATCTGGTGTTTCGCCATGCTACTAAGCCTCTTCAGATAGAACATTAATCATGTAGTGCGCCTTTGAATAAGGCAGCGACTGTCAACGTGATGCCCAGTCAATATACGGAGATAATCTTCAAGAAATGACAGCGAACGTCGTAGCAAGCGGCCCCGTCTAAGGCCTTGAGTTTATTGAATACGCTTGCGTGCAAAGATTCGGACAACTAGCGGAAATGTGGACTCTGAATGTGTCGTTGTTAAATCGCTGAAGATGATTTGTCATGGAGACCGGCGCAAACATTATGGACAGATAATGTTCTCACTTTCGAGATCGGTGCTTGGCCTTCGCTGGCAGGAGCACAGCCCTGTATTTTCGCAACTTACGTAGGAATCAGGTCGCCTCCTGCAACGACGCAGCAAACCCGATCACGTATGTGGCATTTCTGCCCGTGCGAAGCACGATATGATAATTGTGAGAGAGAGTCCAGACGTGTTGACACAGTGAGACAACTCTACCGCTGAGGCCAACGGCTCACCCACGCGGTGACGTGTCTACCCAAGCACCCTGATCGCAGGCTCTCCTAGGTACATATGAGGCATGGGACACATCAAGCCTTACCGTCTAGCTGCAACATCGCACCACAGGCATAAAACCCCGAAACGCTGCTGACAGTACCGGTAACGATGCCAAGCGCCGGGGAAGGGAAAAAGGCGCAACTTAGGACATGTCGGCACTTATTCAGTGACAGAACCTCGGGGTCTATTCACCGCGGACCTCCCGCGGGGATCCTGCCGCGGACCTGTAGCCGGCGTCAACGCCTGCTGAACTCTCCACTGCAGCAGCTAAATGAGGCTGTGACGTTCCCCTACTATGGGGCGATAGCAGAGACGTGACTACCAAAATCAAGCTAAAATGATAGCTGCTGCAAGATAGAGAGACGTGGATTCAACTCCACATCGTATCTGACGGAAACAAAACGCATTTAACGTACTTCCTCCTCTCTGAAGGAGACGGTGGCAGAAACACGCGCGGATGTTGGAGGGTGCGGACTTCTCACAACGTGCTGTCGGTCTTAGTGTTTGGAAAAAACAGTTGTGTGAACGTACTGATGTTTCTTACTCTTTATCTTTGGGGTGGTGAAGCCACCCACACATTCAAGAGACTACGGCCATATAATCAACTTGCCACATCGCGCGGTTGAGTAATCTTGTCTACGTGACGAACTGGGGTTCGGAAACTCGCTATTGCCCTACAACTGTTGATACTGGGACAAAATCTCTTCCGATCGATGTGGTCGCATGCCACCATTGATTGCAGCTTTTCAGATCTCACGGGCCTGGTCCCCAACACACGAAAAAATGCAGCCGCGGACACAAATTCAATCAGGAAAGAAAAACACAGCAGCTCCCCGAGACTCAAGCAACAGTTTGCAGATGAGAAGCTCGGAAGCCAGTACCACATTTGAATTGACTGATTCAGACGCAGGCCTCATTATACCATACCACCGACGACTAATAAAACGGGTGGCGTTTCTCGCGCAGTGTCAGTATCACAATGAAACGGACTGCGTACTTGCTCCTCCGACCTGGGAATGAAATAGCAAAGACAGCACGTATGCTGCTGATTGGTTCTCAGGACTTGTGTCTCAGATGGTCCCGCCGATGCGCTGGCCTGCGATGGCGGCTGATGCAGAAGTTATTGGAGGTTGTTAATTGAGTGTTTGCGAGGGAGAGCCATTGGAAACCGTACCTCGTTCGTAGAAAAACATTGCCAAAAGAAGCATTCCGATCGAGGCACCAATGCCAAGACCGATTTTCTGCTTTCTTGTCCAGGAACTGAAGGGAAATATCACAACGGGTATGGGTACTTAACAGCCGTCGCCACAAAACAACTGGATTATTGTGACACATGTCGTCCTTGTCAAACAGGCAGGTCACGACAGAAGCCTAACATGGCTGTCTTCGCCTTGTCTTGCCTGGTCAAGTATCCCCCAAATAACAGTAACAACCAGCATCTGCACCTAGTGGCACACCTATAAACACGTGCAGGTCTCCGAACCGAATGTATGTGTGTCGATTACAAACAAGATTAATCATCTCGCCCAGTTACAAGCAATAGCATGCGACCGGCAATGTGTTTCACGGGTAGCCGCGCGTGAGTGGTGGTAGTTTGTCTGCTCGAAACACTTTCGTTGTTAGTACCTGTCATTGATGATCGAACTACAACACTAACGTGGAATGCGAGGTGCAGCTACAACTACTGCCTATATCTTCAGGTGGCGCACCATATTTTTCGCACAGAACAGATATCCAGTGGTAGGCCGCCCAGCAAGCCGCTCAGCAAACGAGCCGATTACCAGATGGCGAGAAACTTATAGCTGGCGTCGCAATTAGGTTTGCCCAAGACAATCGCCGCGGTTTTCACGTGCACAAGATTCGCCACTCCGTGCAAATCGGAAACGCTCGGCCTTTCGGAGGTGTCTTACCAAGCACACTTGATTTTCCGCCTAGAGATGGTTGTTGCTTCTGTAGGGGCCTTTCCTTCCAGGTTCTTAGAAACTATTGGGGCTGCCTCAAGTGCGCCCACAGATAAATCGAAAGCTTGACCTTCACAAGGTTGTTGCTCTGCTCCTGCTGCCGCACTTGTCATTGCCGCAGTGACCGACAAAAGTACGACAAAATAAGTGATCACGACGAGGAAACGACGCGAGACCACGCTCGGCGGCGTGTACGCTGATTCTTGTTCAAAAGCCATGGTCAGCTTCCCCATACAACAAGAAAAGAGGCAACTGCCTTGAAAAACGGTTGGAGTCACCGGCACCGTCTCCCTCGAACGGCAGGGACGGCGTTGTAGATTATTACAAAATGCATCTCTCACTAACGTAAGTGAGTGTGGTTGTCAAGCAGATGGTTGTGGCATAAAGTACATGTTCTAAAGGGTACGCAAGACTGGGAACGGTGCTCCTTCTGTGTTTTCACGACGGATTACAGGAACCAGCCTTCCGGCTGTTGAGTTCGCGCGTCTCGCGTTGGATTATTGAGATGGTCGTTGTGCCCCGTCGCTGGTCTCGGGGTAACATAGTCGAATGAATGCACACGGCTGAATGCGTAAGCGCGCAGCGCAGACAACCCCCAACCCCCCCCAACCCCCCGCTCCCCACCGCCCGGTTATCTGCGGTGAGAAAATGGATACGCTTCCTAGCTTCCCCTGTATGAACGCGAAACGTCGTGTTTTGAATAGAATCCCACAGAATGCATATACGGAGTGAAGAAGACATGTCCCCCACTTCGGAGGGGCCACGGAACAAATAACGCATTCGCCATAGCCTTCTTCATCCCTCAACTGCTGACACACGAATTAACGTGCCCAGCGAGTGGACATGTCATCCAAGAGTTCACGTGATTTTTCGGCACTCAAGCGTTGCTACTCTTTGCTGCCGCTTCGTGAGTACCGTGAAGATGGTTGTTGCCATATATCTGCCCCATGTACACCTGGGGTTCGTAGAAGCAAAGCAGAATACTCCCCGGGGGAAGATGCTACGAAACACGAATGAGGGACAGTTGTTGAGAGAGCATCTCTATTTGCAGCACGGTACGCGTGTCGTAATGCGTTGTGTATTGTATCGCACGCAATGTGACTCAGCATACTACTCTTCGCCTTGATGCCGCAATCCGTGCCATTCAACTCATCTCGCAGAAAGGGTACTCTGTAGCGGCGGGGAGCGCTGTCCGGGACGGAAACGGGAACTCCAACTGCGGTTAGAAACTCCTGTTGGTAAGTGCTATAGGATCAACTACTGTGGCCCCTGATCACCCCTTGCCAACTTTGGACACGGAGCCTGCCGTGACGATGGAGAGTCACATGCTGGCTCACCTGGCTGTAAAAAATATTAGAACAGTGGCCCTTGGGGAACGACGAAAAGTGAAATACTTTGTTGGCTCCTTATCACTACAGATATCGAAAGTTACTTAGAGCAGGCTGCCCGGACTCCCGGTGACAGTTCCGTGCACCCGTATCGCTGGAACTGTTTCAGTAGAGAACCTTAACGAAACACCCCTCGTCAATGTAGCAGAAATAGACGTGACAGCTTGAATTTGCGATTGTACGTTGTCGTCAGTGATAAAAAAATTTACGTGAAGACCACGTGAGTGTGTGGTACACGAGCTATGAAAAGCCGCCAACAAGCGCTTGACTCACACCGTATTGGCGTGACGGCTGCATCTGAAAATTGTATCTAGGGACCTGCTGGCGGAGTCCCGTCTTCTATCAGAAAATGGTGGACAACGATTCAGTGGTTGACCTCTTATTCGCTGCCGAATGGGTCGTGAGGTAAAACAGAGGATAATGCAAAAGTTTCGTCCTGGGTGATTCCTGACGTGAACCGTTTAACACCACTGTCCCTTAATTTCACTCTTGCATTGCTGTCCGTTTGCTGAGGCTCATGCTGCACGGCGCTTTTTTCGCTACGAGATGATAAAAAGTCTGATACTGTGCCCCCGAGTACGAGGCTGTGCTCGTGAATCACTTGCAGAGGGGCGTTTCTATTACACAGGCCCACAACAATTTATGACCCTGAACTGGAGAGTGGCCTTTATCGTCTGTTGGCGCCGACGGTGCCGATGAACCCTTCTGTTGTTATCTACGACGCCATGAGAAAACCAAATGGACCTGCGCACGTAGCGGCACCTGACAGCGTCGCGGTGCCCCGTGCTAGGGACGTATACTGAGGCTTTCGATACTCCCTTCTCTGACAAGTGAGATGTGTCATGGATACTTCTGCTCCCTCATAATGCAAACTGGTCATGGTGGGTACACATGAGAGGCATTGTCTTCAACAGTAGAAAGCAGGATTGATAGAGTAGCTTTAAGCGATGGGGGGATCTGCGTGTTTCGTCACGTTCACCTCGTTCCGGAAAGAAAGGGATACAGGCGCCTGAAATATAAACATCACTCCCCGCGTCTGCTCTAGTCGCTTCCATACCATCTTGCTTAACACTTGGGGATTACGTTTTACAGCTTACCATGATTCACCAACACCAGCGAACAACGAGGTAACAAGGTTGTGCACTATATTGTAAGCAAATGCACAGGATGCTTCAGAAGTATATTTAAACGCTAGACTGGTACCTGTTAACAACTGAACCATCCTTCGTGGAATTACTTTGTTTGCCCAGCAAAAGAAGTCTTCTCCCAACGGCGAATGGCGCCGCCAGTACGCGATGTACATGAGCGGCTTTCCGTGCCCTTTGTGAATGTTTAGCAATGTGATAGCGAACCGTGATTACATCCCATGACACCCATAAACGGGATCCTGTCCTCAGATATTCTCTGTATTCTTGTTCTTCCCCAGCTGAGTGCAGCCGTCGATGTCTCCCGTTCCACGGCGCTCTTGAGGTTGAATCTTGCTTCATCCGGGTATCGAGCGACTTGCACAAGCAGGCAGTAACCTACAGGAACCTTCTTCCCAGTGACCTTCGCTTTTGTTCTCACACGATCAGGCATGGGCTTTCGATGCTTACTAGATGCTGGTGAATTTGGGCATTAACAGGCCTGGGAGGATGGGTGGCTAGGCATGCATACCGCTGTCAACTGTAGTCGACTTACAGTATGAGGAGAAGGTTGGCCTACTCTGGAGGATACCAGAAGAGATCGTCGATAGAGACAGTGCTTCGGCGATAATCCATCCAGTCATTTTGCTGTGGTAACACGAGAAAGAATATTTTCCGTGTAAACGGGGAGTTTCAAAATCGCTCAGCCTGGCGCCACACCCTCAAAATACCTGCTACACGTCCAACTCATGCGTTCCCTGCAGTTCGTCGATGACAGACCTACGAGAAGTTGAACCGTATTAAAAAATAACAATACAATTAAACGATACCTGAACCACCACGCCATGAACCATTCTCATGTGACATCATGTCAAGCCTCTCGTTCGTTCTTCTCTTTCTTTCTGGTTACCACTGGCCAACCAAAAGACAAAGCAATCCAAGCGAAAGCCACGGCGTGGGCACGTAGTGTCGTAGCCCGGGACAAAGTACCAACGAGTAATTGGATTTGGCCCTTGGGAAGCCATGGTCAAGAAGGCGAACGACGTTCGCCGCTCCTCAGTCGGGGACGGCGTGTGGAGCAACGAATCCTGAACCTCTTAGTTTACCGGATCCCAGTAGGCTACACAAAGGAACTTGAAAAATGCTTCCTCGACACAACGTTATCAGCTCTATCCCGCCAATAGGGGGTTCACTCCTCGCAGCACTAGGAAGGCTCATGTACATCATTGGATTTTTCATTCCTGCACATTGCCAATCTCGCCATTCACAGAAGGCGAGCTACAACACGCTGAATGTATTTCAAGGCGCTTCCCTCTGGGGACAGCCTGTCAGATTCGTCTTTTCTCCGCTACGTCTGAGCACTGGGCTTGTCATGTACCACGCAGAGTAAGGAAAGAAAAGTAGGCATAGATTTAGGACTAGACCGCGTTCGGCGAGTTGTAAGTGTCATTTGACACCTCTGAACAGCCACTAATATGGACAAATGACGGTAAAGGCACAGAGCGTGACTCAGGAGACTTTCAACTACTAGGTCCTGTCGCAGTTGTACTTCTCTCGGTTCTTCTCCGACCACGAGCAAAAATAGTCCTCCGTCGTTATCGAAAACAACGAAGAAATTTTGCGTTGCCTCATGCGTGGCTCTTGTTTGTTACTGTAGCACACACCGAACAGTGCTGGGGTTACTCTATCTGGGGTTACTCTATCCTTGCTACGCAGTCGCTTTGGCGGCTTGTTGTTTCTCTGTTTCTGAAGAACTGCTCGGCAGCTAACGAAAGCCTGACGGGGAACGGAGTCGGGCAGAGAAAAGAGATTTTTAATACCGCTTTAAGAACAGCAAATGTTGATCATCTGACGCGCCTCGTTGAATGGCAGCCGCCGTCGAGCCACGTTTTAAGTGGCGAATATTGCATGTCGTTGGAGGCACGAGCGGCACGAAATGTGATGCTGCTCCCGTCTTTAGTTTGTGAGAGCGACGCCGAAGAAGAAGGTTGATTGGTGAATAAAGAACGAGAGAAGATGGGCTAGTTCGAAAACGCGACGACAGTGTGACCGCAAATCAGCCGCAAACTGCCTTTTGAGAGACATGAGTGAGAGCTGCATGAGTGGAATGACAGCAGACACGGTAAGAAAGGGATACGGAGACAGCGTCCCTCTACCAGCAATAGCCGGGCATTTCTCTACACCTGAGCAGAACTCCCTGTCGCCAGGAAAGGAGTTTTGTTGGCTGACGCATATTGATTCGAAGTTTACCACGAAAACGGGAAAGGGTAACAAGGGACACCCGGAAGTGAACTGAACTGAGAACCGCGGTTCATCGTCCCCCCGGAATAAACCCCTGGCATAGGTCATTTCAGGAATTCTCTCACAGCGAACACCTACCAGTGAACTTGGGGAAGAGACGGACATGGGGACGGATGGACTGTGGAATGCAAAACGGAACCATATTATTGAGTGTTGCAAACCGAAACGAGTTAGCTCCAGGATTAGCCTTCATCCCGCGACAAGTACATTAAAGCTAACTGGACATTCTGCACCCTCTCGACAGAACAGCGTCCTTGCTCTAGGGAGATAGAGGCACATACGGTACTTGTTCTAGTTAACTAGTTCTTTCACGCTCGGGTAGATATACAGATACGTCCCCATCCACAATGTCTACATCGTTGCATGTGACAGCTTGGCATGCAGAATACGCTTCCTAAAGGACACCAGGACCCCCCTCTTATCTTTGTGTCTCCGCCATTCTCCTCCCCCTCCTCGTGAGCGGGGCTACGACCCGCTTCTCCACTCGGTCTGCTACCCTCACCGCTACTTGCTGCGCATCCCGTGTCATTAAAGTTCATCCTCGTTCGATTGTCCGTCTTGATCATTCGGTTCCCTGCATAAATAGTCCCCGCACTCTCTCTGTGTGAATGGACGCTGCTATCAGGACACAGGAAAGATCGGAAAACTTGCTAGAATGAAGCCACGGAGAGGGCGAAGGCAACCGCGCAGAGAGTGAGGGGCCTGCGAAGAATACTGACCCGTTCAGTTGAGAACACCAACAGACGTGTGGGCCAGAGACACAGGACGCACTCTTCTCGTGCTTGCTCCCTATCCCATCTACACAAAACAAGCCGCCTCGAATTTTCGTCCTCTCTCCTATCCGCCTGGCCCCGCGTTGCTGCTCTTTCTTATATCCTCGCATTCCGCTCTTGATTTGCTGCGTATGCTGGGCTTCGTATCTCCACGATGACCACGATCCAGCCTCGCGCTGCAGCTGATTCGTGAAGAACGAACTGATGCCGTACTAGGGGTGGGATGGAGGGACATCACCGAAGTCGACAGTGTCGAATAGAGAACGAACCGCCTCCATACAACACCGACAGTGAACAGAGTGTTGCCATTCTTCCGATACGTCCAAAAGTTCAGGCGTGCACGCGTGCGACAAAGCTGAAATGGCCCCCAAAAATGAGCCCAGCGGTAGAGTGGCGAAGTGCACTATTTTTGTGCTCCCGGATTTGATTAATTCTCTCCATCTGTTGTTTCCTCCCTGTCTTGCCCCTTCCACTTCCTTCGCATCCAGATGACCCGTCTTCGCATTCCAAGTGTACCCGCGGTTCGTTTCACCTTCCCGTTCTCCATTAGCGCCGGCGGCCTTCGTTCGCATTCGGTTAGCGTTAACGATATCCACTGTTGGTTGACGGTGCGACAGACTAGGCGCGTGGTCAGGGGGAGCGAACTCGATATAGCTGTAGTCGTCTGAGTCGCCGTCGAGAAAGAAGAAGTCCTTCTCTTTGTCCTCTACTGTCTGGGGGAGATTATGACGCACGGCATCCGCAAAGGCGCCAATGGATGAAAACCCGACAGCTAGGGCGTGCAGGCAAAACTTCTCCGCGGCACCAAGCGCGCCTATTGGCGGTTCACGAGGCGCCATGGGAGAGTGGCGAAGCCGGTCACGGATCGACGCGAAAGCTTGCTTCACGTGCTTAGCTGCCTGTGTCGGATTCCCCAGGAGATGGAGTGATGTAAAGAGGGAAGGCAGACGAAGCAGCAGGAGAGCGCTGTAGTGCGCCAACAATTCCTGGATCACAACTGATGGCGGTGCTACGGCGCGACACACAAAAAGGCGAGGTAACGTGAGAGAAAGCGATGAAAACGAAATGTAGACAACCGATGTCAAACGCCCAGAAATGTCCAGGGGGATTGGGGAAACAGAGATAGAGTTAACGATCATTAAATCGAAGAGAGACGAAGAAGCCGAGAGAGACGGAGGAGGCGAAGAAGCAAAGAGAGCAGGAAGTGAAAGCAGATCAGTAGGGACAACGAAAAGAGACGGAAACAGCGATGCGTTGTACTCGACTCTCCCTTGCTGCCCAACCGACGAAGACCTCGAGCATGGAAAACGAAAGACAGACGGTAACCGAAGGACGAAGAACACGTTGCCGTCGGAGAGCGGCCGAGGTAGATCGGCAAGAGGAAGAGGAGGGCAAGACTCAGAACAGCAGAAGGGTAGAGGGGCATGCGGGGTTTGGGCCACTTGGCTTGAAGATGAAGGGTATTTGGAGCCGAAAAAGCTGGACGCATCGACATGTAGAAGTTGGCGCAGCGCTTTCGTATATGCCGAAATGAAACGAAGAAGATGATCATTTACCCTGGCAACAATTATGCCAGGTGGCCCTTCGTCAATCATTTCCCTCTCACTAGGATGTGGTACGCACCGCATCGTCTGTCTCTGCCCTACGCGAAGGTGGACAGACATGCCACGGCAAGAAGGCGAAACGTCGGACTCCTCCTCGCCCGAATTTCTCTGCCTCCCATCGGCTAAGCATACGAATTCAGAGACACTGTGGAACGCAGCGAAAAACGCGAGAGAAGGAGACGACAGCACCTGCCGAAAAAACGAAGATGATACGTCGCTGAGAGCCCCTGGGTTGGGGGCGGCGAACATTTGAACGCCAAGAGACGAGAGAGAGGAGAAGTGACTAATGGATTGGCCTCGAGAGCATAAAGAAGGCCAGAAGGAGAACTGCTGGCTACTCCATGTGGCATAAAAGAGATTCGTAAGATGGACGACGGAGACGTTTTTTCCTACGCGCCAGCTGTCAACTGTGACATCTCCGTCTTTATGGGTTAACACCTCCGACGATGAGGTCACAAGGAGAAAGTGCCCCACCAATTCTTGAATCGATATCTCGCATTGGAAGGGACGTTTCCAGTCACTATGCGAATGGCCGGTTTGACGTGAAAGAATGGCAAGTGAAAATTCCTTTGAGTTTGCCACTGTAGCGTCGTGCGCGTCGCCACCGTTTCGCCTTTCGTCCTTCGGGTGACCTTCCTCATTCT
Organism: Neospora caninum Liverpool; assembly: GCF_000208865.1. NCBI lineage: Eukaryota > Apicomplexa > Conoidasida > Eucoccidiorida > Sarcocystidae > Neospora > Neospora caninum. The sequence continues at coordinate 1,858,870 of NC_018393.1, forward strand.
CTCCTCGTTCGCCTGAATGCGTCCCTGTACTCGGCGCCTCGGAGCAGTCCCCTGGTTCCGTCTCGTTTCCTCGATGCCGCTCCTGTAGAAGCAACGCCGTCAGCTTCTCGAGCGTCAGAACGCGCTTCACGGCGTGCTCCCAAGAGCGAATGACGTGAAGAAGGTCCCCATCTTGGCTTGTATCCCGCATGACAGGTTCAGTGTCAACTGTCCGGGCCACCGACGAGTACGACGAGTACCGCTGACAACAAACCTTCTCGGCATCTTGGCGTTTTTCTCGTACGTTTCCCGGAAAAAGCGCAGACGCGTTCGTTCCTCCTTCCACCAGCGATGCAGTGGACAGGCTGCGCGACATGGGCCCTGTGTTGCCGTCGGCGCAAAGAAACGACGGGACCGAATGAGTTCGGGAGGGAGAGGTCAATCCCGAGAATAGGGATGATGTGGACAAGGGACGTTCGGGCGACGGAGAAGCCGAGGCAGCACGCGCCGTCGCTTGCCAAACGAGGGATCCTGGGAGGGTAACGAAATCGCAAATTATATATGTATTTGTACCGGTGTACTCGGTTCGGACGGTTATACAACCGCCGGATGGCTCTTCCGCTGAAGGCGCCTTGCCGACGAGGGACGGCCGACGAGGAGCGAACAGAGAACGCGGCGAAAACATTCCCTCCATGTTCTCCAGAAGATCGCACTCGTGCTTGTGACCATAACACCATGACGATAGCGCGGATGAGACCGGTGAATATGCTGAACGGCGAAGCGGGGATAGATGCCTTGGACCCGGACGCGTTTGAGAGAAGGAACACACTTTTGACAGTGACGGAGAGCCCACCGAAGGAACGCACGACGTAAACGACGACAACTCAGAGTGTGAAGAGGGAAGAAGCGGACAGGGGCGATCCTGCTGGAGGAAGGCGGCTAGAAATGAGCGAAAGCCACCAGGGAGTTCGGAAACCAGGAAGTACTGCGTAGAGAAAGAACATAGCGATATAAACGGAGACCAGAACCCCACAACAGAGGACGAGTCGCGAAGCAGAGAAGGCAGCGTGGACGACTGCTGAGGCGGAAAGCCCTCAGTGGGTGTGCAGGCACAGCAAGAACAAGCAGGCAGTCTGGGCACCGAGACCGACGGCGCTGCGGCAACAAAGACAGCAAAACATAGCAGAAAGATGTGAGACGCGTGACAGTCAAGCAACGAAGGAAGGACATATTGAACGCAATGCATTCACCTCCTTTCCCCCACGGCAGTCCACGTGTGAGTCACTCGGATGCTCGGGGTATACTACTTGCCCGCCGGTCATGGGTCTCACCGCGGCCTGTTCACGGCACTAATAGCTCGAGTTCATCAGAGCTGTCTGCCTGCTGCTGTCCGCTGTATTTAGCTCGGCCTCCTCCAATCACATATGACGTAGAACAGGCACAGGGGCTCCTGCCTGTCTATCGAATACCTCTCACGACCACGGCGTCTCTGGAGACGCATAGTACCTAAAGACCTCGAACATGGACCACCTTCCAGAGTCCCTATCTGCGGTGTCGCGCCTTTAAATGCCTCTCATAGAGGCGCGTAACCACTTTCCCCATCTACCGCCTATACTGCAAAATTCCTCCTTGCCTTGCCGGACAGGCAGTTGTGCAAATTCGGATGCGTTTCGGCGACGAGGGTGCACAGAGGAAGCAGCGGCCTTACTTTGTAACTTTTCTGTGTTGGCAAAGTCTCTTGAAATCAGTTTGAGACGACGGTGTTCTCCGTACACACAGCCAAGTTGGGAGCGGGCTGCCCACCGCTGAACTGGAAGAACCTATCGATCACCTTCTCGTTTTCACCTGTTGTTTGCTGATGCTTGTCCGACAGAAGACCCTGCAGCTTACCTTCAGCGGCGGACGGGAACGGACCCGAGTCGGCGAGCGCGCATATGCGGAGGCCGATCATGCTTTGACAGCCTGTGCGTGCGTTTGGCAATAGGCGCGAAGGCTGACCGGCGTCAGCATCGGCTTGAGGACGCTTGCAAAGTGTCAGCGCTTCCTCACGTCTTCCTGCTTGGCTCGTAGTACCGCTGCTGCTGAATTCGTCTCCATTCGTATCGATTACCCCGCACATGTGACTCGAGAACTCGTGGGCGAGCCGCTCCTCCAACGAAGCGTTCGAGACGTCTTCATATTCTTGAGCAACGCTGCACTTTGAAGAACTCCGCGGCCTTTCTCTTCTTTCCAGAGTGCCTCCGCTCCCTCGAAAGCATGAACCTCTTGTCTCGATTCCCTTCTTGAACGGACTTTCTGAATCGGGCTCGGCTGACGCTGCGGGGTCTTCTGGGCTCTGCATGTCGCCCGCCATGGACCTGTCGCCGTCCCCAGATTCATCAAAAATGTGGAAGGAGCGGAACAAGGGACACGGGAGTTTTGCTTGTTCTCCAGACGGAATGGGAATCTCAATCATAGGCACGTTGGGGGTGACTGCAGTCGGCGAAAGTCCCCTTAGCCCCCCCGCGTTGGAGGACAAAGTCCCAGAACCGTCTCGCTCTCTTTCGTCGCCCTCTGGTCCTACGCGTCCGCTGTCTTCTCTCCTTTGCCTTCCCGGTAGGTCACTCTCGAGACGTTCGAGCGATACCAGCGGAGAAGAGGGAAGTCGAGGGAACATTTCCGTCGGGAATTTCTCCCCACGGCAGACATGAAGAGAGGAGAGCGCTAGACGGAATGGTGTGCGGTTGACAACGGTGACCGGCGCTGGGGAGGGCGAGAGAAAGACATCGATCAGCATCTCCCCAGATGCCTGGAACAAACCAAAACTCAAACTGATGAGCTCCACGCAGGATGGATGAACAACCTGCCTTTGAAGCGGAAGCGTTGCTTCCCACAGGGCAGGAAGACGGCCCCTAGCAACGAACGCAGTTCCAGACGGGCGAGAAACCGACAAGGAAGAAGACGAAGGTGAAGAGAGCCACGCTCGGCGAACGAGAAGGAGTGCATCCCGAACACATCCTCCCGCAGCCCACGTTGGCTGCGTAGGCTTCGGCCTCTGTCTACCGCCGTTTGCCTTTTCGCTGTCCGTCCTGGGCCAAGGCACACCGCCGAAGCCCATACCATCTCGAAGGCGTAGCGCGACACTCCGTGTCCACAGAACAGGCAGACGTAGGTGCTCAGGTCGAACCCAAGTGCTGACCTCTCCAGCATGTGAAGCCGTTGCGTGAGGAGACGACAACGGAGAGGGACTGGACCCGACGGCGAAACGCGGACAAGGCGGAGGTGAACACACAGAGGAATGAGGAGAGGACGAGAAACACGGGGAATGGAAACGCGTGGTGGGAGCGGGAGAAAGCGACGGCAGAGGCACACTGCGCGAACCAGGTGAGTTAAGCGTTCCGGTGTCGGCAGACTGGAGCGCCGTTTCGGGGGATTTTGACTTCTTTTGCATTCTTGGATCATCATGAGTGAAAGCATCGTGGGCAAGGGAACCTCCTGGAGACAACACAGAGCCGGTCAGATCTGCAACATGAACTTCCAAAGGAGCATCGGCAAAAAGGGGTTCCCAGGCTTCCTCCCCTTCTAAGCCTCCCGGTCGACCCAAAGGGGAAAGAGGGTGAAAGGGAGACGCACGCGCATCTGGTCCAGCTAACCAACTCTCGGCGGACTCGGCTTCGCTAGCAACTGGACATGCAGCCCTTCGGCTCCCGCCGGAGGTAGCGAGATCTCGAAGCAGCGGCAGCTGCCCTTTGTGGCCACAAAGGCGCACGCCGAGGACGTGCATGATGGCGGCCGCTCCGAGAGGGAAAAGGCAGCACGCCACGCCTTGGTCGTTTCCTTCCTCTCCTCCAAATTCTTCCTCGTTTCCGTTTCTTCCGTTTTGTTCTCGCGACGTCTGCGCCGCCGAGGCAGCCGATGTCGCGCACGCGGGCGGCGATACGTACAACCCGGGGCCAAGAGCGAAGTGGAGAGCCTCGCGTCCGATCGCCTCGAAACAGTCGCAGCTCTGGTCTCTCGGAGGGTGTTGTTTCGTTTGACACGCCAGACGAAGAGGCCGCTCCGGAGGTACCGGATGTTGATCAGAGGCTGAGCAACCGACGGCGAGGTATGTGGCAAGCGCACGCGGGTCGGCGCGCGCAACGGTAGCTCTCGCTCGCGCAGTTGCAGGTGCGAGCCGAGCTGGACAGAGCGGTGGGTCGCACCTGTCTCCGTCTCTTTCGCCTGCTGGCCTGATGCAGTGTTCGCTCGGCCGGGGCGGTGAGGGCGGCACAAACGAGGCGGACACTCCCTGGTGGGCAACGGTCTCCACCTCCTGACTTGCGGTCCCAACCGCGCTTCCTCCAAACGCCATCCCGAGGGTGTAGGGGGTCCCGTTGCGAATGCGGAGTGGCGGGCAGATATCGACGACAACGACCGGGTGAGAAGCATCGTAGGGCGGCGAAAGGTGGCGTACATGAACCAGGAAGGAGGCACACGGAACAGACGCGAGGGAACTCGTCTCGGACGACGGAGAACAAGACGCGCACGTAGTGGCGGACTCAGTCCCGGAAGAGTCCGGTGAAGGAGCATCGCTCCGGTGACACATGGGATGGTTGGCGAATAATGAAAGAGGCTCACTGGTTCCACCGTGGGCCCAGTCAGACGAAGCCAAAAGAGGGACGGTCACGCGGGTGGTCTCTCGCACACGACAGACTTGGAGCGTCTGCGTCCAAAAGATCGGCGCCATCGCCGCCTCTCGCGTGTTGTCGCTCGGCGAAGCAAGGCTGCTCATCGGGAACGGAACGGCACCATCGGGCGTGGCTGGTGCCTCTCGATTCCACACTTTGCTGGACGGTGTATGCACTTTCTGTGGCTTATTGCCTTCGCTCCCGCCACACTCCGATCCTTCACGAGGCGGACCGCGAACCGCGTGGGCGTGATCCGGGACCGCTGCCCGCCCTCCTGCTTCTGCGTCAGGGCGATCCGCCTCTGTTTGCGTGTCTTGCGGAGGCAAGGCGTCCGACAGGGATGATGGCGAAGGGCGCGCGAGGGGAAAGCGAGGAAGGGACACGCCGAAGAAAGCCAGCAACGGAAGATGCGGATCACCTTGCATGCACCCGAGCTCTGTGGAGTACAGAACTGAACATGCGGACGAATGGGGCGGCGCTGGCAACGAGGAGAGAGGATTGTCGTCTGCGGGATCGCGTTTGACGGTGCACGTATCGTGCCTTTGGGCTTCCTCATCTCGCGCGCTCGTCCTCTCCATTCCGGCTGCGGCGGATGCGCGAGCACACCAGGCCGCGGTTGAAGCAAACGAAGGAGGGACGAAGACCGTGACCCCAGACACGCCTCGCAGGGCCAGGCCAAGGGGACAAAAGTTGCGAATGACCCACGGCGCGGTGAGGTAGCAGCGAAGCGGGCGCAGCGAAGAGGAACACAACACGGATCGGCACAGCAGCTGATGCCTTCGCGGCTTGCTCGGCGAACGAGAATCAAAGAGCGAAGCCCCAGGGGGGGAGGCACAGAGAGGGCCCTCCTCGACCAGCTTGGTGCGCCTCTCAACTTGGCTGTAAGAGCACAGAGAGGACGAACAGCGGTACGATGGAGTCGAAGAGGCCAGCGTCGGGAAGGACAAGACCTCTGATGTTTCGAAGAGTACGGCTGAAGAAGGGGCCGGTGGAACGGCAGTGTCGGGCGGGCGCAACTCTGCTTCAGCGACCGAAGCGGACGACGTGCAATACGACGGAGACGAGGGCGAGGCCAGGGTCTCGCAGCGACGTGAAAGAGGGTTGCGTGACCTGAGCGAAAGACTGACTGGTGTTTCGCAGGCCAACAAAGCCGCTCCCACCCGCTGCCTCTCGTCCGTCCGACCAGGGGGAGACGACGCCGACGTTGAAGAACGGGTACCAGCAACGAAAGAATACGCCGGGGAGGGATGAGGCGAGGGTTCGAAGAGAAAGAAGCGGAGGCTACGAGAGGAATCTGGATCATCGGGTGTGTCCTCCGAGGGGATGCCGAGCTGAAAAGCGGATTGCACGCGGGGCAAACAGGAAGTCGCTCGATGGGCGCAGTCACTCGTCACAGCAGTTGAAAGACAAGAGTCTGAGAAACATCTCAGATGAGTCGGGAGTCAGGGAGACGGAATGGGAACCACTGCACGTGCTCGTGTACACGCAGAAGTGTGCAGACGCCGGAATTCAGAGTAACACCTGGGCAACGAGAGAGCCAATCGAAAACTGCAGATACACCCCTGGCAAAGCACGAACCAACGCCCAAAAATCCAGAAAAAACACGCAAGCGATGGACACCGACTTTTGAAACGGGGAGAGGAAGTTGGGTGGCGCAAACGAGCGTAGAGACCATGAACTGGTGAGGGAGCACTCAGGAGCACTACGGGAGGCAGAGGGCAAACCACGACAATAGATGCCTGCCGATCACGATATACGTCATCCGAGGCTGAGGCGATATAACTCCTGATGTCAACACCTGTACACCTCGCTGGCAAGACGCAGAACAGATACAGCGCTAGGGACAGATGCGGCGTGCAGGACAAAGCAGACACGTATCAGATACGCCGGATACGAACTTATCCATACCTCATGCGTTCTCCAAGGACGAAGAAGTGTGGTACCTCCAAAGCCTTCGATAACGCAGCAGAGCTCACAGTTGGAGGCGTTGACGATCTGTAGACCAGGGCAGATGAACAGCACTCGAGGCAAGCACGCCGAGCTGGCGGATACCCGACTGGAGAGAGACAGAGGATTTGGAGTCTCCGTCGTCTGATTGCCTTCCTCCCCCAGGCAACGAAGGCTGTGTTGCGAAGGAGGCAGCCAGTCCTCCACGCTGTGAAGGGAACAGAAGACGGTAACGCTTCTTGTCTCAGCGTCTCTGCCGCCAGCCGTTCCTCGTGCCCACTGCCAGACTTCGCGGCCTGCCTTCGTTGCCTTCGATATTTCACCAGCATGTTCAGTCTCGTCGCACAAGGGCGCAGAACAGCAAGCAAATGACCGCCAGAGAGGCACATCTAAATGCCCACAACGAAAAGGGAGGACGCCGTCGGGAGAGGAAGGGCGGCGAAGGCGACCTGCGGTACCGGTTTCTTTGGATTCACCTCTCCATCGCCGTCGCCACCAAGACGCTCGTCCGAGCCCTGTCTTGTTCTGTCTGCCTTCGACAGTCGACTGGTCGATACTCGGCGCCAGGCAGAGTTCCTTTGAGAAACCGCAAGGGTCATACTCTGACCGTTCCATTCGTCCCCCTCTAGATTCTGGCTCGCACTGTGTCTGGTCGCCACTCGCGTGTGCGCATTCGACGTCTTCCTCGCTTTGGAGGTGACGCTGCGCGCTGGAGCGAAGCGACAGACTGGCGTTTGAAGGGGCCGCGCGAAGACTCAGAGCCACGGCTGCTGAAGAGGCGTACGGCGAAGGAGAAGAACTAGAGAAAGAGGGCCCATACGAACAGACGGCATCTCCGGGCTCCGCGGGTATCATAACACTGGCCCACGAACGGGTGGAGGTGAGGGCAACACTCCCAGGAGGAACGAAGGAAGACGCGGCGCATGTGTCCTCCTCACCGGTGCCGAGTGAGCGTTCAATATTGGCTGTATACGGTTGTCTCTCGGCCTCGCGTCGTGTGCAACATCCCTCTTCCTCATCTTCTTCAGCTTCGTCCTCTCCAGGCAGGGACGCAACAATCAAAGGAGCCAGAAGGCCACACCGGCGGTGTGCTTTCTCATCCTTTGTCTCTTCGTTTCTCCGCGCGTCGTCACTTTCCTCCTCCCGACCAGCGATAGTCCTTCGTCTCTCATCGCGTCGGCGCTCTAGCGGCCTTAGGCGGCAGCTGAGTAGCAGGTTGGGGAAAGCAGAATGGAGGAGAAGCGGAGGGTAGATAGTGCATTTGATTTGAAGAGGATTAACGCGAACCAGATGAAGAAAAACCGGATACCCGAAGGCTTGCGGATAAGCAGGACGCACATCCAATCCGTTTCCTCTCATATATTCCGTTTTGTCCTTCCACTCGGATGTCGAAGGCAAATTGGCCTTTTTGTGCATGACCTGTGTTGCGGCAGGCAATAAGATGCCACCACCAGGCGAAGTCTCTGGTTCCTGCTCGGAACTCCGAGGAGCCTGTCGACCTCCCGGTCTCCTGTCCCCTCCTGTGCCTGTCTCTGGTGTCCGTTCTGCCTGGGTGCATGCATCTTCCTGGCCGGCGTCTCCGTGCGTCTCCGTGCCGTCCGGACATGCGGAGCCAAAATGCAAACGAGACACCGAAGACAACGAACAGCTGAATTGGCGCCGGACCCAAGCAACGCAACCTACCCGTGATTTAAGGACCGTCTCCGGCGCGACAGGCTGTGTCCACGCCCCTGTGTGCGCCTGAGTTGCCTTTTTGTCGTCACCTCCGGAGGCACTCGCCATTGCAATTTGGAAGCCTATATGCTGCAGCTGAACGACCGGCGGCGGGATGGTTCCCGTGTATGACTCAGGAGCCTCCGCCGTTCTCTCATTTTCCGAGATGTTCTGAGGAACTTGCCTCTCGGTTTGAGAGGAAAGCGAGACTGGAGGCGGCGACCAGATGGGACAGACGAAGCCTCCGGGTTCGGCGAAGAGCGTCGCCGACTCCACAGCGGGCGAGGACCGAGTCCAGGCAGAAGACGTTGGAGCAGGGAAACGGGATTGCTGGATGGCGATGCGAATGGGCAGAAGATTGTGAATTATTAAAGGCAATCGAGGGGAGAGAGGATACGCTCGGCACGGGAACATCTGCGGGCGTCGTCGGCCTTGGTTTGATCCCTTTTCCTTCGCGCTAGCGTCCAGCCCTGTACTGCCTGTAGATCCGCGATTGACGGATGATCCGGCGGACTGCGTGCCACGTCTCGCGTCTGAAACAGTGGGAGCCTCGAGCAGCTTCCCCCTTTCTTCTCGCGTTTCCGCCTCCGGTCTGTCACAATGAGCACTGCCCTCTGCAGGCAAGAAGGCATGATCAGGCGGCACCTGCTCGCGCCCGGTTTCTCTCTGTTTGTCTTGATCAGGCGTTCCAATGTCGACCAGAGAAGGGGACGCAGGGTGCAAGGCGGGTCCCGTGTCAGGAGGAGAGTCCCCAAGAGCGGCCGTCGCAGAATAGAGCATCCACCCAGCCTGAAGAATTCGGGAGAGGCGGTAGGGATCCAATATCAACTCCGCTTTGCCTGCCACATTCAGCTTAACTCCTGAGCGCGCTCGGGCCTCTTCCCGCAGAGAGATGGGGAGAACAAGACTCGGGTCAGCACATGCAGGTGAACACACGATCGCACGCCCTGTTTCCGCTGTCGCGTGTGACACACCAGTCGAACCGCAAGTCGAACAGCATGCAGCCGACGCGCCCGGCCAGCGATGCTCAGCTTCCGCGGCGCTCTGCGCGCATGCACCTGGACTTGTGGGGATGCGCTCACCGCCCTCCCTCGTTCTGCGGACAGCGCTCGCGATAACGTCCGCGACGCTCGCATTTGCATTGCCCCAGTAGACAAGCTCCAGGAGAGAACAAGGGCGCAGGACACGGAGCGGCAAAAGTGTGCGGGAATCAAAGACGTCGAGGGCGACGTCCGTCAGGCCGACTCGCAGCTTGAGACCGGAGCCTTCTCGCCGCCGCGGCTCGACGGCTGTGGCGCAAAGCAGGCACGCGTGTGGCGGGTAAGCTGCAAAGCCGCGCGGAGGCGAAGAGCTCCGAGAGGGGGGTGGGGAAGCAGGGCACCCCAAACGTGACGGGGAGAGTGGACGGAAGGGCGAGACTAAAACAGTCCGTCCCGTGGCTTGGCAGAACCCAACAGTGGCACAGGCGGCAGTCAACTCGATCAGGGGCTCTTCCCCGTGACTGGGCGGCGGAGAGGAGGGTGACGGCGAAGCCGACGCGAAGCAGGGAAAAGACGACAGTGACGTGGCGACGTCGTAGGGCCACTGCACGGAGAGTATCCCCGAGCGCACACGGAGAGAAGTGCAGTGGAGTGTCGAGCGAAGCGGAACTGCCGCCCACAACCGAAGGCCGAAGCCAGAGGCGGCGGGGGTAGACGGCAGGCTCGATGGCGGCGACGCGCTCGAAGAAGTCGACAACCGCTCGGATGGCACGGACAACGTCTGCCGGGAGAGCGTCACACGAAATCGACGAGAAAGAAAGCAAACATTCCTGTGTGTATCAGAAGACACCGGCGACGCGAGACCGGCATACGAGGGGTATTGGGGTGACGCTGGATGGCCGGAAGCTTCCAACACAGCAACGAACTGCTGGCGAACATCGTCGAGTGCCTCAACGCGAGACAGACGCCATGCGACTCGTGACCGCCTTGGAGGGATCGGTTCCACAGCTGGTGCTTCTTCTCCTTGACCATTGCTGTCGGCATAGCACGCCCGTAATGGAACGCCTGAAGCACAACCCGCCGCCGCGGATCCTTGCGTGATTGCCGTTGCATACCTCGTTTCCGTGTCAGCATCTACTTGCCTTGAAACGCCGCCAGCTTTCACCGCCGGAACAGGAATACTGATCACACAGGCCTCGGCGCCTCGACACGCAGGCGAACCCGAATGTCCTTCCGCTTCCCCGCATCTGCGTGATATTCGATTTTGGAGCTTGTTTCCCGCTGGTCCCTTCTCCGGTTCTATGTCGCAAGCAAATACCTCCGCATGCAATATAGCAACTGGCTGGTCTAGACACACGAAAAGCTCCGAGCTGACGTGTGTTGAGTCGCCTGTCGCCGCGGGACCAATTTGTGCAGGTGAAGCTGGACGCGAACAAGCAACCTGCAGGGAACGAAGGGACTGACAGCTCGAGACTGGATCATTCCTTTGGGGGTCTACCAACGAGTGGGTTTGGAAAGGAGGATGCGGACGCAGAGAGAGTTTGACGCCATACACCTCCTCGGGGGGAAGCGAAACGGATGTAGCGTTGCGTGGCGGGTGGCCCGTCTCAGGAGCGCGACCGTTGTTCATCGGCTGGGCAGCTGCGGCACCACTTGACGAGACACCGACGCGCGACAGCTGTTCACACGGCGCTGCCCGGGTGTGCCCCACAGGAATGTGGCCGCGCTCCGGTGCCGCAGAGGATACGGGGAACTCTCCAGGCAGCAGCAGAAGGTAAGGGACAAGCGCAAACGTGCCTCCAGCTGCATCTATTCCACGCCCGCATGCGGAGCCAACAGAGAAGAACTCAGAGGCAGACGAAAGAGTGGAGCATGCCGGCGACAGCGGGGGCGAGGCTGATGGCAAGGAGGCAGCAGCGGCCTTTGTCCGTTCTTGAGTTTTTGGGTTGCTCTCAGAACCTGACGCACTGTCAGCAACGAAACTATCCAGAATGTCAACAAGCAAACGGAGTTTCGTGGCGCTTCCCCGTATGCGAGCAGGCAATAACTCCGCGTCGATGTGCAGCTCGGTGTACCAGCCTATGCCCCCTGGGCCCTGTGCTCCTTCCCCGCCGTCTTCCGATGCGTCTGCCCATTCCATAGCATCCGGCATGCCTGCCTTGTGATTGGGAACTTCTCCACAGCCCACGGCCGTTGCCACCCCAGGGGCATTGGGAGACCAGCGCCCCCAGCGCTGTACCGCATAGGTCAAAATCGTAGCCTTCAGTTGAGCAGGGAGAAGAATCGGCGCTTTCTCCCACTGCCATTCTCTGTACCGGAACCGAGCGCAGGAAAGGGCAAACGAAGAGCTAAACAAGGGAGACACAGGCGCTGAAGCAGGCGACTCCCTGGTCGTTTTATACTCATTTGATGTGCGATGAGTGCCCCGCGAACTGAGCCGGCGTCGGCGCTGGCTTGCCCCGGAATGCGGAGACCCCAGGCAAGGGCGACACGCGTAGACACCAAAAGATTCAGCAGACAAATTCCAGTATTGCTCCGACACTCGTAAGCTATCAAGAAACTGTGGAAGCGCCCGCGCGTAAGTCGCGTCAACAACCCAGTCGCGTGGCCCCCGTGCGCCTGGATCACCATCGCTGCTATCCGCTGGGGGCCGGATGGAGGCAGCTTCGAGGCCCATGTCACATTGGGGCTGAGCTGTCGCGTTCCGCGAGCAAAACGCATGCACTGGCCGCCGCTGAGGGGGGGCCGAGGAAGCCGGAGGAGCAGCAAACGCAGATGAAGAAGTTGACTGGACTTCGTGGTGCGCAGAGCGGGAACGTGAGGACGAGAAGAAGGCTGAAACCGGCCGCTTGGCCGCAGGCCACGTGAGCGCGGAAAAAGGGCGCGACTCAGAGGACGACGGTGGGAAGAGCAAGAGCAGCGGAACGGACAAAGAACTGGAAAGAGTAACTAACTCGTGAGCACAAGAGCGAGAGTCAGGAGCAACCGTAGCGACGACCACACCCTTGAAAAGGACACTAATGGCCTCGTGCGCCTCTGACGGAGTTGCCCCGGGGACTGCCGAAGCACGAACTGGACGCCGGCGGGTGTCAAGCGGCCTCTTGGGAGCACTGGAGGCTCCTTCTCTCTCTGCGTCATCGTCGTCGTCGCATGCCTCGATAGCGCCTGGAACCTCGTCCCGACAGAATACCAAGAAGCAGCGCTTGATAGTGAAGCACGTCTTCAGAACGGGCACAGCGGGGGCGTGACTCGCAGAGACGAAGCGGGACCCGGCAGACGCTGCGACGCGGTTCGGGGGACGGCCGCAGCGCTTACACTCACGTCTGTTATCCACCGCCACCTCAAGCTTCCGAGACGTTCCCACCATGGCGACAGGACGAGAGCGGTTTGTGCCTTCTATGTGCTCTCCGCTTGCGGGCGCCCCATGCGTGTGTCCCCTCTGGGTGTACGTGGGCCCCGAGCAGGCGTCCAGCAGGGCGGCATCCCCTTGTATTGCGCGGTGAAAGCGGAGGAACGCCGTCGCGCCTTTGAGAAGTGCAGGAATATTCAGGACACCCTGGAAGGAGCCGCACTGGCCATGTACAGAAAACGTTTCTTCGCCTTGTTTGCCGCTGCACGCATTCTGCCGTTCCGTCCCCTCAGAGAAGCTGTTTCCGTGTCGACGCGTCGTGTCCCGACAGCAACCACTTGGCGGGCAGGCCCAGGCACGTGCGAGGCAGATTGCAAGGCACCAGGAGGGAGAGCTTCGACTGTCTCTGTCGGTCTGGTCCGTCTGGGCTTTTCCGTCGGCGAGTGGAGTATGATGCTGCAGCGTCGTACACGCGACCTCCGTGTTTGCCTCATTTTCACTTTCGCTCTCCGCTGGTCTGCCGCTGCCTTCGTCAGGCTCAAAAACGAAGAATCCCCCGCTGCCGGCGGACACCGCGCCTTGCCTGAGGAAAATGTGGGTCGTCTGTGAGTCCACGCTCGGCGGCAGCTTCACCTGTTTGTTGATCTTTCGAGTCTTCCTTCCGGCACCGCGTGTGGATGTGTCTCCGCTACACGGCAAACTCCCATCATTCCGGCTCCTGGCGGTGGGGCGGCGGCAGCTGTAGCCATTCGGGAGATCTGCGGGTGCCCGGGACGTAGACAGCTCGCCGGCTATCGTCCGAGACTGAACCAGTGTCAGACACCCGAGCGAAAGGTGGGGAGGCGAAGCACCACGGACTGGAGACGAACCCCGAGTTGTTGAAGGCACGCACGAAGAAGAGGGCAAAGACCAGGAGGCGAGCGAGGCAATGGGAGGAAGAAAGATGTCAATGCTGTCTACATGGAAAACGACGTGAGAAGGCGACGAACCCGAAGGTCCAAGGCTATGGCGTCCACACGCTCCACCCCTCTGCGCGCAAAGGTTTCCTGCGACGTCTTGCCATCCTTCCGCCTCGCAGTACTCGTCTTCGTCTTCCGGTCCCGCAACCTCGCCACCCCCTGCATCTGCCTTGCGGTCTCCGTCATCTTGGAAGTATACCTCTCGTGCTGCTCCGGCTCGTACGCCGGAGATGCCCGCCCAACATGAGGTACCTCCGTGCTCTCGCCGAACGCAGCAATTGGCTGCGCTGTCGTTTGCACCTGTATTGAGGCTCCTTCCGCATCCTCGGTCTTCACATGACAGACCGCCAAGCGCAGGCGCCCATCCCTCCCCGTTGATTTGTACGTCACCTTTTCTCCGTCTCGACCGTCTCGTTTGTCTATTCGCATGCCTCGCGTTGCTCCCGGATGGGCTGCGGGAGATTACCCGAGGTGTTCCCAGAGTGCTTTGAAGCCGCAACAGATGGCCTCGGGCAAAATAATAAAAGCTCAGGAGAATGTGAAACACCTGCAGATTCTCACAGTGGACACGGATGGGAGAGACTCGCAATTCGGTCGCCACGCCCAACTTCATCGTGAGTCCTGTGGGAGACGAATCAACGCACGAGGCTGACGGCGCGGGTACGCTTTGCTTCTCTTCATGCGGTTCCTCAGATGACGCGGCAGTTGCGTCAGAAGGGAAGGCCTCAAAGAGGCATCCAGTGGACTTCCCCAAAGCCTGTGACACGCGGCGAAGAACCAGCGACGCTGGCGGAAAGGCCGACCGTGACTCCAGTCGAGGAGCAGCAGCAGGCGATGCGGGACCGGGAACAGAGGCGCCCTTGTTAGATTGGACGGTAGATGCGCGGGTGGACGACGAGACACAAACTTCACAAGGCTCCAGCAAGACGGTGCATGAGTCGGGGAGGCCTGGAATACGCAGATCGGAGGGGGAATCCGGAGCAGCACGCGGAGACGTCCACGGCGCAGACGAAGTCGACGAAGGAAATCGAGTCACCGCATCAGTAGTGGATCGTCCACGTGGCAATCGCAGCGTCACAGTTTTGCCTCCTGGAGCGCGTCGCCCCATCTCGCCATCCTTCCCACCGTTGTAAACGATAGCAGTGGCGCTGCCTTGCGCGCGAGTCGACGCGGTGCTGGATGTGAAGGCGCTCTGGCGGCTCCCCACATCCGATAAACAAGGGAACGAGGCGGGCGGTATGGGATTCACCGATGTGGAGCAGGGAACTGAGAAAGTGGAAGACATCGAGAATGAGGAGTGATACCAACAATCGCCCAGCAAGAAAACAAGAGCTGGCGTCGTCTCGCAGGCAGGAGGAGCGACGCTCCCGTCCCTCTGGCGTGGGAGTGCACGGCTGCCGCGAGCGCCCTTCTGTCCCCTTCGGCGTTCACCGCTGCCACGGCCCGCTTTACGGTGCAGCAATAGTTGCGCATCTGTTGCTGCCGGCGCTGTAGTGTTCTTTGACCTTTCGTGCGACTCTCGTATTCGATTTGACTGGTACGAGGTTGACGCCATCGCTGCACTGCACGACGAAAAGGAAAAGGGAAGGGCTATGGAGGCACCAGCTAAGCGAACCTCCCACTCTGAGATTGAGGACACCGTCGCCCCTCTGCGTTTGAAGTGACCCTCTCTAGTCGCTGCTCGCGGCACACCGGTGAAGAACGCGTTCGAATGCTGACCCTCTGCCTTCCTACCCCTGACGGCACCTCCTGGCGCTACGAGCGGCCGGCGAGGGAAAGTGGAAAAGCCAGACGTCGAGCACGAACACGCCGAGCAACTCTGAAAGGGGGAGGCACACGAGTTGCAAGGAGTTGACAGAGCCGCGAGGAACCGGGAAAGAAGAGGACCAACGGAAGCGAGAGGAAGCGAGAGCGAGAACGGCACGATTCGCAGCCTGTGCGATTTGACTGCAAGGACGTGCGTGAGGCTCCTTCCCTCCAACACCTTCCCACGTTGCTCTGTTGACAAACGCGTTGCCGAGGCGCTATCTACTGCACGCGTGTCTCTGCTGTTCATTTCGTCTCTGCCCCTCTCCTCGGACGTCTTCCCTCTAGGTCTCTGGTGCGGTTCACCGCGAACACGCGCCTTGTAACGCGCCTGCTCTCTCCAGGTGTGAACGCTGACGTGCGTCGAAGTGAAAAGAAGCCAGGGCTCCGCGCTGCGAGGGCTTGTGCATTGCCGCAGCCCACCCGCGTCTGGCTCTATCTGCGCCTCGCCTTTCGCCTGGCCAGGTCTTGCATCCCTTCTTGCTTCGTCATCATGTCCCCGACGTCCCAGCGCACTTGCACGCTGCGCGGGCGGTGGGAGTGCTGAAGCGATTGTCACAGCTTTCTCTGCCTTTCCCCTCTTTAGTTTCGGCGCCAGGCGGTCGGCCTCGGGCGTTACATCGCCTTCGTCGACTGGCGACGGGGAACACGGCGCTGAAAGCTCCAGGTCATGGGAATGAGGAAGGGACTCCACCTCGAGAGGGTCCAAACATACCTGTAGTTCAACGTTGACTTCGCGAACCGAACTTGTGACTGAGGCACCGACCACGGACGACTTCCAGGACGCGTGCGCGTGCGAAAGAGAAGTTCCGGAGATGCCCTGCCTCATGCCCGACGGAGGGCGCCACACGCACACGGATATGCCAGGGACAGCCAACCGTAACCCGTTTATCCAAGGCGCTGACGCCGGGCAACACGGTGACAGGTGGTCAGAAGGTACATCGGGGAGAAGGGGTACCACGCCGGAGGCAGGCGCCGGTTCCCTGGCGTTGTGTGCGCTGTGGTCTGCACCCCGCTCAGTTGGCTTTCGGGTCCGCTTCGCACGGCCGCTGTCGTTCGTATCAAACCCCCGCGTTGACGGATCCAGCTCCACTCCGTCAGCCATCCAGAGCGTCTCGGCGCTTATGCAAAACGTCAGCGCGAGGCCTAGATGTTTCATCCACGAGCCCGTTCCCCGCTGTGCTTCATCAAATTCGCTCGAGCAGATTCTCTGGGGCGGCTGTTGGCTTCCTTTACGCTGGTTCGTTGCCGCGGGAGAACTTCCGCGGCCACGCGACGATCCTGGCCCCCCTGCAGGGTTGTTCCTTCCCGTCGTGAGCCCGCGGTTTTCGGTTTCTGACTTTCGTCTTCTCTCCGCTCCAGGATCTGTGTACGTTGCGCCGCCAAACGGGTCGGATGCCCCGCGCGGAGCATCGTGCACGTCATCGCCGCCTCGCACTTCACACTCAGTAGAAGCTAGCCGCGTCCTGTCCACGTGGACATAAGGGGCTGACCTTCCTGCCTCCTCAGGTAATCGGCCATGAGGCATTCCACCGCCAAGACATGGCTCTTGGTTGCCCGCCTCTACACCAGAATACCTATCCATGTTGTCGCCAACTCCATGTGTCCCACTTCGTCGTGCGCTGGGTATTCTTGCACTCCCACAACCTCCCGGCGTCTCCTTCATTCCAGACCCGCCCACGCCGCAGGATGGCTCGCGTGGGACGACAAGGGAGGCCAAAACCAACGATGCAACGTCCGTTTCTGCACGGAGGTGTTTGGCGTCGCTCAGCGCGTGTTGGCAGTCGTGAAGCCAGCGACAGAGGCGCGCTCCATCATCCGAGAAAAACGTCGCGTGAAGGCTCGATCCCGTGGCCTTCACTGAGGCGCACGGCCAGCGGCACCAAAGAGATGGACAAGCAGAGGACCCACAACGGCACGCGGGAGAAGCGGCGGAGTCCCTTCTTCGTAGGGCCACAACGGTGGTGTCGACTGAAACAGACTCGAGCATCACGGAAAGAAACGACGGAACTGACGGACAGAACGACGCAGTCGTGTCCCGAGGAAACGAGAGCGCCAGGCCGTCAAATGACAAAGAGGAGCGCTTCCACGTGATACTGGGAAGATCCGCCCATGCCACCGCGCTGGACCACGACACCCCCGAGGCCGCCTGGAGCGCGGATCTCCAGCGCAACGCTGAAGTAGCAGCCGGCCCCGGCCCGGTGTGTGGGAGCGTTTCATCCGCGCGCAGGCTTGCTGCTTCGTCCAACGTCCTTTTCTCCCTTCCAGGAGCTGAGGTATTCACGAGGAGACCTCGGTCGCTGAGCAGGCGACACGGCGAGGTAGGAAGGAAATACTGCTCCGAGGCGTTTCCCTCTGATCCTGGTGCATGACGGAGAGTGTCACGGCGTGTCCCACTGTCTATTCCTTTCCTCGGCTCGTGGGTGCTGCTGTGTGAGGCGGAGCACGAGTGAAGGGAAGAGAAAAAAGAGAGACGAAGAGGCGAAATCGAGATGTCAAAAGGCTGATCAAGCAGCAGCAGAGGGAGAAGGCCCGGGAGCGACTGAAAGAGATCGTGAACGCAGTCAAAGGAAGAATTTGCAGCAGACGAACGAGAGCACGAGCGCAAAAAAGCATTCTGACTTTTACCCACTTTGGCCGTCGTTGAGCCGTCAACGCGGGCGGGCATGGAAGAGGCTCCAGTGACGCTCGCGGCGGTGCCGTCTGTCGCCTGAGAAAGTCCTTCGGCGGATGGCTCTTTCTCTGGTACACATTGTGCTTCCTCGATTCCGACTTCTCGCCTCCCCCTCTCATTCGTGCATTCACGGCGACCTGATCGCAGCCCCCGCGCGGGCAGTCGACCGCCGGGAATCCTGGCGCATTCGCCTTTTTCTGACAGCGACGCGGCGGCAGCAACACAGGCCGCGAGCGCTGGGAAGCGCACGGACGACGCCATCGCCACTGTCTCGCCAACGACAACCAGCCAATCTGGAGAAACGTGGAGGTTGAAACCAGCGGGGGAAGACACCACCGAGTCAACACCAGCGTTCGACCTCGAGACCCGCTGTTTCCCTTCCGCCGCAGCCCCTTGGCTGAGGCGCGGAGACGGCTCACAGACACGTAGGTAAAAAAGGGGTTCTCTGACGCGTCGCCAGGCCGCGACGGCGGGGAGCACCAGCGACCGCGGAGAGGCGCCGGCAGGAGGTGGGGGAAGGAGGATGGCGGCGGAGGCGTCTAGACACGGTTGGAAGAAAAAAAAGAGGGAGGCGTTTCCCTGCGTCTCACCCGATGGAGCGCAGTCCGGCCGGTTTGTCAACAGATCCCTCTCTTGATCGTCCACCGCCTGGTCCCTTTCTGCTGACCTGCCGAGAAGGGCGTCCGGCCGCAACACAGCCCCTAGCGCAGCGGTACCCGACAGCGGATACGCGCAGGCTGGCCAAGGGGCGCGACCTGAGCAAGGAAAAAACCCGCGGGACTCGTAGTCCTTGCCGCTATCGCTGCTGTTTCCGGATGTGGCCTTTGGCAAAAGAGCGGGACAGAAAGCCACGCGGAAGTAGAGCGAAGCAACAGGCGACGAGGGCGCACCATCTCCGCACTGGCGCGGCGCTATGTCGAACACGGGCGTCGCCGGTATCCCTCGTTCTCCCGCCGCGTTGTCGAGAGAATCATTCTTGCAAAGGTGTCGGCCCTCTTCCTCGTTCTCCAACACCGTGTCTCCAAAGGCGCTTGAAAGCCGCTGGCTGTCTTCTGTGAGAGGCACTGCGTACGCGCGCACCGTCTCCACTCTCGCTGTCGTTTCGAGAAGTAGCCATGCGGGTGAGTGTGGCGAGAGAGAGAACCAGCGAGACGAATGGGAAACGGCCTCGATCTGATTGCGGTACTGAGCCATTCGATCTCCAGGCAAGCATCCACGCCTATTGCCGATCCCGGCTGTGGCGGGGTTGGTGCTCGCGACCCTGTTGTGCCCCGCCGCGTCGTGGCCAGACCATTCGCCGCCATCGTCTCGTTGGGCTCTATCGTCTCGTCTTGGGCGTCCCAGTGCTTCCGCTCTCTGACTCGCGTCACGACTCCGTTCGGAAAAAGCAAAACACGGAACGTCCAAACAAGGGCCGCTCCTGTCTGGGACACTGCCGTGGGGGTGGTCAGGCGTCTCTCCCGGCAGTTCCACTCGATGCATGCGTTGTGTCGTTTGCTGGCCATCGTCTCGCCACTGCGGCAGCAGGATCCGCTTCCAGAATTCGGCGTCGCTTTGCCCTTCCCCTTCATGTTCTTTGGTTTCGGGTTGTCGCCCAGACGGGCTGGCGGTTGTCGCCTCTTTCGGTCTCTCCCCTGGGGCCTTGCCTTTCGGCAGATGCGAATGAGCCCTCTGCGCAAGCGGACACACGACCTGAGAACGGACCGCCGGAACCTCAGACACCGCAGATGCGAAGGACGCGACACGCGCAGAGAAGGAGAAGCCGCCGACCGATGCATGCAGTTGCGGGTTCTCTGCTCGACGACCCTCCTCGTTCACACAGGCCGATAGCGGATCATGAATCGAGGTGCGAAGGGAATTAATTGGAAGCCTGGCGACCGACGCCGCTCTACCTTCTGGTGTGTCAACACCTCGCACACACTGCAAGCTCGCAAACGCGAACGAATCTGTCGGCGTGTTATACTCAGTTGCTGACGTTTGACTCCGACGCACAGCCGTGCAGGCTAGGTGAGGATGACGGCTTGAAGAGGCGGACGCAAGGGGGGGAGACGAATACCAAAACAACACATCCTGCTTCTGTCGCTGCCCGTTCGTGGCGTGTAAATCGCCGTCCGGTTCGTCGCCACTTCGGGGGTGTTCTTGACGTCCGTTTCCGCATTGTTCGTCCTCTCGCTCATCAAGCACGACGCACCCCAACACACCCAGAAGCACGAGGGAGACACCAAAATCCACGGCAACGACGGCCGCAGCGAGGGCTCGCAGCGAGGGCGGCGCGAGGCGGACAGACAGAGAAGAGAACGCGAAGGAGGCCTGGCAGGTCGCCGCAGGAACTAGCACTGGCGCCGACGGACGACGCGACGCGGGAGAAACGGACAAGGCACCGGCGCCTAAAGCGACGGAGTGAGACAAATGGGTACAGCCAGCAGGCCATGGTACACCATGCGAGCAAGGCAAAGAAGAGTGTGGAAATGAGCAAAACGAATGAGGAGGCTCCTGCTGTGGATGCGACGGGAGAACAGGAAGCGAAGGAGGGAGGCCGGTTTGGATGCGTCGCGGCTGCAGGATGGACGATACCGACGGCCCGCCTCTACCGTGTGCGCTCGCCGACGTTCCCCTTTCTCGTTCACAGATTTCCGCCTCCACAGGAGCAGCCCTGGATCCGAGCGCCGTTGTCACCCTTTCGGAGGAGGGGGGGAAACCGTTTTGAGTGCCTCCGCCTAACAGTGTTTGCGCACCCTCCTGATGCAGCTGCAGACCACGACATGAGATGAAGACCGGAACTGGCATGCCTCAAAACTAGGTGTTTGCGCTCATCTGTTAGGTGTTGCACGCACGCACTCGCCTCCTCGATATTACCGCTCTTGACCCCCACGGTCGCCCGACTCAGTCCCGATTGCACACATTCACGCTTCAGCGTGAAACAAGTCAGAGCCACAACCGCACAGTCATGCACGAAAGTTTGGATGGCATGACTTTTAACGCCGCAAACGATGCGAGAAAATACCATGTCGCGTTGTCTAGGTGAACGAATCACGTGTCATAAATACAACCAGTGAAGGCTCTTTTGTTTTCCTAGCACGGAGGTACATACAACCACACCTTGGCGAACAGCACAATATACACATGCATACATGCTATCCGCTAGAGTACAGGCGGATACAGTCGAATGCACCCCCATATGTATCTATCTATCTATCTATCTATCTATCTATCTATCTATATATATATATATATATATATATATATGCATAGATAGATAGGATAGACAGATAGATCGATATATAGATAGATATATGCCGTGAACATAGTCTGCTCCAGGTGTCCAAACCGGGTTGCGCTGAACCTCAGCCGAGGTCTCCCAACGTTGCCTCTGCGTATACTCACCTGATGCAACTCGCATGCCAGAGCGTTGACGGACACGAGGGACACCGAAAGTGAATGGGATCGTACGCCTGCATCTACGAACGTGTTAGCTGTTGCCTTCACAGGCGTTTGTCTGTGTTGCCCTCCAACATGTGAATCTCGCTTTGACAATCTCTCGGCGGCTAGCGTCACCCCTGAGCCGTGGCGGTCTTGCTTGATGTGCTTGTCGGTTTGTCCTCGCGGCGCCGGGCCCTCAGTCGCCGACATCGACTTGGTTTCCGGATGCCGCCCTTCCGTCGAGATCACCACCGAGGCATGCTCAACGAGAAGTGTGAATCGTTCTTCGTCGCTGGTTCTCTGGCTCCGCATCCTGGCCTCTCGTCCCCACGGCGTTCTGCCAGATTCAGTGGAATCACACGATTTCTGTTTGCGGTCTAAGAACCGAAACTCTCTTCTCTGCATGACGGTCTCACGATTCGTCACCCTCGCACAGGTGGCGAGACGGTCTTCATGAGGTACTCCACGGTCACACCCGGCGCGCTCTTCTCTCTCGGCAAAGCCTTCGACGGGGGCCTGAACTGCCACGGGCTCCACCGCAAAGACCCCGGCGGTTCGGGAAATGGACGAAGGTGCACGGCGCGCGAGGGGGTACTGCGAAGGCGCGGGAGGCCATGCGGCAACGCTAGTCAGGTCTGCGGCCCGAAGGTCAGCCAGGAGTGTCGTGGACGGGAATAGCACGCAGCCGCGCAGGGACCGAAGACACGCTCCCCGGTGCGAGGCTAGGGAACGCAGAAGAGTCTCGACGTCTGGTGGAAGGGAGTGCTTGGAAACCCTGCGTGAGCAACGGAGGTCGCGGCAGCAGAAATAACGGATCAGAACGCCCAGCCGGTGTAGTATGTGTGGTAGGCTGCATGCCGCCCCCAGGGCGTTCGAACTGAATCGACTCCGGAGCGAGGCGCCCGTGCGCTCGAGGGTACAAAACGGAAAGGAGAGCAAAAACGTGCAATACAGCCCAACGACTCGGATGCAGAGACAATGCTGCACCCTCTCTCTGCGAGGAGCTGGGGTACCGTAGGAGACCATGGCCCAAGACACACATCGCCCTGGAATCGCCCTGAACTTCCGACGAACTGCTTCAACGTGCGCCATCACACGCACTACGCACTTGCAACCGCGCTGCCTGAGTAGATCGCCACACGAGTATCGAGATGATCGCAAATACGCTGGGCATTGGTCACCGGTCTGGTGCATGGAAGAACCAAGACATAGGCACAGACACTCTGACTGTCGCAACCTACCTTACACGTTTGAGAACGAGGGAAACCCAGGTGACTGTGTCGCGTTTGTCAACAATCACACGATTCCTCACTTTGGATATCCCCCGGCACTCGTCCTCTCCCCCAGGGGTTGTCAGCTGCGCGGCGGCCGACGACCTGTCATCCGGGGACGAGGATGTGGCTGACGACGAAGGCAATTCAGATGATGAAAAGGAACAGGCACCAGGATACCCCACGTCGCTGCCGAACCGACAGGGATCCGCAGAAGGAAGTTGGATGCCAAAATCTATGTGAGGAAGCTCAAGAACGAAATCAAGAGCAGCTGACGGTGCGGGCAATGGCGCCGACACGGGGTCTGACACTGGCGTCTCCGGGGAGAGAGCTAAAGGGCGAACAGCTCTTCGCTCTATCGGTCGCCGGATTTCTTCCCTGGACTCGTCCCCTTGCCAAGCTGCATTCTTCGCTCCCTCGTCCGCTTGAGTCGCCGCCGTCAAGCCCTCCGCCGAGCCTCGACGACGCTTGGCGACCGCGATTTCTACGCTCGCACCAGGCTCTCTGCCAGCGTCAGCCGGGCACTGCGAGACGCCATGCGGGTCTGAGCCTTCTTCCCGCCCATCTTTCCCCCGCTCCGATCGTCTTCCTGCAGTTCCGTTTGGCTCGTCGATCTCATGCTGGGGTGCGTCCCGCCTGGCGCGCCGCTGGGCCGACGCAGGCGACACCTCACACGCCCCGAAAGAGCGGTCGCCCGGACAAGGCCCCACGCCGTTCTTCACCGTTCGCTGTCTGGGTCGGGGCGACGGCGACGACGCGCGTCTGCTCCCAGATACAAGAAAAGCGCAAAGGGACGGGAAAAGAGACACAGGACGCAGGCGGACGGAGAGGTCGCCTAGCACGAGAGAAACCCGGTAGCGGGGAGAGAACGAAGGCCCCAGCTGTCGGCGGGAGGCAGGGGTCGGAGCGGCAGAACCCGCGGCCAGGTGCAACGCCGACGACGGCGGAGTCGACGAGGAACTCAGCGAAGCGACGGCGGGTTCTGAAGAACTTCCCGGACTCCACTGATCCGTCAGCTTGTCCCAGCTTAAAGCCTGTGCAGCAAAGGCCGAGCAAGGAGCAGCAGCCGACGGCGACCGTGAGGGCTCCCCTACCTTGGGAACGAATAACGCATCCGCCACGAACGAGCGCACACCAAGGCCAACCCTCAGAGGCATCGAGGCTAAAACGAATGGGGCAGCCAAGGAACGAAGGAGAAACAACCGAGCGGCAGTCGACACGAGGCATTGACCCCCAACAAGGAAAGCAAGTAGCCGACTCAAAGTCGAAAGGCGTATCTTGATCCTTCGTTCCGCCGTGGTCTTCTTTTGCCTAACCGCGGACGCCAGTCATGAACACTTTGCATATCTGGCCGCTGCGGAGCCGTCAGACGTATCATAGACTGAACACACGCCCTCATGTGGCTTCGCTCCTCGTCCGCCTTTCAGTGATCGCTGTCAGCGCCTTTTGGCTTTCGGAACCTCTCCGCCGTCGCCTCCGATCCCTGGCCGCACGTGCGTGCTTTTTTCCCGTCTTCTGCGCGAGTGATGCGCGTTCCCCGATTCCCTCGATTACCTTTCTCAGTGTTGCTCCCGTTCCCCTACGGCTTACCGCCTCGCGACCGTACGCACGGTTTTGCTGCAGCCGAAGCCTCGCATAGTTCATGTTTTCTTCGGTGACAAGAAGAATCGCGCACTGAATCGCAGGCGCCCGCATCTGAGCACCTTCTTCTCCCGCTTCAGCACACGCGACCGGGCGTTCTTCCGCCCGCGGTAACACAGTAGAGGAACGCAAAGACGACTCAGCATGTGCTGGTGGTTCTGCCGGCGACTCGTGTTCTAGTGTTGCCTGGGCACTGTCTGTTACAGCGGACTCCGAGAATGACGAAACCACTGCGGAGGCCTGAGAGTCTGCTTGAGCCTCGTGGCTGCCGAAGCGAGCGAAGGAGGACAATGCGAAGGAAGAAAGCCGCGAGAAAAGACTGCTTTCGGAAGAGGCCGCAGGCGGCCGAGAGGCAAGCGTACCGCTCTCACTTGTCACCGCGTCCACGCCTGCGTCTCCGTTCAAAGGAGAGACAGTAGCAGATGCACACGCAGTCGAAGACGAGTGCAGCAGACGGACGCCTGCGGGCGGCGAACCTGCGCTAGATGCCCCTGCATGCGACACGTGTGCCGCGCCGACACTCTGCATGTCCATCGCGCTCCGTTGCGCCCCTGCGTCTGGTCCCCGGCCATCTGGACGCGACGTCGAAATATCAGCAGGAAGCCGGGTAGGGACTGAAGGCCTGACCGAGTCTCCCGCAAGGGCCCGCGGCGACGGCGCGGAAGCCGCGCCGGACGATGGCATGTTGCGGGCGAGCCCAAATGCTCCTGAGAAGAGGCATCACACAACGCGTAGCCCAGAAACGCATGCACTGACACAGCGACGATAGCCCAAAAACCTGGAACACGTGAGAGAACGCTGGGCGAGTGGGGGCCGCAGACGGGAATCCACCCCACGCACCAGTTATCCAGACCATAAGGTGTTCTCCCGACGAACGCTACATGTTCGTTTCCCCGCGTAGACACCTAACACAGGCTGCTCATTTGCGTTCTGTATATGCTTCCGGCATTTCGCCTATTCCGGAGACAGACCACTATGCTCCTGCGCCCAAACGCAAGGGCGCCTGATATAGCAGACACTGCGTCACATGTTGCAAATCGGAGCACGGAACACTGCGTATGAAAGCAGCCATGACAGGCATTCGGCACCAGATAAGCGAACGTGCATTGTCCAGAGACGTGAGAGAGGATCCTCTTGCTGCACGGTTGGACGTACATTTACGAAACACGAAGAGACATTCTAGGGGGAAAAGAACTGCGACACAGCCTGGGGACATGTCAGCACGTGATATCGTACAACCCTTCGTCGGCGACACCGCGCTGTCGGACGGACTCACCACTGTTTTGGAAGGCGCCATTCTCCGGCGCCCGTCCAAGCAGAATGAAATAATGCTCGGCATCAACTTCATCCACCTGCTGACAAGCAGCGGGGAGTTCCGCCTCGAGATCCCCAGCTTCCCATTGTCTCCCTCTCTGTTCTGGCCCTTCCTCGCTCCGACCATCGCACACTTCCGTCTGCGTGGGAAGTGCTCTCCTCCTCTCGTTCCGCCCTCGACGACCCCGCGGCCGCGTTTTAGCTTTTCGGCTGCGCGCAGCAGATGGGCACGGCGGCCTGGCGTCGTACAGGCCTTGCGCAAGACCTGGCGAGAAGGCACCATACGTCGGAAGACGCACCCGGGCTCCAGCACTTCTGTTGCATCGTTCCTTTGCCCAGACGGCCTGTGCTTCGAAGCCGACTTCTGGGACCCCTTCCGAGGGCAGAGGGAGGGCCAGCGTTGCGGCTAGGTCATCAATGCCGAGCTGGAGGATTTGATTGACTCTCGGCTTCGCCACCTGCCTAGGGTCACGAGCGACATCCTCTGCCATCGCAGACTCGTCAGCTGTAGCTTGTGTCGCATCTGGAACAGACGTGTCCACCGTCGCGGAAACAGAACGAGACACAAACACAGGCGAACCTGGAGGGGACGGCGGGCGAACGGGCTGCGACGATAGGGACAGAGAACCCGAAGACGGTGGAACGGACACTGGCAACGGGGAAGCCACGGCACAAGGCGATGACGGCGCGGAGGAGGCGGTGATTGGCGGCGTCGGTGAGACTGTCGCAGGACGCGACTCGGGAAACGCTGGCGTGAAGGCCCGAGACGACGCGCGACGCAGTGGCGTCGACCCTGTGCCTCGATCCAAGGTCACTAGGTCGAGAGCTACGGTGAAAGCGGAGAGATTAAGGCGAACGAATATTGGACCGCATGCGCGCTGAAGCCGAGTCAGGAAAGGAAGGGAAGTTCGTCTTGTTTCTTCCTGGAATAAAGTCGATGCGTCCACGTCCTCCTGGCTCAAGCTGTCCATACGGCGCCTGTCGACCTCACTGGAAGGCGGCAACCTCCCTTTGCCTCTCGCGGCGGCGTCATGAAAAGCCCGTTCACGCTCCTGGCCTGGGTCCTCGTGGAGCCTGTCGTCGTCTTGGAACTCGTCGGCCGAGCCGACGGACCCCGTTTCCGCAGAGAAAAAGGCAGAATCGTCTGACGAGAGCGAACCACCTCCGGGATCTTCCTCCGTCGAAAGGCTTGACTCATACTCCTCACTTTCTATTTCCTCGTCATGCTGGCACGGCCCTTCCACCTCTCCCTCGGTTTCGAGTTCTTCTCCGTTGGCCGCTCTTGTTCGCAGAGAGCTTGAATCTCCGTCTGGGTCCCCGGCGCCTACACGTAGCGCCGGTACTTCCTTCCTGGCGTCCACTGACTTCGGGTCTGATCCGCCAGCGGCTTTCTCAGCAAAAAGCGACACCGGCGAAGGGTTCCTCGTCGTCGACGGTGGCTCGCCAGAACACTTCGACTCCGCAGTCCCTGCGTCTGTTCCAGAACACTGTGGCGGCACACGAGGCGCTTGTTCCCCTTGTTCCTCTTCACCGTCGCCCGCGTCCCCCTCCTCCTCGCTGCTGCTGCCTAGAAGAAGCTCGGCTACCCATCTGGCCCAAGTCCGCCCGCCAGCGGCTCTTTCGTCTTTGCTTGGTTCTTTCTGCCTCGCGCCTTCTCCAGCCCATAGCTGTGTTTCGGTCGCTGCTTCGTTCGCGCGTGCGGATACCCTCTCGTCCTCGGCCGCCCTTCGGTTCACCTGGTTTTCTGCTCCGCCGCCTTCACCGACAAGATACGAGGATGTAACGGTGCCTGCGTGCCGTCGCGTGTTCCCGCTGTCTGGCTCCCCGTCGCCAACTGGATCTGCGGACGCGCTGACGCCGTCCGCCGGAGATGCCGTTGAAGCCAACGAGCACGCGGACAGCGGAAGCCGCTCCTCGGCGTCTTCGGTGGAACTCCTCTGGTCAATATTCACGCGCGCGTCTGCCCGTCTCGTCCCCTTGCTGCCTGTCGCCATCCCCTGCTCACGCGCTGTCAAGTCGGCAATTGAAGCGGACCACTTTCTGCCCTCATAGGTTCCCTCCGGAATGCACGGAGACTCCCCGTCTGTGCGCGTTCCTTGATTTCCGCCGCTGTGCGCCCGCTCCCTCAATGCCACGTCCGAGGGCGTTCGCGCTTGATCCGGCAGCTCGTTCTCGTCGCCATCTCCTGTGTCTGCTTCTTGTTCGTCTGCATAGGGCACGCCGCCCTTCGCACCGAAACGGTCAGCGCGCCTGTCATGCGCTCTGTGAAACAAAAGTTTCGGCGGCCACTCGTGGGCGTCCGCGTCGCTTGTCCCTCCCCCGTACGGCACCTGTTTGGCCAGATCATCGTCACGTGCGCTGGTGGCCGCTCCCAAGCTGCCTTCGCGGCAGAGTGCCCGTTGGCTGTGTCCACTCCGCTCGATGGTGCTTATCCTGTCATCCTCTCCGCCCTTGAGCCTGTCGCTGCGTTCCTCCTCTTCCGTCTGTTCGCCTTCTTCCCGCGACAGCATTTGGCGGAGCGCGAAGAGTTGTGAAGAACTGAGGCGTAAGTGGAACGGCGCGAGGTCGATTTGCAGTGTGAGCGGATGCGGCCTGCGCGCCTCAAGAACGCGATGGCGCTGGTGCTTCTCGAGTTCCTTTTTCTTCCGCTTTTGTTGCAGAAGAAGTAACACTTGTTGGTCGAGATGATGCTGGACCATCTCACGCCGCAACTTGTCGAGTTCCGCAGGTGCGAGTGTGTCTTCCAAATGCTTCTGCAGGCTCGCCGGAAGGCTCGGCAAGTCGCCCGTCGCCTCTGCGATCTGTGCCCGCGACTGCCGATACAGTTCACGCTCGTCGTCGCTATCTTCCAGGGCTGAAGTGTCTCCGCTGTAGTGCCCGGTTCCGAGCGAGGCAGCTTTCCCCACGTCCATTCCAACCGTGTGCTCTCTTTCACCGTCGGGCCATGCGTCACAGCTGTCTTTCCAGGTGAGTAACCCGCTGCCGGAGCTCCGTGGGTCACCACAGAAAGAATGTCGTACACGCTGGTAAGTTGCCTCACGAGTTAGGCTGCCGCATTGACGCGCCGTACCCGCCCCCTCGTCTGTCCAGGGCTCATCGCGCCGCTCGCCCCTGGCGTCTAAGAGAGACAGGGGAAGCGAAAAATGAATCTCACAGCCCCACCTATGGACCACCGGCTGTTCGGCGCGACCCCTCGTGACATGCCGCCGCTGTCGACAGTGCCTGCCTGGCTCCACGCATGCGCGCGGTGTCGCCCCGCAGCGGTCGATGGACTGCTCCCAAGCCGTACCCTTGGCCGAGTGCCACGGGGCATCTGCTCCTGGTGGCTGCTCACTTCCACCACCGTCTGCGGCCTTGTCCCCCCGTTGAGACAGCGACGGCTCGTGCGCCGTCCTCCTGTTGTGCATGCTCACAGGGTCAGACAGCCGCGCGGACGGGGCATCAGGAGACGCGAGAAGGGACGCGGACGAGGCCGACGCGGGAGAATGCGAGCGCTGACCTCCACCGGCCCCGTCTTCTCCAGTTGCAGCGGTGGAACCGCGGCGCGGCAGCGACGGCGAGGGCGCAGCGGTCGGCGCCGCAGCGGCGTCTGCTTGCGCCGAGGGACATCCTGCCTGAATCTGGGGGAGCGCGCAAGCAGACGCCGAGGGCACCGCGTTTTGTCCCAGACCCGCAGGGGTACTCAGAGAATGCGACGAGACGGACGAGTCGTTTGAGCACTCTCCAGGGTGCATCGCGTCTCCGGCAAGCACCCCTCGCGTTTCTGTGTGGGTTGAGCATTGGAAGTCTGGCAACGGAACGAGAGATGACGACGGCGCTGCACAGGCTGCAAGGCGTTCAACACTGAGACCTGTGGACACGCCTCCTGCCGTAGGTGCGAAATGACACTCAGGCGACACAGACGCGCACAGAGAAGATGCTCTCGGACGATTCGTGGGCAGACCAGGCCCAGCGGATGCAGTGCACCACCGGCATCCCGACGACGACTCCGTGGAGGCCGCGTGTGCCTCCTGACTTTCAACGCAGATCGTAAGATCCTTGACGCGCAAGAGCCGATGCAAAACGAGATTTTCTTGGGTGCCTGCGCCTGCGTCGTGTGAGCGTCCCTCACCACTGGCACTTCTGGACACGCCTGCGAGCCGCGTCTCCTCGGCGGAGACATCACGCGGCTTAAGAGAAGCCGCAGGCTGCTGAAACTTTAAAAGAGCCAGAAGGGGATGAGGCGTCCCCGCCTGGTTCGCAGGCGGGATCGGCGTGGGACGCTCGCTTCCGGACACTGCGGAGATCCCGCCTGCATTCTTGACCGACGAAGCGAGGGGCGGCGACGGAAGGGGTAGCGGATTCGCAGCCTTGTCGCTCGGCTGAAGGAGAAGCAGCCCCACAGACAGCGACGCACTGTGGGGGCCGTCGTCGTAGCGAATAACGGCGTTGCTAATACGAATGGCGGTGTTCGACAAAATCGAGGCCAAAATCGACTTTACCCACGAGTCGCTCCCTCCTGAAGATTTCTTCGGATCCGACGCAGACGACGAAGCGGTGCAAGAAGGGACCGACGGCGGGGAAGAGCCTGACGAGGACGTAAAGGGAAGAGAGGGACGGCCACGCTGGCTAGGGCGAGGAGACGTCGCTGCGGGCGAGGGCCGGTCGCTGTCGGATTCCCGTCGCCGCCGTCGCCCTCGTGGACTCGCGCTCGGCGAAGCAACGGTCGACTGTATTTCCCCACTTGCTGCCCGTGGCTCGGACAGGGAAACTTCATCGTGCTCTTGATACGAAATCGGGGTTGCTCCTTGGGAGCTGGCGGCGGTTAACGCAGGGCCGTGGGCGGGTCGGCGGCGTGGAGAAACCGCTTCGGATGCGTTGCGTCGACGGCGCAGGACGACTTGTATAAGGTCAAGATGAATTATGACATTCTCCGTTCGAAGGCTCTGCCACGGAATGCAGAGGCGGCATTCCTTGATGCCGCCGTACACCAGTCTGCGAAGCGAGGACAGAGAGGAAACCAGGAAAACGTTTGACAGTAGACACGTATGAGCAGAAGTGATTCGACGGAATCTGCCAGCACGTGTATCTACAGAACCTGCCGTCAGCGGTCGTGTTGAGATTTGAAAGGGAGCCCGCCCAGATGTGCACACCGAGCATCGACAACGCAGCGTAAGCACTGCAACGCGACCGACGATGGAAAAACATGCGTTCTTCTCCGCGGCAACAGTGCTGGGGGTACACACAACAGAAACCAGACGCCACCCTCCACCCTAGTCGTTTTTGGTGTCCGCACAGTTGTCTGATAAGGTGATGCATTCCAACCGCACGAGTACAGAAACTGAAGTGCCGACGTTTTGCCGGTATCAGTTTTTGAGCTCCGCCGTTTGCAGCAGGCAGCCGCCGCCCTTCTGGAAGCCCATACTGGGGAGGCAGGGAGACAAAATCCAAGGCAGCCCCGGACAAAGGGTACCACCGGTAACCTTTCGCCGAGGTTGAGTCTCCGGTTTCAGTTTTTTCACGTACTCGAGTTGGTGGGCTTCAGGTCCTCCGAGTTTTTCCAGGATGTCGGGCTTCAGCTGGAGATCTCGCAGCACGACGTCGCCGCCCCAAAGCGACACCTCTCCCGTGCTGACGTCTTCTACGTAGCTGCTGAGATACTTGTGGAGAACGCGACTCAACAGGCTCCCCAACATCTTCTGCACAGAGAAGGCACTGCGCGCTGTCCCTGCTCCGAGGGATCATGCGTCGAGGCGGCCGCCACCGGATTCTTCGCGCCAGGCACTGGTGGTGTCTCGACTAAAACAGCAGCGTTAAAGGGTCCGTCGCTTCTTGACCGACAGAAAGGAGGTCATGAAGCGGACGAACAAACAAAAGCGGGAATCCCTGGTTGTTAACAAAGAAGGTTCCTGGTGGCCCAGGAGAAACAATGAGGAGACATTCCGCCACATCTACGATGAACACATGAAAACAAGTCGGGGCGGAATATCCCCTTTGATCTCGATCGCGCGAGGCCGGAAACAGTCCGAACAACGGCGAGCGTGACGTCGAGTGACGTCGAGGAAGGAAGGCAAAAAACTGGACACTCCTTGGTCGAGGGAAGAGGAAACTGGCAGCTGAGCTCATACTGAACTGGAGCCAAGTGACCTCTGTAGCTACACGACGAAACCCAAGGCAGACTGGCGAGGAGGAAATAAGGAAAACTGGTAAAGCAACGCGAAACAGAGAGACGAGCAAAAGCTCGCCAGCGTGAGCATGTGGGTATTGGAAACACAGAACAAGATGTTCCGTGCAGTGGAAGGATTGTTAATAAAAGTGCAACTTTTTGTTGTTTGCACGCACACGAGGGTTGTCTTCATGCTGACTTCCCGAACCGTCGACCTAGCACAAGACGGTAATCCTCACTGGCAGGGGTGAGCCGGATCAGGAAAGATCCTGAAAGAGCAGAACGGAACACCTTCCAACGAAGAGGAGAAGACGAAGAAGGAGGTGTTACGGGGTATTTGCCTCCAGAGGCCTCTTTTCACTTTCACTGGAACCGCTCAGGAAAGCCCGTTGCCATGACCCTCCAACGCTGCATGCGCCTCGCAGTTTGTGTCACCGAGAGACAGGAGCCGATGCATCTACAGGGTTGTACCCGGCATCAACTGGGCCAGGATCCTCAACACACGACGGCAGAAAACTTCGTCTTTCCCCTATTCCTTTCGCTTCCAGTGAGTTTCCCGCCGTCGGAACTAGATCCTCTTTCTAATGGCCAGGGCTTTTCTGCGAGTTGTGTCTCGCAAAGGGGGGTGAGACACAAGCGGTCGCGCGGGAGACAAGCCTGTGAGGCATTCGGCGCCGTGGGTTAACACATAAGAACGATGCAAAATCTTGCTGCAGCAGCCTGGCTGCTTGGGCGGATGCACGTAGCACTTTGGAGACGATTTACCTAGGTTCTCGCCCCGTACGGAGCCGTCCTGAACTCACGTCTCGTGAAAACCTGTCCAGCGGGCCTTGGCGGTCTCCGCCTATCATTCAGTGATTCAACCAGGATAGCGTTTCCGCACTAATGTGATTTCCCCGGTATCTGCCCAGCAGCAATTCGCGCTGTGGACATGAGTTGTTCCAGAAAAGCTTGCAATATTTCGATTCGGCGTTTCTCTGAAAGTAGCAAGGGATGGGCCAGCAGCAGGATAGAGCTCCACGGACAGTGGAAACGTGGTCTTCACGGGAACCGTAAGCATGTTTCAGAACATTGGGTAAGTGCCAGTATTGCAGAAAGCATGCTCTGTTATCAACAGAGCGGAGGAGGTTTCCTTGAGACCTGAAGTAGGCGTCCGCTGTATCCCGTCATGTCAGCAGAGTGAGGCATTCGTGCCTACTTGATGGCGCATCTAAAACATGCCGCGTGAACTGGCACCGCGTGATCAGCCTCGCTCTCTATTGTTGGACGAACAGGGTTGTTTCACAGGTGCTAATTTGTTGATTTGCATTTGCTCGAAAGTGACACCTACAGAAAGGTTGCCCTCAACATCTTCTGTCGTCACGGGTATTCTATCTCTCACCACTGCAGAGCAACAATCGTACCGTTCACTCTTTCAGACACAGACTTGCCATATAGGTTGCCCCACGTAACGAGCAGCCTCCGACAAGACAGCGGAAGCTTTCCACGCTGATAGATCCACTGCTCCATTCTCTCTGAATGGGGGCATAAATTGACAGAGGCTACGATCACTATGAACCTAAGGTACAGACAGTACTTGCTACACCATAACACGCGTGGCTAAAGCGATATCCGAAAGGAGAGCCCTGGCTTTTCTCTCTACAACGCTTTGAGGATTGCCTAGCGCCTGACCATCGTAGCGCGTG
Source organism: Neospora caninum Liverpool (assembly GCF_000208865.1). Taxonomy (NCBI): domain Eukaryota; phylum Apicomplexa; class Conoidasida; order Eucoccidiorida; family Sarcocystidae; genus Neospora; species Neospora caninum. The sequence continues at coordinate 1,892,399 of NC_018393.1, forward strand.
CTGCGGCAGCCCCTCGACGGCCCATTTGCGACTGCTAACCTGATCGCGAACCCTCCATGCTTGCTGGTATCTCCGTACCCTGCCTCTACCTACTACTCCGCATCTACAGTGTTTGTTGCAGCATAAGGCTATAGCCCTGAGTACACCACAGCAGCGATCAAGCTTCGATCGCCAGCGTGAAGGTGAGCATTTCGGCACACGCTCTTGAACAAACGGCGGCGCTGTGCGTTACCCAGACACGAAACCACTCCTCGAGGACGCGCAAGTACACTAGAAATCCTTCCCCTTGGGATGCCAAGTCTAGCACCCTGTGCATCGAAAAAGCTAAGCAATTCGGCATCATCCAAATGAAGCGGTACCCTCATAGGGCGACCGCTGAAGTTCCCTAGCATCACCGTTGCTGAGCGTCTAGATTCCCAGGAGTACCCACCTCGCTCTCAAGCCTTGACGTGTTTCTTGGGCCCTCGCGGCGACATCAATGGAGACGTACTGCCGTTGTGAGCGCCGCGGATATCTTTCTCGACTATCTCTGGGAACAAGTGAGCGTAGTAAATGCGAAGGCCGCTAACATGCTTCTATCGACGAAGCCGGTGCGACGAACCGAAGGGATACGAGTCTAGGGAAAGCGAGAGGCATTCGTGAGGGATCCGAGCACCTGGACAAGGCACTCGTGAAAGAGGAAAATGACTCGAGCTTGAAGAATATCGGACCACTAATCCATCTGGAATGTATCAGCGCTCTGCCTTTCGCACCAATTGATCTACCAGGCAAATTCGCTAAGACGTGATATGTGCTCCGCAAAGCAGCAACATATCGAAGCGACCCATACGGCGAATTGCCATCGCCACATTCTCCGAAGATAGACAGTGAAACCAGTTAGACGTGAAGTTTCTAGCAAGCAGGATAGGATCGGCACCCGTCACTTCCTAACAGCAGCCGCACGTGCGACAACATCGCTTCCACCTCGGGCGTACTTTTTCCGCCAAACACCCCGAATCAACATCTGTTTCGTTTCACTGCAACTGCCTCACAGACATTCCCACGGGAGATCGGATCAGACCGCTGAACACGCCACAGACGCCTCCAGTGGGAGAGCCAGGAAGAGCGCCGTCCCGGACAGTTGAGAAGAGATAGAGTACGACGACAGCCCGTCACAAGCGTTTAATAACCGGGTCCTCCCTTGCTCTTCTTCTCCGCTCCGAGCTCGAAGCTCTTGCATCGCTTGATGGGCAACAGACGCTTGGTTTTGCATTTCGTGCACTCCTGCAGCACACCACACAGATGCGCAAAAGGGCACAATGCATTTGAGAGACGCCGTCGCTTCTTTTCCAATAACGCACACTTCGCTGGCATACTACATAACCAATTCGTAACGCATCAACTGCGTAACCCAGCGTCTGAAGAACACCTCTCCATCAGTGCTGCCAGCAAAAGTCTAGGCACCGCAGCTTGTGGGGGGTGCATAGGCTTCAGTTCGGCACCACGCGTTCCGTCAGACGTCAAATGTTAGAAAAACCCGCATTCACACTCAGAGCACGCAGGCGATTCAGGTGATCTTATATCACTCGGTCACGCTGCCAACCTGCGACAGAGAGGAAAAACTCCACTCTATAGCAGAAACCGGCCAGATTGCACACCGCACATAGACACGCGCGTCCAACTGCTTTTACGCAAAAAAAAACAGTTTTGAGGAGGGCGGCAGCAAGACTCCTAGTGTGAGGCAACACGGACGCTTCGCCGCGGTCTAAAGCGCTTCGTATTTGCCGCTACAGACGCGTCAGTCCCGTTCCTTCATTCATGAGCGACCGACGCGGAGGGTCGGCGAACGGGAAAAACGTGTCCATTCGACTTAGAGAACGGGCCTAGCAGCCGGGGAAATACCGGCGCCCTTCCTCGCCCAGATAACCCGCCGAGGAAACCGCAGGCTGTCCCCTCTCCCATCAACCGCTTTCACGAATCCGCCAGGGACCGCAAGAAGAGACGTACAAGCTTGAGGACGATCTTCTTGGTGGTCTTCGCCTTCTTCCTAAAAATGGGCTTCGTCTGACCACCAAAACCCTTCTGCTTGCGATCGTAACGGCGTTTCCCCTGCACGACAAGGGAGTCCTTTCCCTTCTTGTACTGCGACACCTTGTGGGGCTGGTGCTTGCGGCACTTGGGCCCCTTGCAGAAGGTATTGCGGAGCTTTGGAACATTCACCATCTTGCCGGCACTGCTCCCCGAAATCTCCACGAAAGCGATAAAAAAACAGACGCAAACGGGGCAAGAGGAAAAGATGAAGCACCACCACACAGTTTTCACGCACCCCGTGCAATGCCTCCATGCTCTCTCGAAAATACGCGACTCGTTCGTACCGTCCCTCTCTCTCGCAGTACGTGGACAGCGCATGCTGAGCCGGAGGGAAAAAATCGATGGCATGCATGTCGGCTAATAGACGGTCCACCCGTTCGTGTCTCCCCTAGCATGAGAAAAGGAGACCAGATGCGTGTCTCTCTGACGGCTTGTGTTTTGGGGCTGCTCTCTCTCTGGCTATTTAGAGTCTCTGCGCGGTTGCCTCGACGACGTTGATTTCTCCGCGCCGTTTCACCCGAAAGACCAGACCAGCTGGCGGCAGTGTGCAGCCGGCACGACCTTGTGTACACACGGAGCGCTGAAAAAACGGATTGGCGGTTCGCACCTGTCCTCGTTCTCGCGGCGGACGTGTCCCCGCCTCTCCACACCTTTTGGCAAGACACAGCGTCACCAGGGAGCGAACGATCTGTTCCCCACTCCACCTGTCCTAAAGATCCGCTCCTGTCCCTGAGCTGGGCCGCCACTCACGGGTTCCGCTCCTCTCGAAACGTGCTCCGCCCGTGGCAACCAGAGCTGTGTTCGCAGGAATAGGGCTCTCTCTCTTCGTCCCGGGATTCCAAGAGTCTCCTTTCCCATGCGCCTCAGACCCGCGAACCTGTCTTGACCCACCTGCGCACCTCGGCACGGAGAGCCGCAGCTAGCGCGGGGATTCGCGATCTCGGCCGCTCCGCACTCCCTTCCCTTTTTGTACACTCTGACGACGTGCGCAAAAACACACGAGTTGAGCCGCCTCTTCCCGAGCGCGTGGTGTGTCCTGTCTGCTGCCTCCCAAAGAGTGCCCCGTATACGGCAGATCTCGAAAATATAGAAGGCGTCTCCTTGGGAAGCATGGACTCACTTGGCCGGGCGTCCTCTCGCGCCCTCGGCGGGTTCCGCAGACAGAGCCCCTGCGAACTCGCCAGCTCGACTGGCAGTCTCTGCCTCACCCTCCGGCAGTTGCAGAATGTCTCTCTTTCGGTCCTTTCGGTAGATCTTCCACCGTCGCAGCTGCCGTCAGTGCGCGGGTCAGGCCGGCACGTCAGTTCCCCGCGCCCCGGCGCTTTCCGCTTCACGTCTCCGCTGGATCCCCGTCCGTTTCTAAAGCATGCACGTGCCATCGTGGCCCGCCAGCGGCCTTGTGTTTCTCCAAACTCTCACTCTGCTGCCGGCCTGTCTCTCGACTCCGGCGTGCGTCGAGGATGTGTCCGTAGCCGGTCCACCAAGCTCGAACCTCCCTCGTGTCTCGTATATGCACCAGCAGCTTCTGCACGTTCATCCCCGTGGCGCTCTTCGTGTTGCGCGTGCGGTGTTCCTGTGGTACGCAAGGCAACCGCTTCCACGAATCCCATCCGCTCGTGCTTCTCGCATTTCCTCCCGCGTGCCCCGCGTTACGAACACCCGCTGTGGATTCTCGCGCACAGGAAGATGCCACCCGGCGGCTTAGATCAGGCACGTGAACCTGAGCCCTCGCCCTCCTCTTCGCCGCGTTCGCCTTCGTTTGGGTCTGCTCACTCCCGATTCTACTCTTCTCTTGTATCTCCGCACCTGCTGTGTTCGACGTTGTCATTCCCTCCCAGTTCTTCCTCTTCTCCGTCGTGTCTTCGCTTGCCTACTGCTTCTGGCTTGCCTACTCGCTCCGCTGATTCGTCTCCAACCGTCTGTGTTCTACGCGCTCCCGGTGCCTCCCTTTCTCCCCCCAGTTCGCCCTCTGCTCCAGCATCCCAGGTTCCGCACGAGAGCCTCTTGCCGCGATCCTCTTTTCCGCTCGGGCAAGCGCGCGATGCAGCGTTCGACGCCTTCGTCCCCGGTGGCGGTTTGTCGTGGCTGCAAGTTCGGTGGAAGAAGAAACGAGGAAAGAAGGAAAAAATCATCTTGAATGCGGAGCAAGTTGCAACGAAAACAAAGTACGACGAACGATTGGGCTCCCGACGGGAGTCAGGTTTCCAGATCGACGCGTCCGCTTCCCCCGTTTTCAGGCTCTACGAAAGGGACTCCGGTGCATCCCCCCTAACGCTTGCTGTCGGTTCCTCTCGTCACCCCCCGATCCATCGTTGTGTTGCTCCTTCATCGCCCCTTCCTACTACACTACACTTTGCTTCCTCCTGTTTTTGTCAAGAGCTTTGTTCGTTGGTCAGCCGGCGAGCGGAAGACGCTCCAACGGAGTATCCCCCCTGCTGTGCGTGTGCCGTGGCTCTCGCGCCTTGCCTCTTCGCTGTTTTGTTCAGCCCCTCCATTTCCAGAGGCCTCGTTATCCTTCTGTCTGTCTTGGTACCTGCTGCGCGGGTCCTCGGGTTTCTCCCGGTTACGTTCTTTCCTCGGTTTCTCGGTTGTTTCGCGCAATGTCCATTAATGCCGTTGTTTTCCAGGCACCTGCCTCGCCCAGTCGCGTTCTCCGCTGTTTGACCTCTGCCGTCTGCGCGTCGACGTGTGTCCTCTCCAGGCTGCCGCCGATTCGATTGGAGGACCGCGTTACCCCGGAGCCACCCGCAAGTGTGGCGAGAAACATTCGAGCTCAAATCTCTCGGGCTGCGGCAGGTTGGAAGACAAAACGCATGTTCACGTACCGAAATAAATACCGAGTACGGAAAACACGCACGCGGCGCACTGCGGCGTGGTCCAAGTGCGACTCTCGGCAGGCCCCATTCGACTTGTCCTGTTAGCGTTAGCGTTACATATCTATCTTTCTATCTGTCTATCTATATGTATATACAGGCACGTTTGTGTGTTTGCTTTTCGTGTAGCATTTGCTGAACCGTAAAGGCGCCAGTGTGAACCACAACAGGGCGAGGCGTAGTCTGAGGCATTGAAAAAGATGACGTCTTTTGAAGCAGGGACTGCTGTTAGAGCCGGTCACGCAAGCACACGCTCCTTGATGGATTTGTGTGGAGTTTGCATGTCTCCCGCTCGCCCTTGCGCGTGCCTACTCGGGTCTGACGCCGGTATCTGCGGTTTGTTTCTTTCCCAGCTTCGGCGTCTCGTGGGGATGACGCACGACGTCGACAGCGATGACGAGTTCACACAGGCGAACTCGCGAAAGAGAGACAGTCAGGCGTCGACCTCCAGCTCGGCCTCGTCTGGAGGCGAGTTCAAGCAGGCTGCCGGCGTGAAGGAATCGTCCATGGGACGGAAGCAGAAGCGTGCGTTTGCTGGCCGCACGTTTGTGACCCCCCTCACGAAGCTGCAGCACCAGGCGGCGCTCCCGCGATCTCCTCGTAAGCTTTCGCGCCTCATGCGCGACCGACCTTGAAGGAGAGGCTGACGCAAGCGCGTTACCGTTCGAGAAGTGGACAAGGGACGCCGGATCCCACGACACTTTCCTCGTCCGCCCAACATCGTTCTTTCTGAGTGTAGGAAACCACGTTCACAATCCAATGCACAAATGCTCTGTATCTATGGCAAATCCCGTAGGTAGATAGATACAGGAGAGGTGTCGCCGTTCTGGTGAGAAGGCAACGAAGGAGAAACGCAAGCAAGAGACCGTCTGCAGAATTCCTCAGCTTGTCGCATCCTGGACAGTGTAGCAGTAGATCGCGGCGGCGGAAAAAGGGCGCGCAGTGTGCCGTAGAAAGCTGTTCCGTCACGACTTCACTGGAGGCGAGGCACGCCTCGTTTCCCTGTGTCGGATTGCCGGTCGCGCGCGACATCGCTCCCCTGAATCGTTTCTGCTTCGTTGAAGTGCATCTGTCGCAATGAGGTGGTGCACGTCAGACGGAAACCCTCGATTCCTCCTGAATACTCAACATCAACGCCTTTCATGCTTTCCTCTGATCGGCTGTGTTCACCTGCTTGTTCAGTGCATGCGCGCTTCGACTTTCCCCACACTTTCCACTACGACGTAAGCTGGGTGAACACTGGAAGACAGGGGCCATTGGAAGTGTATATAAAGCTAAACAAGACTTCCGGTAGTTAAGTAACGACGAGTCCAGTGCACGGCGCGAAAATGATTCGACATGGCCCGGATGCCGGCACGAACACGGCTGAGTCTGCAGGCGAGCTCAGGGCGAGAATCGCTTCGCCTGTGAGCATCAGGAAGCAGGTAGAGCGATGCTTGTATTTCTTGAGACAGCCGCCGCATCTGAACAGGGATCGAAGCGAAGGCCCCAGGCTCGTCTCCACCTCCATCTTTTCGCTCAGGAGACCCCGTGCCTCACGACGCGTGTGTCCTCCTCGGCACTCCTGCCGCCTCCAAAGTCGATTCGAGTACAGCACATGCCAAACGGGTGTCGTAACGGCCTCGGCACCCACAGGCGAGCTTTGCTCGCCCCGTGGAAAGGCAACGGAACTCTTCAATCGGTTGTGTTGTTTGCTGCTGCGCGGTGTGTGACCCTCCGTGCCAGCAGCAGAGAGCACGGCACACAGCTGGAACATGTTTGTCTCCTCTGTCCTCGACCGTTGAATCCCTTTAGGTTTTCTGGGGCCCGCCTCAGGTGGAAGAAGAGCCAAACAAAACGGCGTGCTGGGTGTCCTTCCACGTGGCCGACCTGAAACTCTCCGACAGGTGAGCTGCGGCCGCACACATCTTGCTACTTACCGGAGGTGGTGCGGGCAAAAGGAATTGCCTGACTCTCTGTCTCAGGCTGAGAACTCCTTTTCAGTCGTTACAGTTTTCAGGTCACCGTCCTGAACTTGAGTCTCCACATCGTTCGGAGTTTCTGTGCGTCAGCCCCTCCTATTGCGTCGCGTGCTCTCTGTGTTTAATCCTCGTGTTCCTCTGGTGTCGTGGCGTCGTTTTCTCGGCATGCCCGGCGGCTATCCGAACTCCGTCGTTTTGTGTTCGTTGCGTGTGTTGTGCTCTCTTTCTATAGTCAAGAACAGCGGCTCCTGGACATATTGGGCCCCGAGCGATACGACGAGCAGACTGGAATAGCCTGCCTGGAAGCAGATGTTTTCCCTCAGCTCAACCACAACGCTGCCTACTTGGGTGAGTCAGATCTCCCTTCTGCGCCGATCAGCAATTCAGGAGTCCTCCCGAAGAGGGAAGCGAGAAGGGAAACGCATCAGATCCGCACCGCGTGTCATCCACATGCAGAACCATCGCCACGTTCATGCAGGCTGACAGTGAATGTATACCCTGTTTCCCCAGCCCGTTGGTCAGCGCTGTTGATACGCGATGAGAGTGCAACGGAGCCACCCGTTCCCGTGGGCATTCCCTTGGCCTCACAGCCCCTGTTCGTGCACACTGGAAAAGATGGGTTTCAGCCGCCATATTTGACAAGAGAAAGGAGAAACGCGGTGCGCATCTGGGCACTAAATGGTGGGGCTTCCATGGCGGGAGGCGTGCACTGTGCACAAACCGCTCGCAGGGCCAGGCTCGGCGAGCTCAGGCTTTCCCTTCCGCTTTCCTGGTTTGTTGCCTGCGGCTCAGGAGATATTCTTCAACAGCTTATGCGAGAGGTGCAAAAAGCGTGAATCGTGTCACAAATGACACAGGACTGGCCGCTGACACAGGAACGCACACAGAAATGAAGATTGCCCGCACATTCGCAGGAAAGACCTGGCCTACAGCCTATTGCGTCCTTCCGTGTACGCAGCAGCCAGCGGATTTTTTAAAGACGAAAACGAAGATGGCTTTAGTTGCAACGAGCATACACCCTTGAAGCAAACGAGCATGGGCGGTGATTTTTGGTAACTTCATGGAGCCGACTCGCAGTGTACGTGGTTGCCGTGAACTTCAGTCTTGTACAGGTAAAACACTCTTGCACGCAGTGGCTTTCTCCGTCGATTTCCACTGCCAGCGCCATCTGCATTTTAAAGCGGCTACGAAAATCGACGCCTGCAACGGAGATGAGGAAGCAGATCTGGGGACGAGCGATGGATGTGCACGTCACTTTCTCGACTGCACAGCGTGTACGCCCAAGTCTAGATTCCCTCAGATGGCCGTGTTCAGTTGCTTGCGCAGCTGCGCCGACTGTCGGCCGCCGCCTGTCTAGCGACCTCGTTCAAGACTTCCAAGCTCCGCCTGAGCGTTAGGTTTTAGACTGGACGTGCATCGAAAACCTAGAGGAAACGGAGGTAAAAAGGCTCGCAGAATGGCATGCATGCACCTTCAGGGTCTTTCTCGAACACAGCTAGCAGAACCGTCTAGCACGTCCCTCCGCAAAGGGTGTTCTTCGTGAAAGTTGGCGACGGCCATTCAAAAACGGAAAGGGCGCTTTCGTTGCCGTTGCTTCGCTGAGTAAGATCCTGTCTCGGTTTTTTTGACGGCGAAACGGCGGGCTTTCATTTACGGCATGTTTTTTTCGCTTATCGGACTTGCCAACGGATGCTTGCACTTTGCGAAATTCTTGAGAAAGCGGTCTCTCCAAGAACGAAGCAATTAACAGAAGTGCCAGCGAGTGCTCATTCTTCTAAATTCACGTTCTTCCTCTAATATCGATGTATATGCTTAGACATTCGCACATTACAAATGTGTACATCCACAGATCCGTGCTGCGCCGAACGTGACCCACGCATGCTGGCTCGTCGCAAACGTACGATCTGAGTAAAGATGACAAACAAAACAGAGATCCTGGACTCTCTGTGCTGCAGCCTGGCTTCGCGAGCCTCCACCAGGCTGCGCGTCTGCCTTTTCTTTGAAGGCGACGGAGGCAGTGTCTGATGTGTAGCAGGCTGAAGAGCAGTGCTGTTCCCATGTACGACTCGCCCCACGCTTGCCTCCTGGAAACGTCTCAAAAGTAAATTTGAAATGCTCAGGAGAAGCAAGTGCGTTTCGCTGGCTTAGGATCACCCGAATGAGGACGGTGAAAGGTGATGCCTGTATCCCAGCTGATCATCGTGCATGGTCTCAATGCATGCAGAATTGCATGCTGCGTAGAACCGACGATCTGCAATTTGAGTGCGCGACTCACTTCTCACTTTCCGCTTCTTGCCTGGAGTGTATTTTCGCTGCTTCTTTTCTCTACAAAGCGTTTTCCGACGTACCTACAGGAATCTGGAACAGGGACATTTCCCGGCGGTGGCCAGTCCACTCCACGCGCGGCATCCCGATCAACACAAAACGCGGAAGCCACAGACAGTTTCCTTTGTCTCCATAAGCAATTTGTCGATTCCAAAGATACTTGGTAGGGGCAGTCCGGAAAGTTCCCTTTTTGCTTTGGCATCTAAAACGCGCTTGCCACTGAGGATTTCTCTCGCGACCTGTTGAGTAGGCCTGAGCGTCATTTTATACTGGCGTTTCCACGCGGTAAAACGGACGACCAGTCGCAAGTACACGAAAGAAGTTTTGTAAGCGAAGCGTTTAGAGCTTCTCACATGAACTCCAATGTTCTTCAACGCTCAATGCTGAATAGGTGAATGTGTCTTGTGGCGCGGACTCGACCAAGATACACTTCTGACACGCGCGAGGCTGCCTACACCTGGACTGTCTTCCATCGTCCCGCGCCACTGTTCTGCTTCATGGAGGCGAACTGCCCTTCGCTTCCGCCTTCCTCACAGCCCCTCTTGCCACCGGGGCTCGAAGGTGTGAACTCTCAGCGCGGCGACCGTTTGTCTCCGGGAGGGCAACGAACGTCGACAGCAGCAAGTCAACCAAGGGAGGCGCCGACTTCGGCTAGCCTCCACGTCTCTGGGTCCCCAGCCAAGTCTTCTGTGGCAAGCAAGGCTGTACGGACACCTGGCGAGCGTCTTGGCAGTACATCCGAGTTTGCACCTGGCAGAGGAACTTACGTCAAGGACGATTTCATTTACGCCGCCATTGTTGGACTCGAGCACGTCGGCCCACCTTCCCCCCGCCCGCCGACCAGCGCAGAGGGTACACGTGAAGAGAGCAAGGTGAGCTGCTTCGCCCTCGTTTGGCAAGCGGGGTTCCCATGTCATGAAGAGACAGACACTTGCGTGCTTCGTTTCCCCCTTGTCGTTTTGGGAACTTCTTCCTTACACACAGCAGGCTGCGTAGCCACCGTATCGGGGACAGCACATCTCGCTGTAGCTACGTGCGTCCACGGACACAGACTGAAACGGCAGCTGGTGCAATCGACGCGTCCTCTTCCGCGAATGGCGCGCTCGAAATGTGCACAAGTGCAGCATGAGGGTCGTGAGAGAAACGCTCCGTTGGCTTCAGCCGCCAGGCAGTTTGTGTCTTCAGCGGAAGGGGCGGGCAGAGATAGAAACAGGGGAAAATGGGGAGAAGCGTCGGCGGTTCCTTTGAAACCTCGCGAAAGAGGAAGCAATACTCCATGGCTGAAACTCTCTCCTCCCGAATTGCTTCCAGGCTGCTGGGCTTCCCGTCCTTTCGGTCGTATCCTCCGCGAAGTGCGCCGCCGTCCTCCCGACAACAGGCTGCTTTGTCCTCGCTCAGGTAACTGCCTAGCTTTTTCTGTGCGGGCGCGCAAGACCGTGCTGAGATGTTTCTTTCTGTGCTGCGCTGGGACGGCAACCAGTTCGCGGCACCCCCCCCCCGCTCCGGGCTTTTTCGCCTTCTGGGGATTTTTGTGAACTGCTCTAAGTCGCGGGGGTGCTCCGCGGCTCCGCCGTACGCGTTCGTCCGCGCTGCAGCGCGTCCCTCGTGCTAACAGCACACGACGGGGTTCTGTGGAGTCACGGCTTCACCTTCACCGTTTCTCTAAAAGGCTCGAGGGCCGTCGCTCGTCGCTACGAGGGGAACCCGATGACGTCGATTTGAAGAAACACGTCGCGACGGGTCTTTGGGGCCACCTTGACAATCTTATGTTCAGGTCACAAAGATATCCCATCACCGCGTCGACTGCTCGATTCTCGCCGTGGACGGCCAGACGTTAGCGGAGCCGTTCCGTGGTTTTATCCGGTAAGACTGTCGTGTGTCCCGGGTCTTTCCGCGTGCCTCCGGTAGCCGCAACTCATGAGCAATCCATGACGCAGTTGTTCACCGCATCCGCTGCGTGGAGACCCCACGAGGGATTGGCAACAGTGTCAGCCGGACGAGGCCTTCTCGGATGTCTCGCCGAACCGCCACTTCTACTTCTGTTTCGCCCTAGGTCGCAGGATATTCGGGAGACCGACGTGGACTCAGTTGACGTTCTGGAATGTTACAAACCCGGCGATGTCGTCCGAGCAAAGGTCGTAAGTCCGAGCGTATGAAACTCTGAAAACGGTTTGCCCCAGTGAAGGCACTCTGTGCCATCTCGACCAAGAGGAGGAAAAGGTGTGTCCTCGTTCTGCTGTAGGTGAAACTACAGGTATCATAGCTTGATCAAAATGTTCCGTCGGACACTGCCTTCCTCTCGCGTTCGCCGTGTCGTGATGTGGACGTCATTGGGCTTGCACGTCGCGTCGTAGGCTGCGGTCACAACTAGCGAGGCGAGGCCGAATACGAAATGTACGAGAAGGATCCGTAACGCCATTGGCAGGTTCTTTTCGGTCGTCGTGTGCCGCGTTCGAGAGCAACACAAGGCGTGCTGTGACCTCTGACGCGAGTTTTCCCGGATGTAGAGGCAGGCGTACGCAGCGCGTAGTGAAATGACGAGCGCATTCACCCTCTGACAGTACATTAGGGCGCCTCCATCTTCTCGCAATTCGGAACCCCGTTTTGTCTATATTCAAGCTCTCTGCCGCATACACAAGATGGCCGATACTATAACGCGAAACAGCGGATGGCCCGGTGTGTGCGCTGATCGGAGTCGATTTTGTGTAGCACAGAGACTCAATGGTCCTGCTGGAAAGACAGACCCGGTTACAAAAAGTTCCCGGCTTCTTGCCCGTCTTGATTACGCGAGAGAACGCATGGCGCCCCTCTCTGTTTGTGGCCACAGCGTTCCTCTGTTATCTCCGCTGCCTTCTGTGACTCTAGATATCAGTGGGAGACGGTCGCTGCTACGTGCTTTCGACGGCCTCGGCAGAACTTGGTGTGCTCTTCGCTCAAGGCAAAGACGGCAGTCAGCTGCAACCTGTCACGTGCAAGCTCATGCGTTGCGACGTTACCGGCCGCCTTCAGAAAAGGTAAAACTGCCTGGATTTCTATTGCATGCGGACCCATGTAGCGCCCACGCTGCTTGCCGTTATGAGCGTAGGCACGCGTTACCGTGATGTGCCCGTTTCACGAGAGCGCGGACGTCCAGAAAGATACAAACCCGCCTCGATGTTTAGCTCAACTTTGCAGATAGATTTAGATACAAGGAGCTCCCAGACATCAGGCGACAATCGCAGTGATTCCCCGTCTTCCGGTTTGTGGCGTTTCGGGGGAAATTGACAACAGCGAGCGTAACACTCTTGTAGGCATATTCATGGAATAGGTATTCATTTGTATGCGTACACATCTGCATATATATACAGTTTACGGAGGCACAAACGGATAACGTGAATCCTAACCTCTGTTTCCCGTCAAGCCTGTCTTTTGAACACGTATGTATACGCACCTGTTGACGTTATTGTAGTCGTCTGTACGTAGATGACTAAGTATCGATGCTTGTATGGATGCGTGTAAAGAACTGGTAAGATGCACATGTAAATCCACAAATATGGTCTGGTGTGCAGCCTGTGATTTGTTTGTGGTCTGCCGGTCTAATATGTCGCTTCGTGACCCTGGGCGTGTGAAGAGTAAGACGTGAAAATGGTAAGCGTCCGTTAGTGCCTGAGGACGATGCGACGGTGACCGGACAGATGATGTGTGGGGCGCTGTGTGCTGTTCACTGATGCAGAAAGGTGGCTGCTCCCGTTTTGCTCTCGTGATCACGCCTTCGGGTTTGTTAAGACAGCTTCGTAAAGCGGATTAAGAATTTTCTAGGACCACAAAGAGGATGAAGACAAGAAGCACAGTCTTCAGCTGACTTGATGAATCAGCAGTGAAGATATTCGACTCTGCCCGGTGGTCACCTGGCGCGGTTCTGTCGGCGGCAGAAGGCGTTTGGGGCGCATCCTGCAGGGATAGAGGTTTCCAAGCGGAACGCTTAGTGCTGCACATGGCGTCATTTACTTTTTCTCGCTGCCTCCCGAGAATTCCCTTCCCGCTTATGCATACTGCCAGGCTTTCGAACGGAGTGAGACGCATGCTTGATGTGCGATTTTTTCGCTTTTTCTCGAGTAAAACTGATGCGCCAGGTTTGAACAAGGGAACAGTTCCACCCGTGAATGAAGGTGGTTATCTTTGAAAATGCTCGGCGAATGCCCACAGGTCCTTTGGATTTGCGGGACTACTCTATGTATTGGAGTGACTCATTTCCTTCCACCAGCGGTCCGATTCTTTTCGCGACCCACAGAAGCCTGCCTGTATCCACGTTAAAATGTCTTTTTCAGTCTTAAGTTGTCGTGGTCGGAGCTCAAGTCCTTTTAGCGAGCGAAAGCTGAGTTCGGAGATGCACCATTTTGTTTAGAGGATCATGTTGTCCTGTTCCCTCACTGAGTGGTTACGCCAATTAGCTAACATCGATAACGAATGCTGCCACTACATTGTTGGTCGGCCACAGAATTGATATGGGCTGTACACAAGGCATCAGCGATGCGCTACATTTTTTCCAGTGGATGATTCAGGGTGACAAATGATGAGAAGCAGCTTTGTCATTCAGACAAACGGCACTGGTGCTTACACGAGTTCACACTAAGCCCAGTCACTCTTACAGGGTGATATTGTCTAACTGCTTAACGTGACCTGCAGCAGGCCTTGAGCCTGTTCTCTCTGAGTTGTTCGCGGACATACCCAAAGCGCAGCGACGATGCATACAGCGAGGTGTGAAGAGAAAGCGGAGTGTTCTGACCTTGATGTTCTTGTCGAAGCAATTGGGACAAAACTGAAACGGGGCGTGCTTTCCAGAGGCACACAGCTCGGGTTGTAATGTGTTCGTCAGCTCTTCCACCACCAGAGATACAGCTGTATTAAGGAAACAGAGGCTGGCAAAACCAAGTTTCTGCCCTTACTGATATATATATATATATATATATATATATATATATATATAGCTGTTCATCTATTGGGTGAGAGGGCGAAGGTGGTGGCGGCCAAAACTGAAGACCCATTCGATAAAATGAAGCGCGCCCCGATATACGAGTCTCCTATATGTGTTTCTCTTGTGGGGTCGAGCGAAGCTAAGAGAACGCCAGCGCCTCAGTGGCAGACGACTGCTGGTGAAACGGGTGTCTGCCGATATTAATAATGAAAATATGAAAAGAAATCTCCGCTGAAATTGTAGGTGGAAGTCGTCTCTTCATCGTTTACGCGACTTGAGAGATACGTAAACGTGTCCCCGTCCATCGATAATAGCAGGCGTCGAGCTAATTGTTGTGTGGATCCGAGTCCTGATGTTTTCGTTTACACTGTCACATTCGAAATCTCGCGTTATGAATGCGCCTAGGTGTGAAAATCGCACCACCCTTCCCTCGCACATCCCCTTTGTTTTCAGACACGTTTCTGCGCGCCGAGCGGGAGGTGGGCCATGTGGGACCAAAGCGACCTGGCTGCCCAGGGTGGATTATCAAAATACCACGATGGCTGAATGCCCGCGGGCTTGGAAGGGCGTTTGTCAGCGACACCAGAAAATTCTCCTTGTGCCTATCTGCAGTGCAAGTGATTTTAAGCTAAAGCCGTTTACGCTTTGACTTCATCACACAACAGCCGTGAGTTGTAATGATTTCCAAGCCCCGCCAATTCGAGGCCTCGGCTTTACACTGGAGCGTTGAAAGTTTGCGCGGGACATGTGATTCACTACTGTACATCGCACACAGAATGACGCACGCAAGCATAGCTCCCTTGTTGAGAACGGCATCGGTGTAATTCAGAAGACGAACTTCCTTCGCGGTATAAACACAAACAACGAATAGAATCAGTCTCCACATCGGTCGCAAAACAACGAAATATGCCACACCCATACCCACTTCGAATTGCCCATCTTTCACGGAATTGGTTGTGTGAGTGGTTGCCTTCCCGCGAAATGGTGATCACGCTGGACTGCCACATTCATATACCACAAGCATGACCAGTTCCGTCGCGGCGCCTCCTGAGCACACAAGGACCGTGAACGCTCTGAGTCCCTTCTGCAGGCGCGTTCTCGGGAATGGACAGGATTCGTGTAAACACACACAACATCGGCGCCTTTGAAAACCGGCAATGGGCCTCACAACAGTTCACAAAGAGTGCTGAATAGCAGCAGCCCTTCCGCCGCTGGTTCGGCCCATCTTCCGCAAACGTCGTACTCACCGCATATCTTCCCCCCCAAAAACGGCCGCAAAATCGCTCAGTTGCGTACATCTACACATTCACCGCCACAGCCATATTACTCTTCGGGTACATGAGCAACTTTCGATACAAACCTACAGACCAACGTGCCGCCACAGTCCACGCGTTCCTCCAGTCGGGTGAAAACCAGAGGCGGCCCGCATCAACTCAACACCAGAAGCTACTTCCCATAAGCCACTCTGTCCACATCAAAGGAGAATGTACAACGGCAATAGGACAACGGAAAGTCCTGCAGTGTCACAGGACGGGTCTTTGGAAAATTACTGAACGACAGCATTAAAGAAAGGTGAAAAGTGCGCCGCTCTTGTTCACGAGGCGAAGCACCCTCTGTAGTAACATGACAACCGGAATACCCTGCTCTTTTCACGCGGAGCGACACGCTACGATTCTCGTTGGAGTTCCCGAAACGTGCAGTGCGACCGCGGACAGTTGTGAGGATAAAAACATGGATATACACCCGGGGGGAAAGTGGCAGATGGAAAGCTTCGTACAACGGGAGATGAAAGAAGAATGGACTCACAAGATCTGACTCTGTTCGGCAACAGAAAATGCAGCCGGGGGGCCCAATAGAGCTCCCCTACCACCAACAGCAGCGCTGCGCCGCAGTAACAATTCCATGATGTTCTGTCATGCTCGCTTCCATGCGACGCAACACTCCTGTTTAGCGGCATTCCGTAAGGCACACCCATGTACCACACGGAGACAAACGAATCGACAAACGCGTCAACTCCACGACACGGAAGCATGCGCAGCTGCGACGGACTGACACGATCTTCCTCTCTGGCGTTTAGAGGCAAGCAGTGCTTGTTTCGCGTTGAATTAAGCCGACGCATCGAGCAAATGCAGTTCCAACATTCACGCAGAGAGGCGGGATCATGCGGCCCCGCTGCTACGAGCTGGCATTCGTTTACCGCCGACTACGACTAGACAAAGCAATACACGCACGTATATCTTCACTATTACGCCCCGCTTTCGCAGTAATTGCATCCACGTCGTTGCTTTTCGTTATCGATCCCCAAACGACGGGGGCTCCTATTTCTGGCAATCGCCGACAAGCGAGCATTGTCTGCCGTTTCGCTTTTCAGGTCAATTCGTTTTCCTGGCTTCAGCTGCTTTCTACCGCTTCTACTGAGCGTCAACGTCTTATTGTTTTCCTGCCTTCTTCTTCTCCTCGCAGCAGCACTCCTTCTTTTCCGTCCCCGATTCTTTCTCCGCTTCTTTCTCGGCCTCCTTCTTCTTTGCCGCCTCGATAGCTTCTTGCATGTTTGAGCACAACTCGCCTGATGTGCGCAGCTCTTCCTCAGTTTTAAGCAGAAATGCGTCAAAAAGTACGGGACCCAATGATTGCTTGGCGGCCATAATCGCGGCAGCGACCGCGTCGCCTTTCTTGCAACAGTCGGAGGGTTCCATTCCGAGAGCCGAGGCTTCTCCCCTGACAGCAGCCAGTAGGGACGCCTGACCAAAGGATGGCTCGCCGCTCAGTTTGGCATGGGCGGACTTGGCGGCGTCTTGGAGAGTATACGAGGAGTGCCCGTGCTTCTCTGCCTTCATTTTGCTCACTTGTTCCTCCAAAGTTACACCAGCAGTTTTCATTTCAGCCAATACACTGGCGCGGAATCTATGGCAAATCTCGCTGCTGTATTTCTTTTTACCCAGCTCAGCGAGCCGCAAATTGACTTCAGACGTCTCAGACGCGCCGTCATAATCTGCTGCATTGACAAAGTCAGGGTCAGAGTACGCCGAGAACGGGCACTCCTCCATTTCCAAAACGCGCTTGAAATTTCTCAGGAGTGCCCCCGATCCTTGAGTCGACAGCACCGTCGAATAGAAGAGGGTCATCGCTGTATAAAGGACTTCTTCAATCCTCGAACGGCAGCTCTTGTCACCGACGTGACACACTGGCATTCTAGTCTCTGGTCCACTGCTCTTCCAGGCGGTCGTGGTGATCACCTCAAACTTTTCAGCCAGTTCGGAAAGCGTTGCACGATTCAGCGTCGTTTGCTCCAACTGCGCACCAGCTCCTCCATTTTGTGGTTTAATAGCACCTGTCAACTGCAGAAGAAGGGCTTGGAACCAATGTGTACTGACTTTGTACGCGACAGGCTGCGCGCGCCGTCGGAGAAAACGGGAAAGTGGCCTGCCCAAGAGAGACTTGGTGAAATCGTAGAGCTTGCCATAGATGTCACCGAAGATGAAATACGACTTGTAACCGAGTTTGATTGGAAGAAGCACACTCACAGGAGTAGGACCGTCCGAGCCACTATCTCCAGATGGTGCCGACGGTGAGGCGGATCCACAACCACCACCCCTGCAGCACCCATGTCCATTTGCGTACAACACGTTATTTTGGCTCCAGAGGAAAAAACAGCAGAGCGAAACAAGCAACAGATAAGAAAGCGCCCTCCCTCCCTTTCGGGAGGTACGCTGGGATGACAATGAACTGCAGGCAGAGCGACTCATTCTCTCTGCAGTAAAACACCTCGGGGTAAAAAAGATGATACACTAGAGTTCTGAGCAGTCGGGGTTTCACGGGAAAGACTCGGACGTAGAGAGGGTTCGACACTCTAGAACGCTTCACTCGAATGAAACTTTCACTTGGCTCTAGAGCAAAGGCATAAAACTATACACAAATGCGTCTACGCGATGTGCCAGTAACCCATTGCAGTTGCAAATATTGTCAGACAAGTATCTTCCGGACGGGGAT